>NW_023458559.1:30335465-30388302 GCF_013731165.1 Rhagoletis pomonella
GAGTACTCTTTACACGCATGCATGGAGTAGTCGCGATTTTTGCAGGGCATTATTAACCAAGTACATTTACGTTACTAATCATGTAAATTAATTTTAATAAAAAAATGCCTGGATACAAGCACACAAAAAATAATCAATTAGAAAAAAAAACGAATTCCGCGAGTCTGACAACAAATCAATTAGCTGCTTTTTAATGTAAATCACAATATAAAACCACAACAAAATGGCTCTACATATGTACATCTATAATAAAAAAGCACGCGATGTAATATCACATGGAAGCAAAAAACGGCGCTCATTAACAACCAACAAATTGCTTAAGCGCAGGCATTAATCGAAATGCCAATGGGAAAAGTAATTGAAAATACAGTCTTGCATACATGCCTAACAATTTATGAACTAGGCAGTTAGGCAAAAAAGGGTTAATTAACGACATATTTGTACACATAAGTATGTAGGTAAAAGATGTATTTTAGGGCGGGTCAATTTTTTTGACAATGTGCATATAGGAGGTTTCTACGTGCAATTCTAAGCAAAATTTCCGAAGAAACCATGGATCTAAAATCAATTTGGAATTTGCCAAATAGCGAAAACAGGTTTCGAAGCAAATATGAAAATTTTTACTGTTACGCCCTCTGGTGGAATTTTTAAGAAAACGATAGGTGCATAAATGGATTTCTAATACCAAAAAACTCCTTATAGCATGTTTTTATACAAAATTTAAGCACTTTTTTGTGACACTACAGCAAAATGCTAAAACTCCACATTGATTTTAGACCCTTGGTTTTTTAGGAACATTTTCTTAAAATGCACGTAGAATCCTTCTACGCTATACGCACATAGTCGAGAAAATCTCCCATACAAATTGACCCGCCCTAATGTATATATAATGTAAGCTTGTTGTTGTCACACGTCAATTAAAACTGGGATTTGCTTAGGTAGTACTTATGAATGGAATAATCTAACGACAAATATGTATACGCAAACGTTTATTAAAATAAAAGAAAAACAAATAGATATATAGGTATGAATGCATAGATATATATGTATGTATATACAGATGTACTTATGTACCGATATACATGCATTGTTTACATACAGTGACGAGCAGAACTGTAACATGGTTTAACACTTTTTGTTTCAGCCACCGCTATATTTCCAAGTTCTAACGACTTTGATAATGATTTGAAGTCAATACAACAACAATAAAAAACCCAGCAGACAAAAATGTAAATTAAGGCAGATGTTACAGTTTTGCACTCATATATTTTTAGGAGCTTTTTAACAATTTTCACGAAAAAAAGAACTACTAACACAATGTTCAGTACTCTTTTGCCTGTTTCAGTTCCTGGATGTGATTTGGCATACCTTATTTGTATCTTTGTAAAAATTCTGGAGGTATATCCTTAGTTTGCTTTCACAGCTCATGTACTCGATTTTACGGAATTTGATACTTAGTAAGCTGTGCTTTTAGTTGATTTCGCAAATTCTCGATGAGATTCATGTCCGCCGTTTGTGGAGGTCATTTCAAATTAGCAAATTTTTGCTTTTGTATCGAGTCTTTGCGAACATATGCAGTATGTTTTGGGTGATTTTTCAGCAGAAACTCTCATTTTTCGACTACATCTTGCAAATTTTGTTGAAATATGAACAGATACTGTTCCTTACGCATAATGCGTACTAACGGACCAAAAAAATTTTTGAAATACAACCCCAAACAATTAAGATCCTACCACTGTGACTCACAGTTTGCAGTACATGATGCGCTTAGGCTTAATTTGGGTCTTTGATCCAATACCATGCCCGGCCATCTGATTGAAAGCGATAAATTTAGTCTTGTCAGACCAAATAACCTTCAATTGAAACTTAAAAATATGTTTTTTATTGCATTCTGAACGGCCTAACATATCCCAATAGGCAGCGGTTCGGTTTTCGGGCGTTGCAGCGAAATGCTGCCACACTTGCACATGTATTATGATCAAATTTGCTTTTTTCTTCTTTACGATGCCTTTGCGCTCAATTTGGCAATTCTTCGCCTCGCTGTCTACTGATTTGGACTAAAGTTTAATACCTTAAGCGCTTCTGTAATAGTGGCTGCATCACTACTTGCTTCTAAGTTCACAAGATATCGTACCGTAATATTTTTTAACAGACTTCCTCTGTCCTTGGGAATACTTTAGGCTATATTTTTTCTAAGTCTTAACATTTTTAAGTAGCGAATTCCAAAATTTTTTGCCACATTTCGTGCGGTTCCGCCTTTCCGCAGTAAATCTATTAATTACATTTATGGTTCCTGATTAACTATGTTATTACAATATAAAAAAAAGTCATCTGACTTCCAGCTAAGTAAAAGATAACTGTCAAATGCAAAACTGAGAGTGAGTGCAAAACTGTAACATCTGCCTTAATTTACATTTTTGTCTGCGGTGTTTTTTATTGTTGTTGTATTGACTTCAAATCATTATGAGAGAGGGAGTAGGGATGTACCAACAAGAATATACAGCAAAAGTATGAAAGTCGTTAGAACTTGGAAATATAGCGGTGGCTGAAACAAAAAGTGTTAAACCATGTTACAGTTTTGCTCGTCACTGTATGTAGATCTTAATATGTATTCGAAGCTACGCAAAGTGCCGGGAAGGCATGAAAAACGTGCCTGGAATATTTTATGATTTTCCGCTTGAGTTTCTTACGCCAACTTTGAATATCTATTATTTCACACAATTTTCATGTGTTTAAACGCTTTGTTAAATGTTTTCTTCTCCTTTGAAATTTTAGTAGGTACTTGGATTCTTTCTAAGCTGTAACCTTGACTCGTTTCTATTGGTAGGCATCCGCTTACAGCCCAACTGATTTTGGAATGTTTCTTATTTCGCTGTGTATTTGTATGTGGCGGTTTTACATAAATTAAGTATTTAAAATTGTAAATTTAGCGCTCAGCATGGCAAATGTTTAATTCACTAATTAATAACTAATTTGTGGCTGAAAAAAAGGCCCGGAGCCACTGCATTTAACTTGAAAAATATTGAAAAACGTTATTTTTTGTGGAAAACATCTAGCAGTAGACACTTCCATTCATACTTAAATAGTTTCTGTTTGCCTTACTATATGAATACAAGTTTTTACACTAATGTATATGAATATGTATGAAGGTAAAACAATATTTATTCACTGTATACATATATTACTTTTAATTAATGATACAAAGCTTTATAAACATATCTTGAAATGTGTTGTAAAAACAATATTTTTGATTGCATTTTTTACACTTATTTATTTATGAATTTATTGAACACCTACTTAATTAGTGCTGATCTAACTGGTATTACAACCTCTTTTTTAAAAATGTCTGTGGCATTTTATTAAAACAGCTCGAGGTATATAGAAACGTGGAGAACAAACACACAAACAAGCATTTGAAAGAAGATCGAAAAATTATATTGGAGACTAGCAATTATCGGCGTACTTCACTGCGGCTTAAAAGTATTTTTGCGTTGTTACTCCCTCCCAAAACTTGTATGGCCTCATTCATAAAAAATAAAATACATTGATTTATGGAGCTTTATGAAGGAAGATTTTCAAGCAAATTTTCGATTTAGGAAGCATTATTTCTTTTTTATAAATGCGGAGTTTAGTTAATATATTTTCGAAGGTATTTAGAATGTAGGTAGAGTATTGGCTTTCTCCTGGAAATTTATTTTTATAATCTCATAACTCGAGTTTACATGTCGCGCACTTTTTCAAAGGTGTTCTAATTAAATATTTATCTTATCTTATCAAAAACATGTTTGACAGTAAACTTTCTTAAATCTCATTAGTTTAACACCAGTATTGTAATATTTCTTTATTTCAAAAAGGCAAACAATTTTTCAAACAGGTGTCATCCCCCTCAAAAATATTTTCGGCAGTAAATTTTCCTAAACCTCTTTAGTTTGATACCCATATTGCAATATTAAATTTATCTTATTAACTAAATTAAACTAAATTTTTAAACAGGTGGTAACCTTCCACAAACATTTTTTCTGCTGTAAACCTTCTTAAAACTCTTTCTTTTGACAGCCATACTGCAATATTTAGTTTTTCTTATCAATTTAGATAAACTGTGATTTTCAAACAGGCGGCAACTGTCTAATTTTGCTCTATATTTTAAGTTAGACTTCAAAAAATACACCGGTGAAAACTGAATTCGATTCCATGCATTAGTTTTCGAGTGATGCGCGTACAAACATACAGACAAAAGTTCTAAAAATTGTAGATTGGCTTCTGTTGCTCTTAAAAAGGTCTTCTGAAATCTCTTTTGGGTGTAGGCAACTGTAGAAATCACAGGGCACAATAGATCCTCTTGTCTTCGTACAAACTTAATATTATTACCTATCTATCTAGTCTCTCCTCTTCATAAAAACATACTTTAACAAATTTGAATCCATTAAGCTGTTATAAGATTGTTTTTCTTTATATCTCATTAGGTTCTATAAGAGGATTTCACTAGCCTTTAATGTGGTATCGACTTCCTCGAATATAACTGCTGGCCAACGGAAATCTACGATAGGAGTATTAAACAAGTAAGAGCAGCGCTGTTTTCGGCTATGCCGAAGGCTTCATACCTTTCATGAACATCTGCAAATTTTAGTTTGACAGATTACTGATTTTGAATACATCTGCATACATCGATAGAGGAGTTACATACTTATATAAAAAATCGCATCTAAACAATTAGAGGTATGGAAGATATACTTTATATGGCACCAACCTAAGTGATTTTCACTGCTATGTGATCGGTATGTAAACCGGTAACACAATTTATTGGGTTTAGTTTCCTACATAAAGGAGATATATCGCAAAAACTGGTATCTGAACAATCAGTGCTATAGGAGATAAAGCTTATACAGCATAGATTTTGACGATTTTCTCAGTAGACTTTGTATTATTATTTATAAAATATCTTACGAAATTTATCAAATAAAGGAAATTGTTCAAATAAAGGAGTTTTACAGTAAAATCCCATATCTGAACAATCAGATGTATGGAAGATATATGTTGTAGTCACCCGATCCTTGTTATTTTCACTGTACGTATTCTGTTAATAATGAGTGAAAATGGTGCGAAATTTCATGTTCCTAGCTGCATAAATGGGGGAGATATGATAAAAGACCTCATATCTGAACAATCAGTTGTATGGGGGCTGCAGGTTATAGTGACCCGATCTTCGTTATTTTCACTGTAAGGCTTCTGCTGATAATGAGTGAAAACAGCGCGAAATTTCATGGTCCTAGCTAAATAAATGGATGAATTATAACGAAAAATCTCATATCTGAACAATCAGTTGTATGGGAGCTATAGGTTATAGTTATCCGATCTTTTTAATTTTCACTGTAAGTTTTCTGTTGATAATTATTGAAAACAGTGCGGAATTTCCTGTTCCCAGCTTTATAAATGGAGTAGTTATAACGGAAAATTTTATATCTGAACAATCAGTTGTATGGGAGCTATAGGTTATAGTGACCCGATCTTTGTAATTTTCACTGTAAGCATTCTGTTGATAATGGTATCTGAACAATGCAAAATTTCATGTTCGTAGCTGCATAAATGGAGAAGTTATAACGAAAAATCTCATATCTGAACAATCAGTTGTATGGGAGCTATATGTTATAGTGGTCCGATTCTTCCGGTTCCGACAAATGATTAATACATTATAAAAATACACCCACCTACCAAATTTGATCCGGATATCTCGAAAACTGAGAGACTAGATTGCATACAAACAGACAGACAGACGGACCTGGATAAATCAACTCAGCTCGACGTTCTGATCATATAAGTATACATTTTAATGGGTCTATCTCTTTTTGTTCTGGTACTTACAAACATCGGACCAAAGTTATAATACCATTTCATGCTCATGAAAGGTATAAAAAAGGATTTTGTATGACTTGCCGTGGATCTACCTCGATAAAACCAACTTGAGTAAGGCTTACTCGAACTTTTGTTCTACTTCACCTACCTGAACCACACGATAGTCTAGAAGAGATAAGATTACTTCAACAAAGTAACTTGGGCAATTTGGCAAGATAGACTTGAGTAAAAAATTAACTCACTTGATTTAGCAGAAAGTTGAGGCATTTTTAAAAACGTCTGGCATTCGCATAAAAAGTACTGCGTGGATTCTAAAGCAGGGATCACTCGATTTGTACATTTGAACGGATTTTTACATTTTGACAGTTAAAGAGTGAGTTTTGTTAATTAAGCAGAACTCATTATCGATACAAACTTCTAGACAACACTACTATGTAACTGCCAAAATTTATAAATCCGCTCAAATGTACAAATCGTGTGATCCTTGCTTAAGTCTTTCTTTTTTTAGGGAACTTAGTGCGGCTCTCCTGTTCGTTAAAATTTTTACTTCGTAAATTTAGTGTTCTACTTTGTTCACCCTATAATTTGTAGTTACCCTGCAGTAAAATTTAGAGACAGTCTGTTAAAGCGCTAGTTCCGCCCTATACATTTTAGAACTATCTCTGAACTTGTGAAAAATGGCTGCAGAGAGGGAGAGTTGAAACTTTTGGGGTGCTAGTTGCGCTCTGTTAAGAAGTAAATGCACCAGTCCGCACTTCTCGTACAATTCTAAAATAGCTCAGTGGGAATACCTCCGACTCTAACATCGTTGGGCGTGAGTTCAAATCGCGGTGGAGGCAGTTGTGATTTTCAGATTTAATAAATTTAAATTGTTGAGTGCCGCTTAACAATTGAAAAGAAAACTATCAAATTTAATGTAAATAAAATAAAAGAATAAAAAAATTAATAAAATGCAATGTGTAAAAAAAAAACAAAAAAATTAAAAAAAATATAAAAAAATCGAATAATCAAAATTTTTTTCATTAAAAACTTATTGTCGCAGATCTGTCCAAAATGGAACCAGTTCACTACTAGTTCGAAAGTTCTGCAGAAGTTGCAATTTCCACTTCGTAGGACATCACCATGTAAAAAGAGACAATTGAAAGCATTGCGTTGGGATAGATCGAGAACCAGTACCGCCTCTTAAAGAGCTAGTTCTGCGCTAGTTCGGAACTAGCCCGATTTACTGCAGGCTAAGGAAGCCTTTTTCTTGAACTAAGTAAACTTATTCCTGAGCTTTCAATGTGAACTTGGTTTTGCGAATGCTTTTTGTTCTCTCTGTTTACAATTTAAGCTTGTATGCGGCTTCAGAATAAAGGACATTAAGAAAAAGCACGCTCCCTCAAGTAACACTCTAAACCCTACCCTTGCCAAAGCTTAGCTGATCTGATCAGTAAATGTTACGGAGAATTATTATACGACTTAAGATTTTAATTAACCGTAAAACTATTACATACAATGTTAAACGAAAATATTTTTCCGGTATTGGTTAAAACAGGTATATAAATTCCAAAAGCATAATACTTGGCATTCACTCCTTGTGTGTTTAAAATAAAGTGTATTAGTTATTCTTAATTCTGTATTTGTTTTAATATTATAAACTTACACACAACTGGTTATCATATCGATCACTTACCTGAAAATAAAGAAAAATATAATATGCATTAGCTGTTAAGATAACTATATACATGTATACAAAAATCTATGAAATGTAACTAAGGAATGCTGCAGACACTTAGATGTGTTTCGAGGGGTATACTATTCTAGAATTACCCCCTGCTTCGATGCAAGGTAAGGGAAAGCCTAATGTTGTAAACCAAGTATTTCCAAAAGATCCCATCATCAATGGCCAACCGGTTAAAACGTTTCATAAAAAACGATGTCCGGCCTCGAGACGATGTAAAACTGTAAACCAGTTCACAAAAACACGCTTACCGCAAAACCCTAGTGAAAAGTACGAATGAAAGATTTCATGGATGAAAGGAAAGAAATGTGCATTGTCTCCAACGACAGCGCGATTTTTGGAAGATGCGGGATGTCGAGAAGATCGACCTATCTTGGCAGCCAGTTGGAAAACGCCCTGACTCAGAAACTTTTGCTCTACTTGAGATTTTGATTGAATAACACCCTATTTAAGAATTTCGGTAAAAACACCCTATCTCAGAATTTGATTGAAGAATGCTCTGCCTCAGAATTCGATTCCAAAACGCCCTATCTCAACTGAAAATATATTGAAAATGTGCTGAGATAGGGCGTTTTTCTCCAATAAAATTTTGAGATAGGGCGTTCTTGAAAAGTTTTCTGAGATAGGGTGTTTTCGAACTGGCTGCCGAGATAGTTCGATCTTCCACTCAGGTATCGATATATAGTCTGTGATAACTTTCAAATCGTTTTCGTCTGCGATTCTTAAGGAGAATTTTTTGTCTATTTAAACAAATTAGCGGAGCTGTATAATCTAGTTGTTGTAGGCTACAGGATAGAGTTTCAGGTGTCTGTGGTAATATTACTTCCAGAGATTTGGTGGGTGTTGTGGGTAGTGCTCCTGTGACAAGTATAGAAGCCATCCGCTGTAACCGTGTCACCTTGAATCTGGACATAGCCTGGTTTAACGCAGGCCACAATATGTTGACCCCGTGCAGAAGAGGATCGGTCTTATCACGGCTGTGTACATCCAGTGTACTATGTGAGGTTTTGTTCCCCATTTTTTGCCTATAGCTATAGCTGTCTTACAAACATACAGGGCGGTATTTGCCTTCCAGCAGCGGTGTTCAAAATTTTGCTTCCAGTTACGTTTGATTTGTAGGGTATTTGACCACGGTCACGATAGCAAGTTTCATACCAAGTGTATTCAGCCACGAAAAGCAGCTTCTCATTTGTGTGACAACATCAAGGCTCACGCCACAAATCGGAGGAGAAGCTCAGTCGAATACTAACATATTGTGTAAGCGCCAATTTATTATTATTGAGGAGTGCCTCTGTTCATCGGCGTAGCCAGAATGAAATTTAGGGGGGGAGGGGTATCTCGACCCTATTAAGCTGGCATTTCAGGGTAATATTTTATATATATATAAGGAAAATTTTAAAGTTAGGGGGGGAGCACCCCCCGGCCCCTACCTGGCCACGCCCATGCGTCTGGTCACATGTTTAGCTATGGATCCGTCCCCTAGCTCTGACATAAAAGTTCGCCTATGTTTCATATTAAGTAAACAACTCACATCTCGCTTAAATGATCGAGGCACCAAGGTGGAAGATCATAGATATGAGAATATTTCGTAAGTATTCACACTACGTCCGAATATGCATATCACAAAAACTTGTTATTCAAATTAAGTATATTGATGAAAGCGATCTTGAAAATGATTGGAACAACAATGTCACGTTTTTTTATCAAATGATTTATTTCGCGTATAGTTTCTGCAATTAACTTTTTGCATCTATTTGCATTGATTCACTGCTCACATAAAAGTAATTATGTGTGCAAACTTTTAAAAATAGGCAAAAAACAATACAGTCAAATATGGACACATATACATACATATAGTATGTAATTCGTAGCAGTTAAATGATCATAATAAACACTAGCCACTCGGGCGCACGTTCTGCGATTTCAGACATTGCAAGATCTAACTATTCAAGACGCTTAAACTCGATAGCGCCATGGGGTGCATTAATTTGTTGGCTATTGTCTGTGATGAGTGTTGATTTTTTCTCATAACTTTTGTTATTTATTTGCTGATCTTTTCCTTTGTTCATGTTGCCGTTGTTGTTGTTGCGCTTATGTATTATTTAATGCACGAATGTGCGTTGCATATCAAATGAATATTGACGTACATACTCGTAGTTTAGGCCATTGTTGAGACGCTTAACAACTCAATGATTGTGGCTTTAACACTTATGAATGTACATTTTGTATTTATGTACATATGTGTCTTTGAAGTGAAGTAGGAAGCACCTCAGCTGAGCGGCTCAGATGTGAAGCTTAATGAGCGCCGGACTGTGTATGGAGCTGTTCATTGTGTATTGTTAATGAAAAACAGAGCTGTAACAACTTTATGTGTGGATTTATTGAAAGTCTTGTGCATGCCACTGTGTGGGCAGTACTTTAAATAAATAGCATTAATATAAAACGAACACTGATCGGTGGAGCTAGAACTAATAATTTTTGTCGGACAAAATAAAAAGTTTTTGAAACCCCAATTTCAAAATATTCGTATTTCGAAACCAATTTGCCAATAAGGCTTTTCCCTTAAGCTTAGAATACAACTCTCAAGAAAACCCTCAAGAAATATTTTTGCATTTTTTCTGCTCTTGAAAAAGTACTTTGCCGTTGCTGTAAATTTGCTTGAAGACATAAATATACGTTTTTGTTTTCGTGAGAGCTGCCAATGATATACGAAATTTCGATATTTGATTTGAAACTTTTTCTTAGCTTTAAGCTCGAACAACTGGAACACTTTAATCTCAAAAGTATTTTCCTTAGAAATGTTTGACAATTCAATAGAAATTTCGGCATTGACGAGCTTTTCGAAGTTTTTTCAGGTTTGAAGGAGAAAACCTAATTTTTCTCCTTCTTCTTGTGCATACATACATATGTACGTATTTCTTACTCATATTTTGTGTAGGCACCTAAAAAGCTTTGTAAGCGTTTAAATTTGTTGTGAACTCGTTCACGCTTTGTCCATTTCAATGCCTTTTTTTGAAGCCAACCACTTTGGCATTAAGTGTGTTGTAATTATTTTGATTGCTTTTCAAGCAGAGAACTTTTAAATGAGATCATTATGATTGATGATAATGACAGCCTGGCACATGCACATAAATGGATGAGTCACAAAAAGTTTTGCAGATTTTTCATGACTTCGTTGTGATCAGCGCAATCACAACAAACATTAATTAATATTAGGTATTTCTTTACAGCCGATCACAGCATCTTCCACTTAATTAATCGTGAAAAATTTGCAAAAATGTTTGTTTAATAAACAGAGGAAATCAATTAACTGGATTTTTGACCGAGTTTTGATTTTTATAATTTTTTCCTGGCTGTATTACGTATTTTATCCATAAAAAAAAATTCGAAAATGCGTGAAAAAAATTGCCAGCGATCGGTTTTGACTATTTTCTTTTATTTGTTTATTCTTTATCAAATTTTTATAAAAGTCTAACAAAAACCACATAAATCCAAACTTCAAACCTTGTGCAAAAATTACAAAAATTCAACAAATTTTTACCGAAATTTCAAACTTTTTATCCAGATGTTTTAGAAAAATTTTAGGCACGTAGTTTGAAGTGGCTAAAAAACGGCAATTTTTTGTTTTTGTTCTTTGTATGTGTTTCTCGAAAACCAAATTTGATATACACATTGCGCTTGGCCTGCATTCGAAAACTATTTTTGCAAATGTTGTTCACATTTTACTCATGTCAAATTTTGTTCAGCTATTTTGACTTAATAGCGGCTTAAATCAAAAACAAAATACATACAGGCAGTTTGTAGTTTTTGCTTTGATGCTTTCACCTTTTCGGTGTGCCTTGTCTGGAAGCAAAGTAGTATAATCAAAATTTTTAATTAATACATATTTTAAAAAAATATTGCAACAAAGTTGCTAATTAGGAACTACACAGATTTTTAATTATGCTTATTTATTTATTCATAACAAAGTCCTTGGGCAAAACAGCATTGAAGGCTTGCTGCAAAATATCAAAATATTCAATGATAAATTAATTTAACCATTTTTTTGTGAGATATGAGTTGGATGTTTTTACTTTCTGTTAATGATCAATGATTAATTTTTGGATTGCGGAGTTCAGTAATCATTGTTTAAGCGCCTTGTTTGGAAAACAAATATGCCAAAGCTGACGGCATCTAAGCGGCTTAGGGAGTTAGTCTTTTTTTAATCAGCCGCCGGCAGCAAGCAACTTCATAAATAAGTATGTGAAATATCAGTAGTGGATCTTAAAAACACGTTTAAAGGTCAACATTTTTAATTTTTTTCCATCAGCAAGTGTGGTTATGTTCATCGATATTGGCATGAGACTAAACGCTTCACTTCTTGAATAAAACGGCAAGACTAATATGAGAATAACATCTCTTAATCCCACAGTGCTTCATCGTTTATTTTCTTTATAAAAATTTTTAAAGCATGCACATCCGCTATGAATATAAGGCCTAAAATAATTTCGACCTCATGATAATTAAATGACATGGAGCCAGATGGGCGTCACACATAAATTTTTATTGACTTTGGACTCTATAGATTCGTGTGAAGTTATGTTTGCTGTCGCTTTTGGAGTAGGACGATTTTTTTTCGGCTAACAGGGCTTTGATTTCGTTCCCGGTTTCCTCTACATCCAAATCAAAGATGACTTATAAATGCAGAGTCCTTAACCCTCTCAGGACAATAAGCTTATTAAAAAAGTCGTGATTTGAATTGTATATTTTGGTTCATCGAAGGCGAATTCTGATACATATACATAATAAAGGACATACATATGTTAAAAAACCAAAAAAAATTTTATTTTTACCTAACATGAGTTTTTCATAAAAAGCTACTTTTTCCAAAAAGGTTTACCTTAAATATATTTTTTTTATTTTGATTCCCAAAAACGATTTTTCTCGAAAGAAATAATTTGACTGGCATTTTTCCCCCAAAAAACCTCCGTTGTGTGAAAACCTCTGTAAATAACGGTAATTTCTTTTTTAATTCGTATTAAAATATGTTTTCGAAATTGTGGATTTTTCGTTAAAAACAATTTCTTGGCTCAAAATAAAATTTCTTAAAAATTTTGTTTCTAAGCAAATCAAATTTTCAAAAAAGTTCATTTTATGAGAAACTTTTCTAATTTTGAAAAAAATATATTTTAATTTAATTTCATAATGAAAATAGATTAATAGATATGAGGCATATTCTCAAAATAGAAAAAATAATAATACTACTAAAACACACAAATTTCTTGTGTATCTTGAAAGGCCTAAAATTCCATCTACATACACCTCTCCGTAGAACTAATTTAATTTGCTATCCAGTCATCAGAGATTGGTTCTTGAGGTTCTCAAGCGAGGCATGGCTCCCAGTCCCAATAGGATAAAAAAAATTAATACCTAGGTATCTCCATTATCTGGAGCAATCGCATACGACGTCGGATTCCAGAAAGGCAAAACTCAATGGGCCCATACGATCTGTTCGCAAATCAAAGAACTAGCGGGTCAAGGCTCGAACCCGCCTTTACTTGCCGCTAATATATGCGCTACCACCTAAAATGACTACCACATCATTTTTTATACGAAAACGAAGAGAAAACAATTTCGCAACCAGAGGAACCAGCTTTTTAGAAATTGAGTACAGAGCTCTGTAGTACCTAGCCCAGCACAACTTAACATAGTTCTCAATATCAAAACTTGAATTAAATTCTTGTCTCTCTAGGGCATCTAAATATGTATGGTTAAGAAACTTGAGGTACTTACATATGTGTTTGAAGTTATCCATCACTAATCACAAGCCTAACCCCATTTCTCAAGCACTTTTCTTTGACTCATATACATACATATGTATGTATGAAGTAGCTTTGACCTACCAGCGATCACTTTGAATATCAATTTATTTAATCCCCGATAACCTACAAATTGCTTGTCAACACCAATCAAAAAATAAATAATGATAAACTATTACTAGATATGTATGTATGTATGTATGTAGGTACATACAGCATTAATAAAACAAGCAAAATAAGTTATAATCATAAACATAATCTTTTCGAAAAGTGAAGTAGTAATTGAAATAGACAGCTGCAGAGAAAGTTGGGCGCATCATTTGGCTACATACGAGTAGATCGCAAGCCGGTTTCCTAGTATCGTAGTGAACATAAATCAAATATTTTGTCTTTTCTATAATTGTTGTGCATTTATAAGACAAAAGCAGCAGTTCAAAGCGCTTCCCACAACTAAGAGCCAACAAAACGTTTGTCCAACCGCTAAGCCGCAGCAGCAGCACCAGCAGCAAAAAGACACTCATAAATCAATGTAATGACCACACCTTATGAAGGATCATATAAAAATATTTTATGACCACTTAAAGTGATATCTATCGCATGTGGAGAGTTTAATAAAAATTATTACAGCAATACCCAAGCTTAAAAAACGGCAAAAAAAAAACTATAAAGAAACATTGGTTGTAAGGAGCAAGAAAGCAAATCGCTCATTAGGTTTTTTATGAATTGTACAAAAACGGGGGTTTTATGTGAGCATAGACGTGTGGAGGGCCTTGGGTAAATTTCAAACAAATACTATTTCAAAGCTTAGAAAAAAATCTTATAAAATCATGCGCAGCTGTTAAATCGAGTTTCTTTTGTTTTCGCTAACAACTTAAAAAACAGCAAACTAAGCTCTAACGTAAGCTCTTCTGCAGCAGTATGACACAAAAACGTAATTACTTAAACGTAAAAATTAACAAAAAAGCATGTAGGAAGCAAATTTGGTGCGTTGAGTGTTGCGAAAAAAGTAGCTCATGTATAAATATTAAGAAACGGGCAAGCAAATCGATTACTCATGCTGCGCATGTGCAGCAGTCAACCAACAAGTAACAGCGAAAAAACCGTTTCAAACATAACAAACAGTTAACCGCCAAATTAAAATGGCAAATGGCAGCAGTGCAGGCAAAGTTAGACGGCAAAAGAGATACAAATTATGAAAAATAAAAATAAAATAAATAAATAAATACTCAAGAAATATAAAAGTTAAAAGAAAAAGAAAAAGATGCTCAACATTGGACTTTGACCAACATCCAGTTCTGTTTCGTGTATTCTTGTTTTTTAGTTCTTCTTTTGCGCTTTCGTTGGTTATATACATACACTAGGCGACAAATGAAAGTGTTCACTTTGTTCTAATATGTATAATATTCATTCTTTAAGATAAACCATATAAATCAAAGTTTCACACTTTATATAAAGTTCACGAAATTGCAAAAGATTTTCCAGAAAGGCAAAACTTTTTTGAGAGTATACCGTTGTGTAGCCCATTAAATTTTAGTCCAACAAAGTGCTAATTTCAAAAGGCTAAAAATTTCCGTTTATTTTTGAGATTTTGTTTTTTTTTTGTGACGTATTTTTAAACTTTTTTCTATATAAGCATGAATTTCTTATGAAATAAAATGCGAAAGATCGTTAGCAACCACATTTCGAAAACTCGACGCCAGTTTTTGTAAATTGCACTGGTTATATAAAAAAAAAAAAAAAAATGCAAGAGCAGTCTCAAAAAAAAATCAAAAAAATCATCGCGATTTTTTAGCCGTTTGATACTTGCACTTTATTGGACTAAAATTTAATGGGCTACACAACTCTATAATTAATGCAAAAATGTTTAGATGAAAATAATTGTGAACATTATATTAGGACAAGGTGAATACTTTCATTTGTCGTCTAGTGTATATATGGGGCGTTCCATACCACCGAAGTTGAGTAAAATGAGTACATAACAAACTTAAAAATTTTAAAATTTTTTTTTTTTTTTTGGATTTGCTTTTGATATGCAGTTTTGTAGCCCATTAAATTTTAGTATAGTAAAGCGCAAGTTTAAAGCGATTGCGAAACCGGCGTTATTTTTTTTTTGAATTTTCTTTGAAAACGGCTTTGCGCATTTTCTTCCATAAAAAAAGTGCAAAAAGCTGTCAGCATAAAAAATATTACAAATCAAGGCAATTTACATACTCAAAATTCTAAAAAAAATGTAAAAAATTTGTTAATTTGTTATGTACTCGTTTTACTCAACTTCGGAGTAAAATAAAATTCATAACTCAAATTATTGTAGAGTGCACCCCATAATACTACACTTAAATATTAAATCGATTTGTTTTTGTTTTTGTGCTGTAACATTTTTAAAAATGCATTCATCAGCTCAAATTTCATACTTATTTGTTAATTATGTTTATGGATCCACCCTAAAAATTAGAAACAAATCAAACACATCAAGTGTAAACCCCGTCCGATTTAGTATGGAACAACCCATAGACATATGTATGCATGTGTGTATGTACGTATTTATATATATCGCCGTTTAAAGTACAAAACCGCGTATAAACAAAATGCAAAACCGCGTATGTGAATTATGTAAATTATCTTCTAGAGAGTACAAAAAAAAAATATTTCAAAATGGTTCTCTTTTTTATAAAGCAATCGCATTTCTGGCTGGTATATTTCAGGACGAATGGATAAGGATTGAGCCAAGAGCTGGTGTGAGCAAATCCAATTTTTGGCAGCTAATGCCAGTTACGCGGTTTTGCAGAATGACGATACGCGGTTTTGTATTTGAAATGAGAACCATTTTGAAATATGAGTGTTTTACGCTCTAGAAAATAATTTATACAAGTTCACATACGCGGTTTTGCATTTTGCTGATACGCGGTTTTGCACTTTAAACGACGGTATATTTCTTTTTAGATTAAGCTAAACCTATACAAAAACCAACAGCCCCGGCATGGAGTGGTGACGTACATATGTATGTATATATGTATATTTGCAAGCATTCAGCATGAAAGTAATTAATTATTTTTGCGAAATTCAAACAAATCTCACTGATCCATGTTGGCAATCATACTTTTTACTTTATTTTGTCTGCTGCTGCTGCTGGTTCATGCTTCATACGAAAGTTTCGCAATTCGTGCTGAGTAATGCGCAACCACAAAAAATAAAAAATAAAAACCGAAATAATACGCAGAATTTTACGTATGTATACATATTTCTTTTTTTTGTTATTTCCTTTTCCTTAGAGCGTTTTGTAGCGGTTTTGATTTATTTATATTTTTGAGCTACTAATCCGCTGCAAAAATTAACCATTATTAAGCATAACCAACGACAGCGAAAACAAGCAAAACTTTTGTGGGTCAACAGGGTCTTAGACACCTACGGTGGCTTAAATGTGTGAAATTTAGAGTTTCATTAGGTCAGGTGCCATAAATCAGTGATAATAAGAGATTTGCCAAAGCAATGCGAAATTTGTTAATGAATGATACCCTGGACCTAAAAGTAGGTAAGCACATATTATTACATATGTATATATCTATTTACATACTGGATCTACAAACCCCGATAAGACTGAAGTAATTCTCTTCACCAAGAAACAAAGGTTTCCGCTAATTTTCAAATGTGTGGAGATTCCTTTGAAGGAGAATGTTAAATATCTAGAACTCATATTAGATAGGAAGCTTACACGGAAGCTTAATATAGATGACAGAGTTAAAAAGGGCAACGTTGCATTATACACATGCAAGCAAGCGATCGGTATCAAATAGGGGTTAAGACCTCGCATTACCTATTGGCTTTGCACTTCTGTAGTTAGGCCTAGGCTAGGCTAGTTACCTAAAACTGTTGAGTAAGGTCCAAAGAGCCTCGCTTTAATGCATATCTGGCGTTTTAAGGACTACCGCAAACAAAGCGCTAGGAGTGATAATAAGTCTACCTGCTGTAAATCTGATAGGAAAACACGCTTCGGCGCTCAGACTGAAAAGTATGACGCTGTGGAAGGATCGGCAGTTTGACCAGGCTTCTATACTCCACGCCTTGGATAGTTGTGACACCTTGGGATAGTAGTTTGACCACCTTTGACAGACTCTCCACTACAAAAATCCCGTTAAGAAGAGAGTGACAAATACCGAGACCATGGATGGATCAATAGAGTTGGCTATGGAGTTTTCTCTGTGGAATCAGGATTGGAATTATCCATATTAATTCCGGACCACTGCAGTGTTTATCAGGCAGAAATTCTAGCCATAAAGCAGGTGGTTGAGTACCTCACTAAACACGCCGTAACGAAAACAAGGGAAAATTTCTTGTCGGATGGCCAGGCGGCCATCAAATAAATGAATGCGGTAATGACAAGACCAAAGGTTGCAAAGGAATGCCTGACAGCCTTAAATGAAATTAACACCGTCTTGATGGCCAGCCTCATATGGGCCTCATATCCAAGATGACAATAGGTCACGGCTGAATAAGCGCACTTGTAGAAAATCTAGGCTACTATGACCGCAAACATGATATTTCGATGGTCATGGCCTGTGCAACCGGCCATTGGTTATTTATTTGTTAGGAACTCTTATACTTTGTAGCAGTTGCAGAGACGAGAAAGAGGAAGAGGAAGAAACAGTCGAACACTTCTTCTGTAGCTGCCCAGGTTTAGCTAAGCAGCACGGAACTATCCGGTGTAAAAATAAAACCAATTCTACGCTTCATAAGAGCTTCAAAGAATAGTCACTGAGGTTCCCGTGTTTCACAGTGGTATCACAATGGACATGCAAGGTTTAATTGAGTTTTGGTCATTGGACCGACTGCCACATAAACCTAACCTAACCTAACCTACCGCCAAGTATGTGTTAAAAATTTGTCGAAAATATCCATAAAACAATCCAAAGTTGTAAGAGTTTCCAAGGGGATATTTTAGTTTCTTAAAAAAAAAAAATAATTTGAAATGTTTTTTACTTACGTTTACATTTTAAAACGGATAGTCTTGAAACTATTTAATGGAAAAGTTAAGGAAAGATATCTTTATTAGAATTTTCGATTTTCGACGAACCTAGTGTAACTGATTGGTGTGCTTATTTTGAAATTTTAAGATCTTTTAATCAACTATATGCAACTATAAGAAAAAAAGCTGGCTTTAATGAAATGGAAGAGCCCTGTTAAGTGATTAAGTCCATGGGCTATAACCGGTAACTCTGATTTTACAACCCATAGTAATGTGTTAAGGATTGATTGGTAGTACTCTTGAGATATGTTAGTCTCGAATAAAAGAAGCATGGCATTTGGATTGACTTTGCTCATTGAAGTCAGTGATCATTGCCAACTTAAGCTGATAGAAGTTTCTGAAAATTGTTGTGGCTTATAGTTCGTTTCTACCAATGATGGTAAAAAAGCAAAACGTAAGAAATTAACCTTTCCGATCACCCCATGTTAAAACTGTTGGACCTTATCTGAGCTCTTAACTGCTGTTAAGCTTTTGGTGGAAGGATATTTAAAGAAACTTCGGAATTTAAGCTAATAGGCTGGATTTAGTTTGAGAAAAAAACCAATATTAAAATGAAAACAATTTTATCAGTTCTACTATTTTTGTTGCATAGAACTAGGTAAATGTTTTCATTTTTTTTTAACCTTGAATGTTCTTAACTAGTGCAACATACATAGATAGTGAATCGAATTTCCAGTAGAACAAGTTGAAATTACAAGTTCAGCGAAGGTTAAATTTATCCGAAAAAAAACAATAGGAAAAGCAATTAGAAATGAAAATTAGATTTTTGCCCAACGAATGCTAAAAACCAAAACAAATTTTTTTTTTTTTTTCAAAGGCAACGAAGCGCAGCGGTGGCGCAACCTATGTATATACGTTTGAAAAAAGATACGTTTGTATGTATTCGTTCGCGTAGTATTTGTACAATATTTACCACCTGGGTTTTTATTTGATTTTTTTCCTTTTACTTGTTTCTATTTATGCATAAAGCAATGAAGTAACTCAGGTGTGTAAGGTCTCTCCTAACCGAAGCTCTAATAAGCAGACAATAAAATCGTTAAACAAACATTTCAAATACTATAACGAACCCACATAGCTACATAATAGATTTCAACAATTTTTTTTTTCGAATTTCATTCAATTTACAATGTGCTAACCGCCAATTTACTCACAGATTGCGGCTCATTAGCAAGTCAAAGGGGAAATTAGGCGGGGTATGAAAAAAATGTTAGGGTGTAAATAGAACATAAATACAATATTTAGTGAACTAAAAAGCGATTAAAAAGAGTCGAATACGTGCATACCTATGCATAGCACCATTTACGGAACGACAAAGTTTAAACGGATCACTTTTTAGCATTTTTTAAGCCAAATATTTGTTGTTAGTTAAAACTAGAACTTTTTACCAAAGTAAATCTTAAAAGTGGTTTGAGACAAATTTTGCGTCATAAAGCAGCTGCAGAGTGTTTTGAAAATATTTGCATTTGTGATTGACGCATTTGCGTTTTGAAGTTAGAAAATAATCTATTGAAGAACATTATGATGGTTCGATTTCTTAAAGACAATTATATTTTTTCTGCTACACCCCGCGTGAAAGTAAAAAGCACACCGAACATTGACAAGTTTTCACAATTAATTTTTTTATTGATTACCTTAAGTTATTATATTTTTTTTTTTTAAATATGATTTATACCAGGGGGGCAAGGCCGAGGCCGAAAAGAGCAACGTGAAAATTCTAAATGCTACAAAGAGCCACAAGAAAAACTAAAAAAAAAAAAATTGATTTTTAAATAAAGTTATTATTAGAAATGAAAAACATTAATTGTTTTATTATTCTAATGTACGTAAGATAGATTTTCAAAATCTAGTTTTACGTCAGTTAAAGACGTTCGTAACAGTTCTGTTAAATGTTGGTTAGTCAATAGGTACGTTCGTTTAAAATCTCCAGTAAAAACTGTCCAACAGCGAAATTCCGGCGAAATGTCATCTGTTCTCTCGCAAGAGAAAAATATCCAAAATAGTACGCGAACAGAAACTTGCAAGTTAGACGAACAGCTCATAGAAATTTTGTTTGCATTCAAAAGTATAAAATTGAAAACATAAGAAAACAAATCCCGGTAGACGTATCCTGACACAGTTCACTGACTAAACGAATAATTACTTCCTTCTTACAAGTATAATTAGTCGCATTTTACTATTTTAATTTCCAAACCATCAAATTCAATTTAGGGATTTCCGTAAATACCAACCAGCTGTTTTTTATCAACTGTTTTCTTGTTGGCAAAAATTTTTTCTGCAGAAACTAGCAGCTTTCCCCCAAAATGAAATGTCCTTTTGCTCCCTCAATTTCCCTACTTTGCAAGTTTTCTGTGCGTACGCGAACACACGGTATTTTGACTTTACGAATTTTATTTTAGAGTACAAATACTCACAGTGCCTTATCTGCTTGTAATTCTCAAAACTCCAACTCTTCTTCGCTTTTCTTAAAACGGAGTATTTCGTATTTCCTCAATTATTTACATAAAAAAGGGTTTGTGAAGTATGCACACGTATGTACATTTAAATAATTTCAAATCGGCAAATCTTTTTTCAAAATCTGCTTTTAAATCATGTGCAATAATTTTTTCTAGAAAATTTTGAAATATTTGTTTGAGGTCATGGATGAAAAGACGTAGTTTAACTTCAATATTGTAAATAATTTCCGACAAATCAAACACATTTTTAACCTCTTCTTGTAGATAAAATTCAAATTTTGCAAATGTTCAATCATATCGGTAAAGAACATTAAGTCAGAAAGCCAATTTTCGATCTCCACTTGCGGGTAATGTTCCGATCTCAATTAGCGCATGTGTACATAAAAAGAATAAAATGAAAAAGCAACACAATGGAAAAGAATCTTCAGCAAAGAAATATGTATTTTAAAAAGTAAAATGAGCCAAAATGTTCTAAGCAAAGAAAATGTAAAAAGAGCCGCACTTAATACTATACTATACTATACTTTAACCAAAAGCCGTGCAAAAATTTTACAAACTTTCATATAAATTTGTAATGCCAGTTTAATCTACCCTTATGGCATTGGTCTCAAGTGTCCGGTTACTTTATTTAACTTTGCAAATCATCGGCGACACGCAGCATTTTCAGTTTTTTTTTATTTTCAAACAAATATTCACATTTTGCTGTTTTTCGGTTTGCTTTATTTATTTGCAGTAAAATGTTCTGAAAAATTTTCTTCGTGGCCTGTATTTTCAAAATTTTTTAAGCGCGTTAATGCTTGCATATTTTGTATACATACTTTTTTTTTTAATTTTGCTTTTTTTACATATTTACCTCGCTTCATTACTTAGAGTTTTTTTTTTATAAGTACAAAGCTTTTGTATTCCATATTTACGTTTCAAATTACAGAGCGCCTCAGCTAGTTTGCAGTGCTGTTAGTTTTTCACGTTTTTTGCATTTGGTTGTTGCTATAGATATAATGGAGGGGGATTGACGAAAATTAGATGACTTTAATATTACAAATAAATAACTAAAGAATTAATTGAATCGATGTACGAATTGGTTAAAATTTTTTTTCGTTTTTTTTTTACCAAAGTTTTAGATATAAGATATAGTGCGCAAAATTTAAGGTGAGAAATTTAAAAACACTAAGTACATCTTAGAAAAATTATTTTTCTATTTTTGTAAGTGTAGCGAACTAGATTTCTTTTTTACACGCAAACCAGTTGACCGCCAAATATAATACTTTACGAATTTTGTCGTATTCGATTTACATCTTTCGTATAAAGTTTTTTTTTAGTCTGCTTATGTAACAGCTGTTTTAAGCCTCTAAATCTGCCTCAAACCACTTAAGTACCTGCCTAAACCTGCCTCAAACCATTTAAGTACCGAATTTCTGTCTTCTTCCGAGAAAGCATTTTCTGGCCCATTTTTGACACACACACATTTTACACATTTCTAATTAAAAGTTTAGGCAAATTTGATGATTGTAATATCTGTCATATTTTCAGAAAAATTACAAGTATAAAAAAGTAGAGTGGGTTGGATGAGTATATAAAACTTATTCGATCCTTAATCAAATTTAATTCATAATATGTATAAACAGAATGTCGCAAAAGTAAAACCGGCCTAACGAACCTTTGTCAGTTCCCCCTCACAGATAACTTTGTAGTGTTTCTTTTTGCATACAACTCATTTGCACTCTATCGCAATGCAAATATTTGCAGCTCTAATGTTTGTGTTTTTTTTTTTAGAGCGCGACCAAGCACGCGGTGTCGTCGTTCGTCTGCCGTTTGTCTGTAGCATTGTCGGCGTTGTTGTCGCACCTTCGCGCGTTTAATTTATTTTCAAATATTTTTGGTTTTTTTATTTATAGCCTTACACAAGTATTTATTTAGAATTTTTTTCTAATTTATGCAACTTAGTTTACTCATAATTTTTGCATTTTTCCTTTGTATTTCACCTTTTGTCAATTGCAGCACATTTTTCAATTTATTGTATCACCATGACATTCCACCTGAAACATTCTTCTAGTTTAGTACTTTTGTTGATTTACTATAACGAATGAATTGTTTGTGGCATTTACAAATTAGTTCACACTCTGGTGTTTGTATGAAGTCAGCAATCGTTTTTGAAATCCTAAGCTGTGTGTTGAGGAGGTATGAAGTCATCAGCTTTGGAAATATGCACATACATAAGTGTATAGATTTGTCGGAGCAGTTAGCTTTAGCTCTGGCTCAAACGGGCAAATTGATTCCTGAAGTCTCATTGGCATAATTACAAGAGAATAGAGGAGATAATCGGGCACTCTCTTAGGAGTTTTAGGCAGATAACTGAAAAATATCTAAGTGTTTCCTGAAACGGTCAAAAAGTAGTCTTAGATAGCATTGACAACCCACTGTACAGCTAAAGCCTAGTTAGAGGAATATCAGTCGAGCCAGAATGTCAGTATTTTTTTAATGAGAAAATTTTACACTTTGAAAAATCGTTCACAAAACGAAACAAATGGTGTGGACTTTCCGTCATTATGACCGCTCTATGTGATCGACCGAATTGTACAGGGTGAGCCTATAAAATCAAGACCATTTTTCCAGATGATTGATCATCAGACAGATCAGACTTGCTATATTATTCTACGGCGTCACCATCTGATGGACATCACTGGATAAGTCGTTTACTAAATCTAAACTCACCAAGATTCAAAGGGCGGCTTTCATGCTAGTCACAGGAGCGCTGCCAACAACGCCTACTAACGCCCTGGAAACAGCTGAAATACAGTAAGACTAAAAGCACAGTCAAAATGGAAAGCCACCAGACCCAGTCAAACTAACATTCTCACCAACTACCCCGATACTTTTAGCTCCCCGGACTTCATAAAACGCCTCTCGACCTCGAAAGCAAGTTCTTCACTCGTACACCTTCGAGGATGGATTGGGAAGACGATTCGATCTGTGTCCTCCAAAATAAATCTACAGCCGTCTCTGTTAATAATCTCATTTGATCTCTGTTTTAGGCTAACAGACCACTGCAACGTCCTTCAAGCAGAGCTGGCGGTCATAAAAGAGGCTGCACTTTGGCTTATCGAATTTTATCTGCTTTCAGTAAACTTATACTCCGATAGCCAAGCAGCTGTTAAGTCACTGTAATGCTGTGAAACATCGTCAAAAATTGCGTCAGAATGTAGAAAAGTCCTCCATACTTCAAAGTATACAACCCACATTGTGTGGGTGTTCAGTCACAGAGACATATGTACGAGGTAAAGCATACGGCAGACGAGCTCGCGAGGAAACCAACCACCCTGTTTGACATCAACTATTCTCACGATGCGGGCATACCGCAGTTAGATGCAAAATATGGCTTCACACTTCATCGAGCAGGCAAATAAAAGATGGTCAAAAGAGCCCACGTGTGGGACGACTCGATAAATCTGGCCCAGCTTATTCGGTTAGAACGCTCGCGGCATGCGCATAAAATGGGCGTGTCGGCCAATGACTTGTGACAAAACTGTTCTTTCGTGGGCAAGAAGACGCTTAAACATTAACTCTTTATATGTATGGTGGACCTATATATTAGAGCTCTAAAATCGCAGCCTTCGCGACCTAACCTTGCTCAGGCATCAATTCTTAGACTATCTTTGATCCTTACCAGGTTGATTTAACATATGACGACAAATGTCATTGAAGTAGACATAGTGAAAACAATTCCCAAGCTTGCATTTGCCAGAGTGAACAAGCTGAACTTTACCGATGTTAGAGAGAATTAAAATTGACCTTTCGAAAATTCATTCAACCAAATTACATTTCAAGAATTATTTTATTTAATGGTTTAGTATTTTCTAACAGTATTAGAATAAAATGCAAGCTCACAAAAAATTTATAGTTTTTTAATGCGTTTTTATACGCAACTTTTTCAACAAAAAGTTCATTACAAAACACCGTTAGATACACGTACTTATGTTTATACTGAAAAAATAAAAAGTGCCTCAAAAGAGGAGAAGTATAAAACGAACTGCGGGCACTTTAAATTTATATAAATGAAAGGCTGATCGTAAGATAAGAAAATTAATTTCGTTGAAAAACTTGTTAAGGAGTGTTAAAGCTACTGCATTACTAATGCATTTCAATGGTAAATATTTGAATTCTTTGCTATCATTTTATCTGATGACAGTTTCTTCCCAGTCACTTCCGCTGACATAAATAAATCTTTTTGTACATATATGTATATATGTATTTCTTTTATTTTGAAAATTTCTTTAGAAGTTAATCTTAGACTGGTGGGCTTGCTGTAAAGAGGTCACTTTGATTGTAGAGGTAGAAATAAAGACAGGGGAAAACGATTAAAATGCTAGGAGGACAGAAAGCAAGAAATAGACACACAAAGTCAAGATAATAAAAGATTAAGAGCAAACACAACGTCACCATCATTTCTAATAGGACAATCACAACAAACATCAAAATATTTGATTGATTAATGATTCTTATACAGCAATTCTGGCAATTGTCTTTCAATTCACCACAGTCTTTCGAAAAGCAAGTCTTTAAAAACTAAAACAAATTTTCTTCATAATACAATAAAATCTAAAATTAAATTGGAAAAATCAAAAAGAAGAAAATATTACTTATAAATTAAAAAAAAAGTATATTTTATTTTTTTAAAACAAAATGTAAACATTAAATGAAGATTAAATTAAATTAAAAAAAAAATAAGTAATAAAGAATAGAATAACTTCATAAAGACTAAATGAAATTTAATACAAATATTTTCCTTTTTAAAAGAATAAAAACCAAAATTATATTAAAAAAGAAAACATAAATAAAGAAAACGCAAAAAATTAAACTAGTTCCTAAAAATTAAATGATATTAAAAATAATATTTTTCTTTTTAAAATAATAAAATTCAAATAAAGAAATATATAAAATAAGTTTCTAAAAATAATGTGATAAAAAAATTGTGTAATTTTCAAATAAATTCTTTTTAAATAAAAAGGAAATTGGATTAAAAGAATTTTAACTAAAACAAAGAAAATGAGACATAAAAATTCAATCAAAGTCAAAAAATATTTTTCACTTTAAAATAATAAAATATAACAATTAAAAGAAAATGCCATTACAGAATTCTCAATTAAAAAAATGTATAAAACAGGGTTCTAGAAACTAAATTAAATTTAAAAATTTTTTTTTAATTTAAAAAATTAATATAAGACCCTTAAATCTTAATTGAAATAACAAAAAAGTTTAGCTTTCAAAATATAAAAATTAAATTAAAAAAAAAACTCAATAAAAAGTAAAAATTTTCTAAAAACTCAAATAGAACTAAATATTTTCTTTAAAGCCATAATATATAAAAATTAAAAGAAAGACAACTTAAATTTACAAAATAAATAAGTTCCTAAAAATTAAATGAAATCAAAATTTTTTTAAAACAATAAATTTAAAAATTTAAAGAAATGTACGTTTAAAACAAGTTTATTAAAATTAATTTAACTTAAAAAATGAAAGAAATGTTAAAAAATAGAAAAGTAAATAAGTTCCTAAAACTTTTTTTGAATTAAAAAAACCTTTTTCAAAAAATGTAAACTTTAAATTAAAAGCAACCGAATTAAAAAAGTAAAGAAAATATAACAAAAATAGTTTCTAAAAATTAAATGAAATGAAAAATTATGTTTTTTTAAGCAACAAAATCTAAAAATAAAATGAAAATTAAATTTAAAAAACTAAAAGCTAAACATTATATTGGAAATAGATGAAAATTAAATCAAAAAAGGAAAAAAATTAAATTCAAAACAATAAGAATAAAATAATAGATGAAAATTAAATTAAAAAAGAAAGCAAATTAAATATAAAAAAATATAATAATAAAAAAATAAAATATGTAAGTTCCTTAAATTTATATGATATCAAATAAAAAAACATTTAATAAAAAAAATAAACAAACACAAGATTTAGTTTCTAAAAATTAAATTAAATTTAAAAAATATTTTTCTTTTTAAAACCACAACATATAAAAATTTACGATTAAAAGAAAATTATATTAAGGAAAGAAATTAAATAAACTTAGAAAAGAAAAAAATTAAACAAGTTCCTAAAAATTAAATGCAAATAAAAAAAAATGTTTCTATTCGAAACGAGTTTTGCTACTATTTTGCGTCTTACGACATTTAAGGTCCGATTGCTTCCAAAAATATTTCGATGGCCTGTTAACCCCAATCAGATTTATCGAGAGGTGGATTCTATATTCCTTCGTTTTCGTTGTAAAAAACATCAGTATCAAAAAGGCAACTCGTCAACCTAAAAAGGTTACCCCTCGGTCCTATGAAGATGAAGTGCGGGTGTAGCACCTCCCCTACGGGCGATAGCCTACTTTCATCCAAAATTATCGGCAGTGAATTGATTTGATATATTTATGTAGATGCCCGCAAATCTACGTCTCTACAGGTAAATACATACTTGAGCACATACTTATGATTTTAATACATATGTATGCAGATACATATGTAAGTATATACTTACATACAAGTGACAACAGCACTCGGCTGGAAACAGTAAGGTAGGGCCCCCTTAGTACCATTGCACGCCTGAAGGTTGGGTCATGTTGTTTATTGATCTTGATGTACCAAAAAAGCAACAAAAATACAAAAAAGACAACAATGAAAACAAATAACAATAACATTTTCTTCTCATAGAAAAGAATGACAAACGAACCGACTACAAAGAGTTGACTGGTTTTCTGGCTGACAGTTTACTCGTAAAAAAAAAATCAACAAAAAGACGATTAATAAAAAAGTAACAATAACAATAGTAATAACAACTGCTTTGACCTTTTTTGTAACATGGGGCAACTACACAGCGCCGCTGATAGCAACTGTGATTCTACTAGAGAGTGCGGTAAATGGCACTATGGTACGTGTACTTTGTAAAGTAGAGCTGAATGACCCCTGCAGGAAATACTTCAACTGACGAGAAAAAATTTGCATTCAATAGCAAATTATTAAGTATTGAAGAGACACAATTTTTTTCAGTTTGATGGAGTAAATGGAAATATTGTAGTAAATATGATTTGTTCGTTGCGAATTTCTAGCAACGTTTAAGGCTCTAATTTCAATTCCTCGCTACAAGTCGCGAAACGGTTTTTTTTCGTTTTGTCTTACTTCAATCTTTTATATTTTATCTACAAAGAACCGCAGCAAGTACGAGTATGCATTTTAATTAATAAAAGCAAAAAATTCTCAAAAAAATTAGCTTTTATTATTTTGAGCTAGAAAAATAGATAAATTTTGCATTTTTTTTGCAAAATAATCATTTTTGGTTTTTTACTTTTTAGACTTTTATATAAAGCGAAGCTGAAATTTTAAGAAAGTTCCGAAAACATCCCGAAAAATTCCGAAAAACCGACGAAGGAACGTGAAAAAAATTCTGGGGCTTCTCAAAAATTTCGAAGTGTCTCGAAAAAATACCGAAAACCCCAGAAAAAATCCCCAAGGGTACGCGAAATTCCCGAAAAGGCGCAAATAATACCTAAAGATGCCAAAAAACAACCGGTAAATCTCAAGAAAATCCCAAAGCGTGACAAAACGTCTCTAAAGTTCCCACAATAACTCTAAAAAGTCTCGTCAAAGTTTCAAAAGATGTCGAAAAAATCCCGAAAGCGGGAAGGGTCACAAAAAGATTCGAGCAATTACAGAAAAACATCGAAAAAACCCACGAAAGATTTCAAGTAAATTTCGAAGACTCCTAAAAACTCCGGAGTCCGGAAAAAATTCCGACACATCCCAAGCAAATACCGAAAATTCCGAAGTATCCCGGAAATATCGCAAAAAACTTCTGAAGTACTTTGAAACGCTCCAAGAAACAATTAAAAAAGTCTTGAAAGATTGTGAAAAATCGACTAAACAATACAAAGTTCTAAACCCTTCCAAAATACTTCCGAAGGTTCCCAATAGAAAAATTAATTACAGGAGCAATTAAATCGCGGTGATTCCAGCCATCAAATCAGATCTTTGATATGTCTCCAATTGATCTACTTATTTATATGCTTCGTGAAATAACTTGAGAATGAGGTGGTGGGACTCTGCAGTGAAAGGTTTTGTGTAGTGAAATTCTTCAATGACCCTCGTATAAAATCAAGATATGTTGCATAACAATGTACGAGACTATGTTCAGCTTTAATAAAGATATCTAAAGGCATTCTATTCTAACAAAGACTCTGAAGTTCTAAATTTACAGGCGGAACTTTGGAGTATGAATATTTTCAATTTTAATTAAGAATTAGCTTGCTATATCTTCGAGCACCTACATAGGTAGCATTAATGGAACTATACTGCGATATTGTTACATCATACCTTATAAAAGAGTAGAGCATGGGGAGGATGTAATGGAGTTTGTTCATCTGAACAATCTTGCTATGATCTTTTTGCGTGCGTGCCAAATATTAATTAAAAGGATACAAAGTCATTAGTTCGAATTATGTTGAAAACCACCAGAAGCACAAAATTTTCCTGCAGGGTTTCCATGGTATGTCTTACTATGAGTATGAACAAGTACTATCTGAAAACACTTAACGGGCACCTAATATGGGCTGAGATGTAAAGATTTTGAGAGCGAGGGGATGGCAAATAAATAGTACAAAGCAAGATCAGCTCCGGTTAGAAGGCTGTAGTGGCTCTTAGGGCTTGCTGTAAACGAGCACCATGTACATAGTCAGGTAAACAATCTGGAGGTGTAGAAGCAGTAAATTTGCACGTTCACTTGCCCTTTCCTCCCTCTCTCTTTCACTCACTTCAAACAACTCTTCCTACTAAATATCTATTGTAATTTTTTCCATATCTATTTGTTTCTATTGGAACTGTTGATGTCATTGTTCTTTTAACACTTGTGCGGTGTGCTGTACTGCACGCTTGCGCAACGAATATGTTATTATTAAAACAACAAAAACAACAGCGTAAACACTAAAAAATCAAAATGCTACAAAATTGTGCTGCCAGATAAGAATGAAAACAAGTAGCAACAACAATCAAAAAAGCGAACAGGTAACAATAACAAAAACAAATGGAGTGTTATAGTATGCAGAAGAAAAGCAACCACAACCACAAAAAAGGTCGTGAAAGAACACTTCACAACTCATAAAAGCTGATAAGTGGAAAAACTATAAAACTCAGTTGGAGAAATGTTGGAAAATTAAGGTAAAATAAATGAAGAACAAAGCGCAAGGCGCTCTCAAGAAGAGCCAAAGAACTGGAAAGAAAATGCGTTGAAAAGTGCTACGAATGCATGTATGTATGTGTTTGTGTAAATACAGCGACACAAGTTGGGTACACGCTGTCCGAGCGATTCTACACAAAATTGTTAGAAGCATTGTGGCAAGTTCTCCCTTTAGAAGGGCCAAATTTTTTCATGGAAATCAAGCGGTTTCTTCTCTGTGGATTACTATCATAAATCGCTGCCGCTTTACTTCGCCCGCAGCTCGCTTTCTTCTCCCTTTCACCCTGTCCCTTTACACACCTTGTTTTTATATGTTCCACTAAATCATAGATCATTCCATTAGATAGGCATTCATCAAATTCTTCGTTCATGATTCTTAGTTATTACATTTATTATGATTTTTTATTGTGATAAAGTAACTTTCTAATGCTTTGTGGTATAATATTATTAAAGGTACATACATATGTATACACGCACATGTATGCATGTAGTATGCATGTAGTTCATATTCTGATAGGTACTATTATGGCATGCGTTGCTTGTACTTTAATACTCGTTATTCGAATTTCTATGTTAGCTCAAAATTTTCAAAGCGAGCTGCGAACGACGAGACCGGAAGAGGTCATAAATGTTTGTTTACACGCTTCATAAATAATGGAAATGTTATTTTTTATACATTACTATACAGAATGACGAATTATACTAGATACCTACGGCTCTCAGATTTTCCAAGAAATTGACTGGTAATGAGAGTTCAGCAAATACAAAAACTAAACTTAAAATTAATCTGTCAAAGACAAAAATAGTTTATATGTTCGCCGAGGTAGTACACATTGGTATTTTCTGATATGAGATAACTTTAATAAGGACTATTCCCGTATACAGTAAATAAAAATAACCAACCTCACTGCTTATATAAAAATTTCGGAGTACCGTTAGTTTCTTCATGTTCCAACAATCGGAACTAAACCAAATTAATAAAGAACCCTTCCTGAGGTGACACCTTTCCGGTAAAAAAATTACCGAAAACGGTTCTTGTGGTCCAAAGTTATATGGTAACATACATAAAAAATATACATATATTTCGACGAATTCGTAGCCTCTACGCTTTTGAAATCGCTGAAAAACAATTTAATTTTTTTTTTTACTTAATTTAAAGTTTTTTTTTGGTTTTGTTTGATGAGCTTAATTTACCAATTTTGTACCTTTTGGTCAAACACCTCAATATACTCATGCGAAGAAGAATAAATTCCACTTCTTTCATATCGGGACACGTCTTTTATACCTTCGTTGTTTGAACTCGAATCATACATATTTATGTTAAAAGGCTTATTAGCACCTACAATATGGCAACTTTTAAAAATATTAGTATCGGTGTGATAACAAATAGGAGAATATTTCTGATATCAGAGTTCGAATCCTCGAACAGAAAATTTTTTTTCATTTTTTATCTTTTAATGTATTTTATTTATTTTTTTTTTAATTTATATATGTCTTTTTGTTGTAATTTTTAAATTGTTTTGTTTTAAAATAAAGAAAAATTTATTTCATCTGTCCAAAGTAATTTGTAGCCTCGCGTATTCCCGGACGCGTTCACGAACAGTGGCATTGTTTTCGGACGATCAGTAAATGAAAGCCTTGACTTAAGATACCTGAGGCAACATACAATTCAGGTTGCCCTACTAGATCACTGCCTCCTTGGTATTAAACAAAGTAATAAAAAATTAAACTACATACATACATACGTACATAAATATGAATGTACAGAAGTCTGTAAATAATTCGGAAAAAATTTTTACATGGGGTTATCTTGAGTGCTTACACGCCCCTCAACTAATTGTTTTAACTTTCCGTAGAAAGTAAACATTGTGTAGGTGTTTTAGTGTCAAGTATAAAATTTTGTATCTATGTAATTGCATTTTCAACAAAGTCTTCACTCCGCCTTTTACTTGTATATATAGGTGTATACATATGTATATATAAGTGATACTGCCAGTGAAGACACATTACGACGATTGTAAAATAGTGGTGCTATCATCATCATAAATGCCGCATCCAAGTGGCGCCACTAGACGTACTTGCACTTAAGAGAATACAGTATAAATATGTATATCAATTATATATTGTATACATATGTATGTATGCACATCAGACCGTACCAGAAAAAAGTTCGCCGTACACCCCTGAGCCTAAAATATTTTTGCAAGTCAAGTCATATCTACGGCATTTACAGTCGGATCTTAAAGTATGATATATCGATGTTCTCGCCTTAAGAAGAATTTTTTTGTTCCAAAGCTCATTGACCACAAATACTCCGTTCTACGATTTACCCACCAGATATCAGTTCCTACCACCCTAATGTCAGTAAATTAAATCTCTTCAAAAATCTTTAAACTTTTGTCAAGAAAGTATTTTGATTATTCCAGTAGAATTATTCAAAAAAAATATTGCCGGATGTATGAAAGTGTCACCGAAAAATTTAAAAGGCGATTCCCAGGTTAAAAAAACATTTTTTTTTTTAATTACCTTGCAAAAATATTTCAGACTCAGTGGTGTATGACGAACTGTTTTTTATTTCATTGTAAGGTGGTATTGCCTAATGTTTGTGGTATTATCTATAAGTATCAGCAACAACTGAAGCCATCAATGGCACCGACCATCGTGTCTTCTTGCCATCTTCTCATCTTTTCTCGAACACCAAATTACACAGTGTCATTCTCAGGCACTTTCCCATCAAAGCGCCAGAGCCAAAGCCAAAGTTAAAGCCAAGCTAGCGAATGAGATCAGGATTGTGAAGCGGCTTTAAGCTGCTGACTAGCGCACTGACAGATTGGCATTCGCACGTTCCAAGGCCAGCTTTGCGTGTTGCTGAATAAATGATATTTATTGTATAGTAGCTGCATATGAGTGAATATATGTATGTACGCATGTATGTTTTTGAAGAAGTGTGTATGAAAAGTGTTTTCACACCAACTTTGCATTGAAAGAGTGTTTCGCATAACAACCGGCAATTATGCCATAAACGGCGGCATGAACGCGCTTGCGAAAATAAGCAGAAGAAGAGATAATGACACAGGCGTTAAAAAAATATACTAAAAAATAATAATGGCAATAAACAGCAAGCAGCAAAGAAAAATGAACGAAAAAAATAAATCATAATTTTTTTTAGAAAAAATATATAATTGCAAGCGACGCACTACTAGCAATTTCCATAAAAATTAACTGAGCGCGGCGACCCGCTGAAAAACTGAAGTGAAGTGAACTTAACTCGATGCAGACAAGTGTGCCGAACTGCACTGATCTGAACTGACTGTGAAATTGACTTGTATCTACAAATCTTTACATATCTACATATATGCGCTTTTTGTATGTTGCACATGTCATGCATGCATATGTATGTATTTATTTGATGCATCTGCAACAAAATTGCATGGCGTTACAAATTGGCCGCATAGTATACGAATCAATCTATACGCGCGCACTCACATTCATGCAAATGCTGCGCCTCAGAATCATTCATTGCTAACTCAAAACATTTGTTTTTGCGTTCATACAGTAGCAAACAAATATTAGTTACGCAGGCAGTTTTGTATTACTGCGAAGTCTGTTTCAAAGCCACTCCTTGTAAAATCACCGTCTGGGGCTTCTGAGATTTAGCTGACTATAGACAAATGCTTCCTTGGATTTGGTATCCCTGGGCTTGGCGGTGCATGAGAATAAAATTAAGACCATTAGTCAACTGTATTAATATAGACCACACCTGGTCGGCGCCTGCCTTAGAAGGCAGCGAAAACTTCATTCAACCGCACCGCTTGTTCGCATGCACACAGTGACATCAATTTCTCGCCACTACAAAAATTCTCTCTGTCGAAGCTGCCCGCCTCTGATATAGACTGTCACACGACATTCAGAGTTCCGGGCGCAGATAGTTGTTTAGAAGGCAGTCAGAGCAATGCGCTGAACGCTTTTATCAGACACTTCGAACGGAACATTTTTTTTTGTAACTCTAAAGATTGTCCCTAACCCAGCGTGCTCAACAAACCCTCGGCTACTCTAATGAATTCTATAAGGGTCTTGGTATTCGAGTTCATAATTCCTAAGGGTTTAACCAATAGAGCTTCGAATTAAGTAAATCTTTGCCTAACCAAGACTGGACAGTTGCAAAGAATTTTTTCGGAAGTTTCCGCATACTCAAGGCAAAGCCGGTATCCGACTCTCCGATAATATCTATTCGAGCCATAGGAAATCGTAGTTGGTTGTAGCCTGTTATGTACCCAGAGAGTAGCCTGATGTCATAATGACAAACTGATACGTGAAAACTCTTTTGGAAGAAATTACGCCGTAAGCAATGGAGATATCCAGGCACTTTCTAGATGAACTCGGTAAAACTGAAAATAGTACTGGAGCTTAACGACATCTGGGCTGTAATTTCACCCACTTTTTTTTGCTTTAGGTATGGTATCAACGATCTTTCAATTGAAAGTCTGCAATACTTAAAATAGCAGATTGGATCAATCAGGATCTGTAGTGATGGTAAAGCTACTCTAAAGACCTAGAGAATCACTGGTACTTCTTTAAGAATGTAAGTTGAGGGAAAATACTGTTGCAAGATGGAACGATATTGGAATCATGTGGTTAGCGAGACATTGTGGCTGATGAATTGACGCACAGAGATTGTTTGCAGCGTTCAATTGGGCCGAAGCCATTTATGGGACCAAGCATAGTGGGAACTGTCAGGTAGATCAGAACTCTCATGAATAAGTCCAATGAGAGCCTAAGGGGCAATACTGATAGCTGCACAACCAATGGAGATAATGACGCCTAAGTCATCGTCATTATTGGTGCGACAGTAGGCATTCGCCGGAAAGCCCTTTCGGTTGAGTTGCGGTCTTATAAGGTAATGGCTCATAATGATCCCCATTATCATTCAGAGTTGAGAGCGTTACAATTGTAAAAGATCGTTGGTTCTGTTGTTGTCAAATCTGTGCCCTATTTGTGGGTCTTCGCGGACATAGATTTAGCATGCTACCTTTTATTAGCAAGCTTGAAGCCAGATCTTGCACGATGCCAGCAGTCTGCCTGCTTCATGAGAAGAGTTTGCGGAGAACTAGATCTGAGTTGATTAGCCACAAGGCGGCCTACTTTATGACAGTTATTTCAGCTCTAAATGCACTGCAGTGGTCTGGAATTCGAAAGACCAGAGTCGATATTGAATAGTATGGGTGCTTGAAATTTGCCGCAAAGGTTTCCCCTTCGAGTTCTGTTTGCAGGAAGTTTCTATCAAAGACGATTACCAAGTATCTAAGTTTCAGCGAAGGTTTTTTTTTATGAAGAGAACCATAGCATTTTGTGGTGGATTGGCGATTAACGACTACAGTATATGTTTATGTATATAAAGCATCTGTATTTATCTATTACACTTAGGGATATATCTGGTGGCTGTTTTCCTCCGCCGCCACTCCCTTCCGCATTTATGGCTCTTTTAGCCAGAAGGAGATTGGTGAATTCTGCTAAAGGTTCTGAGCCAAAGGGGCAAAGCCTTATCAATGCTGGTACTATAACCCAACTGCTAACTTAACTCAATCAGTTAAAATAAAAATGTAAGCTAAGCTAAAGTGAATGGGTAATAAAATTTTGGAAGACCAATTTTTACCATTTCGTGATTCATATTTGTTTTTATTCAGAAACGACTATGCACCATTAATACGCTCGCCACTGTATCATACTTTTTTCCATAGATATGCACTCACTGACTTGTGAATGATTTTTCTCGAGTGCAGATATGAGCAATCAGCAACAATTGGCGACTGAATTCCTTACCAATTACTATAATAGTTCCAACGCACACGATGTACATATGTGCATACATTAGGGTGGTCCAAAAATATATGCGGTAAGAAAAAGTGTAAAATGTTAAATGTGTGAAAATGGTATAGAATTCTTGAAAATCAACATTTTTCGATGGGACTAGATCATTAAGCGACTTCCTATAACAATGCCCAATTGCTTATTTAACCATTTTTTGATATTAACTATTTTTACAGGCCCCCAAAAAATTCTGAAAAATGATATGGGCGATCCATAAAAAATCGTTAGTGTTAAAAATTATAAAATAAAAGATTTGGTTAAAATATTGGAAGCCTCCTAAATAGAAAAGGAGTTTTCCGATCGAAAAATATTGATTTTCAAGAATTCTATACAATTTGTACGAAAGTGGCTTCCCCATATAAAATACGTGAAAAGTTTCACGGGCTTTGAGCAGTTCTAAATATTTTTTTTTTACAATCATTACGGGAGTTCTTTTTTTTAGTTAGAAAAATCCTAAATAGTGGAGCTTAAAATTACAAATTTTTATTTGGACCGCCCTAATGTTCATTCCTACACATTTAAGTATGTGAGCTATGTAATAATTGTATGAAATGTAGAAAAGATTCGCACTTTTGATACGCACGCGCATAACGCTAAGATAATAAAATATTTTTGCGCCGCTTGTAAACTGTGTGAATGTTTCATTTTGCTTACATACATTTTGTTATTATTTTTTATGCTTTATCTATGTACACACATACTATGAGTATTTGCTATTTTTGTTCGATTTGCTCATACTTATGCTTTTTTATTATTTGCTCAATGAATTCCTATTGGAAGGCGAAAGTTTTTATTACTTTGAGTACAAAGTGCAAAAATATTTAGCGAAATTGATACATATAGATATTGTACAATATGTCGATATGTACATATGTTCATACATAAATATGTGTGAGAAAGGGTTTCTTAATTGGACACGGCGAAATATTTTTGTAGTAAGCATGAAAATTCGATATCACATACAGTCAATCGATAAAGTTTACGTTCAGAGAGTTTTTTGAAATACGGGCAGCTGTTTTTTTAAATATCTTATTTTTCGCTAATTTTTTATAAAAATATGCTTAATTTTACAATAAAAACCCCAAAAATCTGAGTTCCAACCCTTGTGGAAAATTATTGAAAATTCTGCAAATTTTCATTAAAATATTGCACTTTTTAATCAATGGTGCATGCTCAATTTTTTTCGAAAGAGTGTAATTAAAAAGTGCAATATTTTAATGAAAATTTGCATAATTTTCATTAATTTTCCACAAGGTTTGGTAATCTGATTTGTGGGGATTTTGTTGTAGAATTAACCATATTTTTATGAAAATTACCGGAAAAAAGATTTAAAAACAGTTGCTCGTATTCTAAAAAAATGTTTGTACCTAAACTTTATTGATTGACTTTATGTATGTATGTACATATGAACAGCCATTAAAAAGAATGCGCATGTATGTGGTGAAGAGATTACATTACCCTGGCAGCATGAATTTTAAAAAATTATACATACATATGTACGTATTATGGTGATTGACCCGGTTTTATCAAACCGATTTTGTGGGAGATTTTCAGACGGTTTTTTGAGATCTTGATTTTTTGGATATCGAATAATCCGGTTCTTTTGCTATCGAATAAACCGGTTTATTGTATATAATTAATTTATATGCCAATTGAAATGTTATTATAACGAAGTATAGGAATAGAATCGCATACCATTCGAGCTAAATTTAGATTCAGGATAGTGTGTGCTGCAATCTGCAATTTAAAAACAAACAATAATAGAACATAAAATAAACAATCAAAATATACCTCATAAAATTTAATGTAAATTTTCTGAATTCTTTTATTGAAACATATATGGTGAAACACTCCTGTAATCCGAGTCGGGTCAGCAATCATTAGTTCGGATAATCGGTTTTTGACTATGATCAAAATCCACCAAAAAATTTAAAAAATGTAACATTAACTTTTCACGCATTTTTGTATTTGTTTCCCTTCAAACTTGTTGTTCCTTTGTTGTTTTCTAAATAAAAGCTAAATTCCCTGCTAATAGATTTATTGTAATTTTGGTCATCAAGAAAGCCCGGTTTTCCTGGTTTATTCTTAATTTCAAAATTGGGAACCGTTTTTTTTTCAAATTGACATTTTTCGAATAATTCGAAAACTGGTTTTGCAAAAGAAGTCGAATAATCGAACACCCTAGTACGTATGTACTTCCTTATATGCAGATACATACATACGTACTTATGTAATACCGTAAAAGAGAAGTCTTCAAATTTCAAATGTGACAGACATTGCATTCTTGAACTACTACTTTTTTTTGCCCCTTTTTAAATTCTGCATTTTGATTGTGTAATTAAATTTTGGTGCGAAATTTTTTTCTTTGCAGCCATATGTATGTTCATACAACTCATACATATGTACATATGTATATAAACATATACATACAAACAGCCATACATTGCAACTGCCTGTGGTAGCTGAGCTTATAAATAATAATTTCGCTGCTTTTTTGCATTTTGCCGATTGCACATTAATTTTAGGTAAGTAGTAAGTGGTATACAAGTTGCCGGCCAATACTTTTTTATGGGTTTCCTGCCTTTTTTTGCTGGTTGATAAAACTTGAAGACGAGAATTTGAGTAGTCAATTTTCTTATTACAGCGTCGTTTTATGTTACAGCGGTCAATGCAAATGGTAAAATATGTTTGAGCGGGGTAATAATTTATATTTTGGCATGTTGTTGAATCGTGCTTGAGGCAGGCAGGCGGGCAAAGCAGCGTACATAAATAAATATCTATCTGTTTGTGTATGTAAATTTAATATGGAAAAGGTGCAAGAAAACGTCGAAAACTCGTAAGTAAGTAAAAAACACAAAATCACTGACAGTCATAAATTTTGCAACATGCAAGCGAGATGCAACAAAAAATAAAGAATAAACTTTTTTTTTTGTAGCACAAATCGGGTTTTGAGGGGTCAATCAAATAAAGCTTAAAAAAATTTCAGCATCTGTCTTAACGGCTGTACTTACGAGGGACGTGGTGTGGAAATATGGCATACAGGTATAATCAACAACTTAAAAATGTTAAATTACAATTTTTTATACAACTAGATACATAGAAAATTCAAAGATTTTATTTTTAAGCTTTTCAATATTTTTTACGAATGTTTTACATGTAAAATTAATTTTTACTTAAAAAAATATTTTGAAAAAATTAAGAAATTATAAAACTAAAAAATTATTGAAAATCATTGTGAATTATGGAAAAACGTTCTGCCAAATTAATTTCTTCAATTATCTATTTTTAAAAAAATTATCTAAAATATCGAAAAAAATGCGAGTGCAATATATACCAAAAATTATTTTAAGCAAATTTCACAAGAGGACACAATAGTTCTCCTAATCGTACTTCACCAAATGTTAACAGTGCCGGACAAAAATTTAGGCACAGAGAATTTTTCGCAATCTATGCCGAGTTTTTTATTCTAATTGCTTTTCGAAAATTGTTTATAAAAATATAGTTCATACTACAACATAAAATATAAAAATAAAATCTCTTAACTGTGAGCTAAGCACAGGAAATTTCAATAAAAATGCGTACTAATTTGCAACTTTCAAATCAAATTTTTTAGAAAAATTCAGTGTTGTTTTGGCAATTTTTTTTTATTTTCTTCCATACAAAAAAAAATTTAGATTTTTTAGCAACTTCAAACTTGCACTTTAATACACTAGAATTGAATGGGCTATAAAACTGCATACCTAGAATTAAAAAAATGAGATTTGAAAGCGGCAAATTAGTATTAGTTATTAAAAACTTGGCATACATTGCGAAAAATTCTCTTTGCCAATACTTTTGCCCGGCACTGTATATATATATTATATATCTATAGTATCCGTTTACCGGCGATTCTCCCCAAATAATCACAATAATATCAGTATTTTATAAAATCTACAATAATTTTTTGGAACAACCTCAATCACCCTGTATGTGGTAATATTTTGCTCCCATCGCAGCAAAACTTTGCCAAACTTTCGGCCAGGCAGCCACATTCATCACTGCCCAAAAGGAGGATCCCAATATTTTGAGATACACAACAAACTTTTTAACACCAGCATAAAAAAAAAACCTTCGAAAATGAAACAGACGCTCCAAGCAACTAAAGGAGCAGCATATGCAACCATTCCAAAGGATATACATACATATTCTTCGCTACAATACAATATGAATTTTTATTCATTTGTTTTCTTTTTATTTTTTGGGTCCAGCCAAACAGCCGCAGAATACATCGAATTGTAAGCTTGGATGATAAAAAAGGCTTAGGAGCCAGCAAAACTTAGTACCAAGAATGGCCCAACTTGAATGCAATAGAATTATACAAAATTTGTGTGTGTACGTTAGGGTGCCTCACCAAAAAAAATTCGGTTTTTCCAACAGAATTATAAAATTAATTTAAGACTTCCGCCAAAATATTTCGAAAAAATATTACGATTTACATCAATGGACCGATGTGAAAACAACCCCAAAAATCTCATTACTTTGATTACGTGGATAAAATTTAATAAAATACTCTTTAAAACTAATTTCATTTATAAAAAAAACTCTAGTTTTACAGGTGTTTTCAAACCAGTGCAATTCACGTAAATCTTAAAATGTGTAAAAATTTAATTGAGAGTGATGCACCCTAATGTACATACGAACCAATACATACAAACATGTGTGGGCACATAAGAATGCAAACAAACATTGGATTATTACCTGCTCGGCAACTGGGTAACGCGCGTTTTGTTGCTGCTTTGAAAGCTTCTACTTCTTCAGACTTATTTATATATGTATGTATATGTAGTACATATGTATACTCTTTTTTTTGGGTATTTAAAATGGGATTTCAATATAAAGTTTCAACATTTCAATCTGCGATTTTGCGAGTAAGCGTTTATTTGAGTGTGCATAGGTTATTTTTAGCAGCAAGTAAAGTTTCATACAAAGGCATATGGACAGACCAACAGATTTTGTGACTGCATTTTTTATTGTGGCGGCCTGAAGAGTATCTTAATGTGCGTACGAGTACATATGTATGTATAGTAAATGGAAGTAAAAATTTAAAAATGATTAAGAAAATAAATAAAAAAGTTATTTCACGTACTTAGTATAAACTATCATGAATGATGTAATCATTACTGGCTTAATATATTTTGAAGGAATTCAGCTTATGTTCGATTAACCTTCATTTTCATAAAAGCACTATAAAATGGCAGTCAGCATATTGAATACTTATTCAGCACAGTTGCTCACGAGATTACTATTATTGTATGCTTATGTTGTTTGAAATTGCAAGCTTTGGAAACTATTCGGCGCAAGTGATTATTAAAAAAGTGCAGATTGAATACAGAAAATTTAAATCTTTAATACCTCGTCAGCGCAGCATTCATTTGCATCCCAAATTGTACTCAATTCCATTTGTATTCAGCTGAGTATTTTTATAAAAGATATTGTATTTTAAAGTTTTTATCGCGTATTCTTCTACTGCTTGACGCTAAAATTCGTACCGAAAACTTTCAGCCTTTATCCAGCAATCTTTAAAATATGCCATTGTATGTCTAGTTACTGCATAAGTGCATTCAGCGTAATTGTAAACTAATTCATCGTTGTTTAAACTGCATTTAAGTCTTTGAAACAAGTTTAGAAATTCTTAACACTTTAGTTATTAATACCTACTTGTTTTCACATCAGTTCAGCTAAGAATATTAATTTTGAACTAGTTATAGTGAAAATCAGATGTGACTAAAGTCAGCACCATTCTTTTTTTCGTGCATAAAAATGTGCAGTGCCTCTTTAGCCTTTTAACAGCAAAGAAATATTAATAACAAACGCTGAATATTAAAATTAGAGAAATATTTGGTATCTTTTGTATTTTTTAATAAAAGCTAGTAGTGGCCATCCTTTTGGTATACGATACATATTGATTTTCCCACTTCTAATGATTTAAATACTCAAGCCAAACGATTCTGAAGGCTTAAGATTTGGTTGGTTATTAAATATATTTTGTTCTCCATATGCTAAAGGATTTTAATGCTCATTAAGGGCTACTTGGTGTTTCTTAATGGATTGTGTTGACTGTAATTTTAATATGTCCCATTAAAGAAAATTTATTATAAAGAATTAAATGCAACTCACTTTTATATTTTTTATTTTTTTATGAATTCAGCGCACTTTAGTATAATTCAGCATCTATCAAAGGGCTTTAAAACGTGTTAGGATTTTTAAAACATTCAATGAATTCAGCACTCACTTACAGTTTCAGACTATACGAATCGATAAACTAAGTTTTTTAATGTTAGTAGCAGCACATTATTTCCCGATTCAGCGCCTGAATTTCACTTACTTATGTATTATAATTCTTTTCATGTTTCAAAACTTTTACTTTTGAATTTTTTATGAATTAGGCGCAAATTTACAATTTCAGACTTGATTTGGATTGATAAACTAAGGCGTATAATCATGGCATGATATTATTTCCCAAATGTGTTTTAAAATTAAATAGAGAAGAAGTTGTTTTCTTTTATGATATTTTCAGTGAATTCAGCACTCATTTGCTGTTTTAAACTATACGAATCGATAAACTAAGGCATTTAGTGATTATTGTGGCACTTAATTGCGAAATTCAGCGCCGTATCTTCGTATTCAGCCCAATTCAGCGAAGTTGCAAAATGTTGCTTAAAGTGAAATCTATAAAAAAAACTGTTTGTTCTATAAGATTACTTACTGCATGCATGGTGATTTCACAGAAACTGCAGTGATTGAGACGGTTTATAGCATGAGAAATCTTCCTCCTATATTTCAAAGGCAAATAGTTAATGAGAAAACAGCTCAACTGGATTGTGTTGTTATTCAGAAGACTGCTCACTTTTTACTACTCATTTAAGCTGTGAAAAGATGTACCATAGCGAGACAAGCAACACCGCTAAGCATTTGCACCCGATCAACGTGGTAAAAGCAATCAACTGCGAATAAAAACACTCGCCCGAGTATAAGAGAAAGAAAATATAACAAACTCCGAGAAAAAAACAAAAACCTAGTAATCTTTGAGGAAAAAAAGTCGGTGCGAGAAAAACAATTTGTCAACATGTGCTGACGACAAGCTTCTCGACGCCACTGTATACACCGCTATGTTGCATGTGGCAACAAGCAATTGACACAGCAAGCAATATCGTAGCTTGTCAGCAGTCAGCCGAGCATTCGTGTAGTTGAATATTAGCAATTTATTTAAATGTCCGTGCGATTATGTTGCCATTGCTGTCACTGCAACTGCATCTGCTGTTATTTCGTTTCTTTTTGATTTCGGTCGCGAACAAAACGAGTTAATATGCAGTGTTGCTACTCCCACCTTCCATGTTGCGAACAGCAACATGAAAGCGCTGAATGGCTGCTTATTAAGCAGTTTGTTGCGATTTGTTGTTGTTTTTGTTATTTTCATTTTATGTTCATTCATTTGAATGCATGCTGCGTATTGCAAAAGTGTAATTAAGCTTAAAAATGCATCCATAAAACACTCAACTCATATCTCCACTAGACGACTTCATATCTACATACATACATGCATATGCACGTACTCGTGCATACCCGTATTTATGTATCCACACACACGCACACGCATGCCATGCAGCTGTGGCAGTTGTTTGTGCAAAAGCAATCGTGCATCATTTTTGCTTACGTACATGCGTGCGTGCGTAACTCGCAAGCGGCCGAACAGGTAGTTTTGCTCCTTGCAGCCGAGGTATAAGAGGCTGGCTGCTGGTGGTGGGTGGCGGCGCAAAGACGAAGTACCTAATGTGCTATGCTAATTTGCAATTAGTCAATATTTAGTATTTTGTTGTTGCAATATCTCCCCTTCCTTTCAATGCACCACTATACAAGTGTTATGTTTGCTCAGGCGCACAGCTTGCTTAAAGTTTTTTTCTTTTGGATTTCAAAAATATCAGTGATGCGCGAAATTTGCAAGGCGTCAACTTCGCCTGGTATGTTATTCAATGTGCTGAATTGCTTTCCTATTCAATACAGCAGCCAAAAGTATACAAAAAAATGCTAGAAAAAGTTGCTATTTAAGATTTTAAATAATTTAGCTGAGCATTCAGCGTAAATAGAGTATGAAAATTTTTGCTTTCTCTCTATTTTATAACAGTTAAAACTTGTTTTCCGCGCAACTCAAAGTGATCCAGCGCGCCAAAAGCTACAAAAAGCAACAGAAATAGTGTTTATTGAAAGATCTGTAGTATGTATATTGAATGAATTTTGATATTTTAAACTTTTCAAAGATCTGAAATTTATATTTTGCAGGATTCAGCTACGTCTGGTATTTGTGATTGCTATTTTAAGCGTTGAAATGTTTGCGTTAAAGTAATTTAACAGCGATAGATATAAAAAATTTTGTTAAAATAAGCGCTTTTGAAGATTACAAAAAAAAAAGCTTAGCATTCAGCACAAATAGAGTACGCCAATATTAGCTTCTCTGCTAAATCTAGTTTTTTTATTTACTTATGTATGTTAGAAGTATGTATTTTGACATATCAAGAAATTTAAAGAAATTCAGCGCGCAAACTCTCTCTATTTTTCTTAATTCAGCATAGTGGATTTTTATTAAGCATGTTCAATGTGCTCAATCAACGTCAGAATGTACATGTTTTCTTCGAAAAAGATTAATTAGCGAAAATTTTTCATATTCAGCGCAATTCAGCTTGAAAAAGTTTCTGTAATTGTTTCAGCAGTGGTGAGACACACATAGCTTTCCCATTTTTTCATGCAAAGCTTTCGAGTCTAATTCAGCGCATATAAAGTTCCTAACTTTATTAGTGGGATTTTTTTTAATAAGCTTGACGGAAATGCGTCCAAAACTCCCATTCGATTTCAAAAAGCACAATCCTTCAAAATGTCTCCAATTGAACTCCAAATGATTGCTCGTTTTGTCAAATGAATTATTCTTCAAAACAATTCAGTGCTAGTTAAAGCAATTCAACTGTTAAATTTTAATTAATATTTTCGTTATCTTTTATTGAAACACTCAGCTGGAATAATACTATCCGATAACTAGATTTTCAGCCTATTCAGCGCTCTTAACGTTTTCCTTGTATGTTTCGCTGTTGCCGTCATGTAATTCATTATTTATTATAAAATAAAAGAATTTTAAGTTATATTCAGCGCCACTCATAGCAATTCAGCGACCTAAAAGTAACGCTTTGGTATACATACATACATACTGTAAAATTTATCTCCATTAGTAGAATAAAAATAATGCACTGCTACCTTAAAATTCATTAATTCGTCCTTAATTAACTTAAACATAGCATACACATACATAGATAGTTTTTTAAATGTATTCAGCAATCTAAGAAGCAATTCAGAACAAAATACTATTCAAAACTCGATACTTATTGCAAATAAATAATTTTCAGCTTTATTCAGCGCTACTGCAAGCAATTCAGCGGCCCAAAGTTTACGTTGTATTCTTCTTAAATATATTCAGCAACTGAACGTATGCGAACTTTCACTTTATTCTTTTTAAATGCATTCGGAAATAGTAGCAGCAATTTAGCAATTAATTATTTTCAAAATTCGAGGTATTCAGTAATGCGATTCCCAAATAAATTATTTTTCTAAATAAATAGTTTATTTCAGTTGAATACTGAGCCACTCAATTGAAGATTTTTTTACTTACGAGGTTTTTAAAATATGTATACAAAACCAAGTCACGAAAACTTTATTCAGCTATAAGTTGTATAAGCTCAATGGAGTGCTAAAAGCCCGAAAACACTGAACCCCTGAAAACTTATCAAACTCAAATTAATAATATTTTGTTGTCTCTCACAAAAAAATTTTGCAATGGAAGACCAGTTTCGGGTGATCGTTCAAAATTCAGCGGACCCCTTTTTTTTTAATAAAACCACATGCGAGAACTTGTTTAATGAAATCGAAGTACAAAGATGGGACAAGGAACAACAAAATCAGAACTTGAGGGAAACAATAGTACCGAAAATAACAACAAAAACAACAACGAATAGCAATAGGTTGTTTGTAAGTATCTTGTAGACATTATTGTTATAGTCTTTTTATCAGCACTTTGCTGTGTTTTTTGGTAAATTTTTCGCCTTGTGGCAGACAATGGTCTGCGCTTGTTTCTCATCTGCTACGCCAACAACTATGTGTGCACATACTTACATATCTACATAGTTCGTATGCATCTCCGTTCTTTTTTATTGAAAGTAAGCAGCAAAAAATACTTATTTGCATTTCATAGCCTTGGGACAACGTGAGTTTGGCGAATTTTTCCTGAGTTTTTTATTCTTTATTTGTGTATTATCTCTGCTCCTGCTCAGCAGCGCGTCTAATTTTGGACTTATTTTTTTCTGCATTTTCGGCAGCTGAAGTGAATTGAATATAATGGGAAACTGAAGCGTTATTTGAATGAATTTCTTGGAAATATGGTGATGCGATTTTATGTAGAGCGTTGCGAAATTTATTACTCTGAATTATGCTGAGTTTAGTAAGACTGCGCTGAATATGTTTGCTCTTCAGTTATATTAAAAAATTGCATGTATATTATCTATTAATTGCTAGTACTTCCAGTTAAAATATTAATTTCAAAGAGTTATAAATAAAATTTGTTGAAAATATGCACTATTATATCATAATTTTGGCGCTGAATAGCTAATTCGTTTGCTAAATGTTAAATAAAAACAAATAAAAGCTCAGCAATCAGCTAAATTATAAATGAATTTCTTTAAATAAATGAAATTACTATAAACTTATCCGCTGAATTAAAAACAAACCTAAGCTGAATTGCATTTCATTCGTCTAAAATAAACAATAATCATTAAATTTGTGCGCTGAACTCAAATAACGCGTGCTAAGTGAAATCATTTATAGCCAGAGCTACTAAAACTCAGTTGAATTATCAAATTTCTGCCCTAAATTAAAGTAAGGCAAGCTAAAGTACTCAAAAATGTGTCTAAAATAAATAAAACTGTTGCAACGTGTGTGCTGAATTCATACAAGAAAGCTGAATTGCACAAAATTTGGTCAGCATCAATATGTTTATGCTTAATGGACATTAAAGTGTGCCTTAACTGTGTATACTTAAGAACTTAATTTATCTTAGACTAATAAAATAAGAACGGCTCTGAAAAAAAACTAGGTGATCATCCAAATTCAGATGCATTATGTATTTCTGAAAATTCTTCTAAGGCGCCAAAAGCAAAGGCATAGCTTTTTGGGCATAACAAAATTGGATTTAAAAAATTGCACATTAAGCACTGATCCGTTCTGTTGCGCTGAATACGATATAGCTGCATGAAAACTTTTTTTGCTGCCTTTATTAGTTATTAATACAGCATAAACCACGGAGAGTAACGAGCTGAATGGGCTGAATATTAATGTTATACAAATATTTGGCATCTTTTGTATCTTCCAACAAATAACATTTTCACATGCGCTGAATTCGCCGAATATTGTGTATGAATCGTTTAGAAAGTTTAATCCAAACCTCTATATTGAGCTGAATACAAAATAGCTACACCCGTTAGATTCTCCCTGCTCCATAAAACTAATATGAGCATATTCCAAATGCGCTGAATGGAACTAAAAGCCGCTGAATTGAGAAAACATAAGAATTTTCGACCACCAGTATTTCTTTTGAATTTTATAAGAAAAACGTATGCATTTTACATGTGCTGAATACAACTAAAAAATGCTGAATTGAGAAAACCTCACAATTTCTAACATCAAATTGGAAATTAACTTCATGGCTATCAACACAACTTAATTATGTCAACAAATGTGACAGAAATTTTTAAAGAAATTTAGTACGTACACGCAAGAAACGCTGTAGCCGCAAACATGAAAAAGGTGCCCAAAAAATTAACAACGCTAATTTGGTATGTGAAAAATGTCTTTTGGACGCGCCGCCGCCAACGCTGCTGCGTGCGTCATCGCCCTTAAAAAAGCCTACATACGTACAGCCAACGCTAGCCAAGCAACCAACTCTTGGATGCTGTGCAACATGCTACAACAAACAGAACGGTTAAAGAAATTGCATTTAAATTAACTTGGCTATAAAAAAAGCACGATTTGTCTGGCTAGCGAGGACTCTTTAGATTCTTAAAAGGTAGAAAAGGCAATGCAATGGGCGTATATGTATGTATCAACTTTTATGTTTGCATGTGTGATTTGGTGTATGCGACCAAGTCAACGCAATCCAAAGCCCTTAGTCACTCCCATTTTTGCCTTTCGCACAGAGACATTGCAGCATGGAGAATGGGTATATAAAAATGTGTGAACGAGGAAAGCATTCGTGGAAGAAGGGAAGTTGAAAGACTGCAACAGCGACGAATTGCCACTCAAATGACCCCAAGTATTGCATGAAAAATACAAAAGTGGAAAAAAACTAAAAAAAAAGTTCAAAAATAAACTACAATAAAAACCGATTTTAAGCTTGAGTATGAAAGTGCCAATGTATGTATGTATGTATGTATGTTTGTAGCATGTAAGTGGCCATGATGGTATGTTGTATTTTTTTTTTGTTGTATGAATGAATGTATGTATGCGTGTGTGATTTTTACCTAAGAAACTGCAGCTATACCCACTTCCAGAACGGCGACCAGTCGTTTTGTTGCAGCTCCAGGTATTTTGAAAATTTATTTTATCCTTCGTTGTTGACATATTCCTTGCCTGGCTGCCATATATGTAGTAGTCAATGCAGTGTAGTATGTAAGTAAATCGGCATACAATGTTGCTATCCGCGCGATCACTAATGTTGCTGAGGCATCGACATAAAAAAATGTATGCTGCTGCTGCTGCAAGGGTCTGCTGATGTTGATGATGGCGATTACGTATTGGCCAAATTGCGTTTGTGAGTTTTTGATTATAATCTCATGTCTTTTTGTTTTTAAAATTTTTTATAGCTTTCTTTACACTTGCTTTGTTTGTTTGCTCAGCAAAAATTTTTTTTACACTTTTATTGCGAAACTCTTTTTTTTAACATGCCTGCGACATTTTCATTCTTTGTTGCGTACGAAAGTACTTACGTAGTTGTCGTCGTTGTCGCAATGAGGCAGCTATGTATAAGACAATGCAAATATTTTACACTTTTCACGTTGCTTGCGATTTTTTGCTGAATTAACTTTTTTTGCTTTTACACTTTTTTCCTGTTGAATTTCACATGAAATCCGTTGTTGCACGAATATCAACCGAAGATGCAGCTTCTTTCGCTATTTTGTTTTTGTAAAATTGTATGCGTAGTAATTCTGTTTATTTTTTAGCTTTGATGACTTTAAATTCCAACTTTTGGACTGTAATTTTTTGAAGCTATTATTTTTGTGCCACGAATTGTTAACATTGATTTATTAATGTTGCATTTTTTTTATGTCTCAAGATTTGAGGTTGCTCTTTTAAACAAATTTGGTATTGTGCCGTTCACATTGGCAGCTTGTTATAGCTTAGTTTTAATTTTGCTTATTGTCGCAAGTTTGGTACTTTGATAAAAGAGCAAATTTATTTAATTTCAATCTTAATTTATAACGCATTTTGTCACTAGTACCAAATAGTCTAAGATCCGACAAAGGCACGACCTTCACCCATCTGTTTAATGGATGAAATTTTTTTCTATGAAACGTGGCCAGGATCTTTTTAACTAAATATTCCAAAATTATTATTTTTTAATTTTGTACTCATTTGTATAATGAGCAAATGTTATACCAATCGAAAGTTTTAAACCTATAGAATGTGAAACCTTGGATTGTCTATTTTTTTCTTGGCCTACCTATCGGGTTGGCAGGTATCAACAGGTAAGTAATATTTGTAATTTTCACTGATCTGTATAACACATTCTATAGGCTTTATGCTTTCGATTGGTAGATATATAGGCAATTTTTGAATATTTAATTAAAAATATCCGAGCCAGAATTTTTTCAGCCAACCCACTCGCGAAATATTTCCTAACACGTTAAATTTCATACAAAGTAGTTTTCATTCATTAAACAGATGAGCGAAGGTCGTGCCGTTGTCGGATATCCTACTAAAAGAAATAAAACAATGTAAAAACTTTAAATAAAATAATTTTTAAAATTATTTAGAGACAATTTTTTTTAATTTAAACCTTAATTTATAATTTGTGTTGTTGCTTGGTTGAAATTTTATAAAAAAATTTAAAAAAAAAATCCAATATTAATTTATAATATATGCTGTAAAATTCTGGTAATTTATTAGAAAAAATAACGGGATTAAACAAAAAACTAAAATCTAAAAACAAAATTGTTTAAATTTCAATTTATAATTCATGTTGCTATATGGTAAAGAAAATAACTTAATGGAAATAAATTAAGCAAAAGAACGATGTAAAGCAATTTTTAAAGTTCGTTTACATTTAAGGCAAACTTTCTTTTAATTGTAATATTAATTTATAATTTATGTTGTACTTTTGTTGTAATTTAATAGAAAAATAACGGAATTATACAAGCGACATTTTTTTTGGTCTTGTAAAATATAAAAAAATACAAAATTCCAAACTTGATTAGATTTAGGAAAACTTTTCAACTAAAGTTCTAATTTATAAGGCATGTCGTAATTTCGTAAAAAAAAATAATTTTATATAAAAATTTAGTATACCTTAAGTAAAATTTGATCAAATTGAAGACCAAATTTTTTAGTTTCGGTATTAACTCATCAAGGTAAGTTGCAAATTTTGGTGTAATTTAATACATAAAATAACGGAATTAAACAAAAAACTAAAACCAAAATTTTTTTAAATGTCATAAAGTTTAGAGCAAATTTTTTTATTTTTTATTTTTTATTGCTTTTTTGTAATTTTGTAAAACAAATACTAAAAAAATTGATAGTGTTATTATTAATAGGTCTTTTTGACCCAATCTAAGAAAAACCGACGGTTAGAAGGTTAAGATATTCAACAAGGATTTTATTAGGCGTCACCGAAAACGAAAATCTTATGCGGCTTAATTCAGAACATTTCGTTTCATAATAACGTATAATATTTACTGGCGCCTTTCGACGATATCGACTAAAATTCTGTTCTGCCCCTATCAAGAGACAAAGCGAATGGATCTAAAGGTGAACTAGGGCAAGGCGATTGTCTATATATGTTACCGGCCAAACCCGAACTTAGGACAAACTAGTTTTTCCTGGGCGAAACTTGTTCTATCTAGATCTGATACATCCGTCTAACGCTAATCAAGTTGAACGCAACAATATTGTGGGCTGCGTAGTGGTAGTTGGACTGATGAGGGTAATTTTTTTGAAGCGCGGTCGAAAGCCGCTTACGCATAAAGGAGTTCTACTCAAAAATACTGTGGCGCCTGATCTAGTTTAGCCTAGTCAAAACTAGTTTGTCCTAAGACCGGGTTTGGCCGGTAACATATACATACAACGGTTATCGATTTGCCGAACATCTCAAGCGACACCAAAAACACTTCTGGACACTCAAACTGTAGACATCTACGTTAAAAGTGCCTGAAGCGAAGAGCGGCTCCAAAATGAACATTGGAATATACTGGCGTAAGAAAAAGGGAATGAGACAATCAAAGAGATTCATAACTCCTTCCAGGAAGAACTCCGAGAGATTCCTTGAACTTAGCCGGGAGCGTCTTAGAACTCTTCCTGGCTACCTTGACAGGACACTGTAAGTTAAGGTTCTATTTTAATAAAATTAGGCTTTCTGTAGGGACAGACTGCAGGTTTTGTGGGCTGGTGGAGGAAACCTTCAGAGCAAATACTAAATATGTGACTGCCCATACATCAGATTACTGCCGCGTATTCAAGAACTACCAACATTTATAAAAATTTCCTTTGTTGGCCAACTGCGATTGAGGTCCTTGAATCGGTAACGGCTACAATATTTGCGACAGAATTTAATCAACTCTACTGTGTCCCGGTACACAGTAGTATGCAGGCTGACATGGGATTAGGAGAAGCGGGTCAAAGCCTATAGGCCCCCTTTATATCCCCGTTCTCAGGAGGTGAGGAGATGGCTAGAGCTCTAGTAGCTATAATCCACTTGATTTTAGATGTCTTCGTATGATCTTTTCGAATAAGAATACGTCAAACGGGGAACTTTCAGGTTTGAGCTTCATCTAGATAACTATCTTATATCATTCCTGTTTATCTTTTTGTATTTCCTTAATCTTACTGACATTGCTTAGGTAGTTGAAAATAACATAAATTATCGCTAGGCAGAACAAATTTGCAACATTTTTTTTCTCGCTGTAGTCATTGTTAATGTTGTATATAATTTCTTGCAATTTATTTGCCTCCCTTATCACGTAATTTTTTTCTATTTCTCTGTAGAAAAAAAAAAACAAAAATCACGTAGTACTTGAGTGCAGCTGCAACTCCTTTTACAGCAAAACCGACCGTTTAAGCGATTTCTAAGTGATCATGAACTTAACTTTTTCTGCTTTTTTTTACTAAAGCACAGGAGATATGTACATACAGACATATACATACATACATGTAAGTAAGTAAGTAGGTAGGTATGTTATTGCGAGTGCAAGTACTCAAGAAACAGACGCATTTATTTTTAGCGCTAATTACTTTAAACGTGCAAAAAAGGAGGTATGCAAGTCAATGAGGGGTCTGTCTATACGTACATATGTATGTTTGTTTGTGTCTGCTAAGGAAGGGTCTTCGCGAGCGTTGCTGACCAGAAGCAGAAGCAGAAGCGCTAAAACATCCGGGCGCCAAAAAGAAACGTACAGCAAGGAGGAGGATCAGTTAATGCAGCAAACGCTTTTGAGTCATGCCACATCCTTTATAACCATGTAAGTATGTTTGTATGTAGACACAAACGTGCGACTCTTACCTCCGCCTATCTGTCTGTCAGCAGCAACGGAAACAAACTTGGCCATTATCGGAGTATACAAAAAAAAAA
>NW_023458559.1:30388402-30390747 GCF_013731165.1 Rhagoletis pomonella
AAATAGATAATTGAAGAAATTAATTTGGCAGAACGTTTTTCCATAATCCACAATCATTTTCAATAATTTTTTTGTTTTATAATTTCTTAATTTGTTCGAATTATTTTTTTAAGTAAAAATTTATTTTACATGCAAAACATTCGTAGAAAACATTGAAAAGCTTAAAAATGAAATCTTTAAATTTCTGTATGCCACGTCCTTCATAAGTACAACCGTTAAGACAGATGCTGACATTTTTTCAAGCTTTATTTGATTGACCCCTCAAAACCCGATTTGTGCTACAAAAAAAGGTGATTCTTTATTTTTTGTTGCATCTCGCTTGCATGTTGCAAAATGACTGTCAGTGATTTTGTGTTTTTTACTTACTTACGAGTTTTCGACGTTTTCTTGCACCTTTTCCATATTAAAGTTACATACATATTTACATACATAAACAGATAGATATTTATTTATGTACGCTGCTTTGCCCGCTCTGCCTCAAGCACGATTCAACAACATGCCAAAATATAAATTATTACCCCGCTCAAACATATTTTACCATTTGCATTGACCGCTGTAACATAAAACGACGCTGTAATAAGAAAATTGACTACTCAAATTCTCGTCTTCAAGTTTTATCAACTAGCAAAAAAGGCAGGAAACCCATAAAAAAATATTGGCCCGGCAACTTGTATCCTACTTACTACTTACCTAAAATTAATGTGCAATCGGCAAAATGCAAAAAATGCAGCGAAATTATTATTTATAAGCCCAGCTACCACAGGCAGTTGCCTGTGTTGTATGGTTGTTTATATGGATATGTTTATATACGTATGAATATATGTATGAACACATGGCTGCAAAAAAAAAATTTCGCACCAAAATTTAATTACACAACCAAAATGCAGAATTTAAAGAGGGGCGAAAAAAGTAGTATTTCAAGAATGCAATGTCTGTCACATTTGAAATTTGAACACTTCTCTTTTACGGTATTACATAAGTACGTATGTATGTATCTGCATATAAGGAAGTACATACATACGTACTATGGTGTTCGATTATTCGACTTCTTTTCAAAACCAGTTTTCGAATTATTCGAAAAATGTCAATTTGAAAAAACCCGGTTGCCAATTTTGAAATTAAGAATAAACCAGGAAAACCGGGCTTTCTGCATTAAACATGCAGTACGGTTAGTTTGATGACCAAAATTACAATAAATCTATTAGCAGGGAATTTTGCTTTTATTTAGAAAACAACAAAGGAACAACAAGTTTAAAGGGAAACAACAAACAAATAAAAATGCGTGAAAAGTTCATGTTACATTTTTTTTATTTTTTTGGCGGATTCTGGTTATAGTCAAAAACCGAGGGCGTGGCACCTCCTATACTACCTAAAATTTTCATGTTGTATATATCTTGAAATATTTGTGGTAGAGCATTGGAACTTGCTCTCGAGATAAATAAAATTAATTCCATACTCATGGGAAAATATGGGCGGTATTGGGAAAGGGGGCGTGGCACCTCCCATAGGCGTGAATTTTACAATCAGCTCTAACTTCGGAACCGTAAGTCACATGAACTTGAATTTTGGTATGCAAACATATCTATGGTAGGTGCTTATAGTAAGGTATATATAAATGAGTTTGAGGCTTGGAATTTTTTATCAGCCATAACTTCGGTACCACAAGTCACATGACCTCTTTAATTCCTTCTGACGTGGGGTGAAACCCGCGGGTAAAAGCTAGTGTTTCAATAAAAGATGTCAGAAAATTTGCATTACATTTTAAGAGGTATATTTTGATTGTTTATTTTATGTTCTTTTATTGTTTGTTTTTAAATTGCAGATTGCAGCATTCACTGTCCTGAATCTAAATTTACTATAATTCGATATAATATATATAATTCGTTATAATAACATTTCAATTGGCATATAAATTGATTATATACAATAAACCGGTTTATTCGATAGCAAAATAACCGGATTATTCGATATCCAAAAAATCTTGATCTCAAAAAACCGTCTGAAAATCTCCCACAAAATCGATTTAAATCGGTTTGATATAAAGCATGAATTTAACATAAAATTCATTTACAGCTGTGTCTGCGATTTAGTATAAAGTCAATAAACAATTTCAATAAACGATTTAGTATAAAGTCAATAAACAATTTCTAGTATACAAAATTTTGATGAAAATTAAAAAAAATAAAAAATTGGGAAGATGGGTATCGAACCCGGCACCTTCAGGTGAAATACCGCCGACATTACAACTCGACCACTGGGGCTCATGATGGATGAGACCATTAAACCATACACTACTCTCTGATTGTAATGGAAAATTAACGAATTCTTTGTTTATTATCAAATCT
>NW_023458559.1:30390847-30392605 GCF_013731165.1 Rhagoletis pomonella
ATATTTTTGTAGTAAGCATGAAAATTCGATATCACATACAGTCAATCATTAAAGTTTACGTTCAGAGCGTTTTTTGAAATACGGGCAACTGTTTTTTTAAATATCTTATTTTTCGCTAATTTTTTGTTACAAAAATATGCTTAATTTTACAATAAAAACCCCAAAAATCTGAGGACCAACCCTTGTGGAAAATTATTGAAAATTCTGATAATTTTCATTCAAATATTACACTTTTTAATTACACTCTTTAGAAAAAAGTGAGTTTGCAGTCCTTTAGCACATTCAGTTTTTGTACAATAAAGTGAAAGTTTGTGGTAGCTAGGACTAACCATTGATCTTTGACAGGTAAAAGGCGTCGCTTATTTTCTTCATATAAAATAATATTCGATATTTTTTTTTATTTGGAGAAATTTAGCGACACCTTCAACAAAAAAAATGAAAAAAATCAATGGTAAGTTCCAAAACTTGCACTTTATTGTACTAAAAATGAATGGGCTAAAAATTGCATACTCAATTTTTTTCGAAAATGTGTAATTGAAAAGTGCAATATTTTAATGAAAATTTTAACAATTTTCATTAATTTTCCACAAGGTTTGGAAATCTGATTTGTGGGGCTTTTGTTGTAGAATTAACCATATTTTTATAAAAATTACGGAAAAAAATATTCAAAAAACAGTTGCCCGTATTCCAAAAAATGTTTAGGTACAACTTTATTGATTGACTTTATATATGTATGTATGTATAAATGAACAGCCATTAAAAAGGATGCGCATGTATGTGGTGAAGAGATTACATTACCCTGGCAGCAGTGCCGGATTTACACAAAATGCCACCCTGTGCACCAAGAAAAATGCCGCCCTTATTTCTTTGACTGGTGTGCGTGCGAGAGTGCATGCGTGCGTAGTTACAATACTAATACATGACAACCGTACACTCAATATTTAACAGGTGTAATAACCATCTTCATGTATTTCGACATATTTATTGACGAATTATGTTAACTAGTGTTCGCCCAGCGGTTGAAATTCAACCGATAAAATTGAGGATAGTTTATGTAAGTTGAATGAGCTAAAATAACATTAGTTGGAATGGGTTAAGTGGAGGGGAGTTTAGCTTAGTACTTGGCATAACATAACATAACCATAACATAAGAATAAATAACATAACATATGAAGCATAACACACCACAATATAACATCCTACACTCTTCAGTTGTATTTCCTTTTTATCCCTTTTTTCACTTCTATCTAAATCTTATTTATTTTGGTTCATTTTATGCCAAATGATGTTGCCTTTGATGCCATATCAAGTGATATCATGTCATGTGGTGAAATTGGGTGTGGTGAGCTGCGGTGTGGTGGAATTGGGTGTAAAAGTTACGGTGTGGTGAATTTAGGTGTGGTGGATTCAGGTGTGGTGAGTTAAGTTATGGTGAGAAAGTTGAGGTGTGGTGAATTAAGGTGTGGTGAATTTTGGTGCGGTGAGTTGAGGTGAGTTAAGGTGTGGTGAGAAAGTTGAGGTGTGGTGAATTAAGGGTGGTGGATTTAGGTGTGGTGGATTTAGGTGCGGGGGTTAAGGTGTGGCGAGTTGACGTGTGGTGAACTTAGGTGTGGGGAGTTAAAGTGTGGTGAATTAATGTGTGGTGAGCTCAGGTGGAGTAAGTTTTTAAGTTAAGATGAGTTAAAGTTAAGGGGTTATGATCTTTATCCTTATCTTCATCTTCATCTTCATCTTCATCTTCATCTTCATCTTCATCTT
>NW_023458559.1:30392705-30470245 GCF_013731165.1 Rhagoletis pomonella
ATCCTTCCCCGCAAAGTACAATTTTTTTTATATTTTTACAAAAAAAATTGAAAAAATCGGTAATGATTGTTCGTTATCTTTGAATCTACAGGGCCTAGCAAAAAGTGTTGTATGCACAGTTTATAGAAAATTTGATTACCTTTTAAAAGCTTCAAACCGTTTTGGAATTGCTTAATTTGTTCTTGAGATATATATGATAAAGTGGACCCAATTTTTTTTTTTGCAAAAACGGTAAATTGCAAAAACGGTACCATAGAATTAAAAATAACCTTGATTTTCGGAATCAGGGGGTGATTTTACATAAGAATTTCATAACGGCGTTTCTGGTAAAGAGAAAAAGTTGAAATTTGTGGTCCAGTGTAATTAAACATTTAAATATGCTATGTAATGATCTCTTATATATTTTAAGTTCCTACATAAACAACTTTTTTATTCGGAGTTTAGGGTTCCCAGAGGAAAACTAACTTATTACTTAAAAAAAAATAATTAACTATTTTTTTTTTTTTAACCAAACAATATTTAGAGGTCGCTCAAAGCACTCAAATTTTATAATGTACTAGATCGCTCTCACCCGCTTTGCTGAGTGTATGAAATTTCTACGTGCTACATTGGGTGTAATTTATTTTAATTAAACTCAACATACTTAAAATATGCGAAAATCAGGAGACTTTAAATTTTTTTTAAATATCTTCGAAATATTTTCAAACTAAAACTATCTTAAACCTTTACTTTTTACTTTTATACTTTTTCATACTTATGTACATGTAGTTTAGAAATGAAGTCATTTCAAAATCATTTCGATCGATACCCATATTGTAATAATTCACTGAAATGATTGAAAATTTTGATTTTTACTTTTTAAACCGTTAATTTCTATAATTCAAGTTGAATTTGAATTTTCAAACATGTGGAGTCCCTGCTATACATATGTTGCTTAGAAAAAAAGCATTTTCCAAGACTCTTCCGTTTAAAACATAGATTGTAATAATTCATTAAACTTATAATATAATTGTATTTGAATTTAGATTTAAAACAGGTGGCAACCCTCTTCAAAAACCTCAGAAAACTCTACACGTTCAAGTTGAACATTTCTAATTAAAACTCGACTTTTGAAACAGGCGCCAACCCTTTTCGAAATATTTTCCCTATTAAATCCATCTTGTCTGATACATATTCCAATTATAAAATTCCTTTAATTCAAGAAAAATTTGATTTTTCAAACAGGTGGCAACCCTCCTACATGTAGTTTAGAACTAAAATAATTAATTTAAATTTTGCTTTTCGAACAAGTGGCAACCCTTTCCAAGAATCTTTCAAACTACAACTTTTTAAGCCTCTTGTCATCCATTCTTTAATATAGTTTTCAAATAAATAATTCCTTTAATTCAAACCGAATTTGATCTTTTAAATAGGTGGCAGTCCTCCTCCATGAGTATGGAATTGATTTTGTATACATATGTACATATATGTATCTATACCAAGTTCCTGTACTCTATCAAAAATATTTTCTCAGATATATGCGTTATGAAAATCCCGTTTTATGGGAGGTGCCACGCCCCCTCGTATAATCGAGACTACATCTATCCTATATTTTAAGTTTGGCTAAATGGCACCAGTTTACAAAATTTAATAGGAATCGGTTGAGTAGTTAACGCGTGAAAGCGTAACAAATAAACAAACTCACTTTCGTTTTTATTTTTTATGAAAAAAAAATAGTTTTTTCTTAGAGGTGGTATATAATTCTTAAAAAACCAATATTCTTCGATCGGAAAACACTGCTTCTCTGCAGTTAACTTCTAATAATAATACTCAATTGTTTACGCGACCATTTGTTAAAATTGACTATTTTTTATAGGTCCCCCAAAACCCCCAAAAAGGCATATAAAATCATTAGTACACATTAAAAAATGGTAAAATAAACAATTGGGTATTATTATTGAAAGTCTTCTGGAGCGAATTTTTGATTTTCAAGAATTCTATTCCATTTCTACGAAAAATTTATGTTTTTTCCATGTAAAGTACATGTCAAACATTTTTGGACCACCCTAACGTACACACATATTTATATTAACACAACTAACTTTTTAACTGCAATTTTTCAATAGCACTTGCTGTTTGCTTTTGTACTTTTTCAATTTTTCAACATGTCAACAAGAGTTTTTATAACATTTTTTTTTTGTTTGCCGTTGTTGTTGTTTTTTTTTTGCTCCACACAATTGTTGTGCCGTACGCCATTACATCCGCCACTTCCGTCGGTATATCACTGCCAGTTTGCCGCACTTCCTGTTGTCTCTTAGTGGCTGAGTATGTCCTTTTCGCACATTTCCGTTGGCTTTGTTTTCATATTTACACTTATTGTTGTAATTGCATTGCGCATCCACTTGCTGGTGATTAAATTGGTTTTCAATTACATAAAGGATTTGCAAACAAAGCAATGAGAAATAAACGCGTAGAAAGCAATAATATCGAAAGTAAATAAGGTGGCTTTAGGGGAGGCCAGCAAAATACTAAATTGTTGTGAAAAATAAGAATATATAGAAAATAATGGCAAATATGAAAGCGCAAATATGTTTTAATATGATAACAGCGTTGCTTAAGAGTAACATAAAAATAAGGAAAAAGTAGAATAACATAAATGCTGTTAGCATTGCTTTGGCGTGGTAGCGAAGCTCACACTGCGATTGCAAACAAAGTAAATCCTTAAATCCTTAACCACAACAATCAACCAAGCCGCACTCAACACTTAGTTAGCGCGCCACAACACCTACACGGCTAGCACTTTGAGTACTCATAAAACGCCTACGCGCCTAAATATTGCTATGCAACCTGCTAAGCGTGGCGCTGAAGGACTATCAAGCAAACGCGCTTAAATACTCGTATTGTACATACATATGTACATACTTATGTATGTTTGTTTCATGCTTGTACCTTTGTACCAGGGATGCCAACTCTGTCAAGGCCAATTCCTCAAAATTTCTGAAAAAAATTCCCAAAAAAACCTTTGCCATAGAATTAAAAGTCGCAGAACATAAATGCTTAGAATAAAAATTGCTTACAAAAAAATCTTGATTAAAAGAAAACAAAAACGAAGGCGTTTAATGCGGAATCAATCAAATCGGCGACAAGCGATTCTAGAAAAGCGGTTCAAATAGTCATTGTCGGATATGTATAAATTTATAAATAAAGTAAGACATGAGCTCTCACCTCTCCTGTGGTGTTTGGTAGTGGATTCCCTATTAACGGTACTGAAAGACTTCGTTCACAATCAAGCTTACGCGGATGATGTTTCTGCACTGTCACTAGGTAAATCTCTCAGGGAGGTCCCTGTAAAGCTACAGAGAACCCTGAATAAGATTGAGGAATGGTGCACTTTGCAGGGTCATGCTGCCAATACCAGCAAGACAACCCTAGCTTGTTTCCGCGGAAAAGAAAATTGGAAGGTCTCAACCTTCCAGTGCTTAGAGGCTAAACCTACATATCTAAGTCTCCGTGGATGTAACGTTAACTCTAGATACGAAGTTGACATGGAAAACCCACGTCGAGCTGAAGGTAAATCGAGCTTTCGGACAGTGTTGGAGAACCTTTAGTATAGCCTGGGGCCTTAGCCCGGCTACGGTATTTTGGATATACATATGCGGTATTCACAACGGTGTCGTAAGTGTCATACTGTTGTATGTCGTAAACTTTAAACGCCTAAAAATGTATTGAATGGGTTCGCAAAGTACCATCAAAATCATATTATGCATTTTCGCCGTGTTAAAAAATAGTTGGTGGTGCTTTCAAGTTCTCTAAACATTCATTTAAGCTTTAACAGTTTACGACATACAACCCTCAATCGTTTTAGTTAGACCAATCGTCACGTACTCTGACGTACATAGTATGATGGCGCAGAACCATGGTCATGAGCACAACGTCAGGGACCGGCTCTTAATACTTTGTTGGATATTCTACCTCTGGATTTAGCGATCCAAGAGGATACAATGAAAACGATGTGTCGATTGCACTATTTTGGATTGGGATACGACGAACGAAGGTCCGGGTACAGAGAGTTGTTTGGAAGGTTGCTAGAGCAATGCCCTTTGTTTCTGGCACCTAATGACAAACTGATGCCTGGAGTCGCCTTTGGAAGAAAGTAAATGGAGAGATCCAGACACTCTCTTGGGAAGCTCGGTGTAAACTTTCTATACGGACGGCTCAAAGTCTGAAAATAGTATTAGAGATGGGTGGCATCTGGACGGTAACCTCAGATGCCTTACTGCTCCGGGTGCAATGGCAACGGAAGTTTTTGCAATACCGAATGTAGTAGACTGGAGAATTGCCGAAAAGTGGCGCGGACATAAAATCAGATTTTGCAGTGACAGCCAAATTGCTCTCAAGGCCTTAGAAACCGTTCGCACCTCCAAAAATAGTCCAGGAATGCAAGTTGAGGCTGAACACCGTTGCAAGGTGGAATGAGCTTTAACTTGTTTGGGTGTCAGGTCACTACTGTGTTCAAGGCAACGACCTGACTGTCGAATTAGTGAATTGCGGTTCTCTGGAGCGTACAATTGGACCGGAGGCAATTTTTGGGTACATTAATCATCATCTCATAAATAAAACTCGTGACAGCCGTTGGTGTACTACTGACATCTGCAAAACAACCAATTGTTTCCTGAAAAAGCCTGGCAGGGTGGTAGCAAAATTCCTTCTCAGCCAAAGAAGGAGTGATCTTCGAGCCCTGATGGGACTGATTATTTTCGCTGAACAAAGTCGTACTCTAGTACGTTTGTGTTTTATTTAATTCGCTTTCAAATATTCAGGGATGATGATGTGTCTTTGTACTGGGACTAAAAAATTTTTAAGAGTTAGACCTTTGTTTAAAGAAAAGTGGTTTATTTTAAAAATTTAAATATTTCGTACCTGCACTTTGACCCGACGCCAGCCATTCTTCCCTATGTTTTTAATGATTTTCGTACTTTATTTGGTGAAAGATTTCGAGATTCCGAGATTTTGTGCTTGTTGTATAGATAGTTGTATGACTACTTTACCTTTGAGAGTACATAAAACAAAAGTCAGATATGCTGGATTATGATTTAGATCAGCGAAAATTATAAGTCTGCGATTCCCTGGTGATCATTTCGCCTTCAAAAATATACCGTTGTTATTCTGTTTCAGAAAAAGGTTTGAATTTGTTGTACTGTGAAATTACACTTATGTATGTACATTAATGTTCGCTATAAAAAGTTTTGTCCCGAGTATACTCTATATCGAATTCCCGAAAAATTTTAAGCCATTCCCCTATTCCCCCACAAAGTTCGAATTCCATCACTATGTGGGGGGATTCGCCCCCATTTGGCATCTCTAGTTTGCGTACATATATACAGGTAAACGAGAGGTGCAAGATGAGAAGAAGAGCGCTTTAGAATATCTGCTAAAATTGCGTAAAGAGTACAGACAGACGCCAGCTTCAAAGTATTATGTATCAAGTGGTTAATCGCATTCTAATCTTCAATGAGTTTTTAATTTAGCTACTATTGCATAATTTACAAAGGAAAAAAACTAAATCCCACAAACAGTTCTTTTATAGCTTCGTTCCACAAAAAGGACCTTCATAAAATACTTAATAATTGCTTTTTCTCATATTTTCCAACCTTAATGACTGATTTGGCTTGTCAATAAAAACGACGTTTAAAAAATAAATTTAAACATCCTTCCACCTACTTGCACTAAAATTTATGGCAAATAAAATTTCTGCCGACTTTATGCTGTCACACTTTTTTATCCGCCGGCAATTTGGTATTTATTTACTTATTCTCCGTTTTTTTTTTGTTGGCGTTTAATTTTATTGCCTTTGTCTCTACATAAATATTTATTGCATATTCTCACACCCACGTACTTATACCTGGGCAAACATAAACACACATACGTACACACAAATACATAGCGGTCTGCGTACCTTTTTTGTGGTTGTTAAATTTTATCTTATCGCATTTAATTCTCAACTGATTCCAATTGTTCTTTTGCCCTCAATTGCATATAAAGTATCTGTAAAGAAGTTAAAAAAAAAATATCCATAACCGTGAAAATATGCAGATAGACAGAAAGTTAGATAGAGAATATGGAAAAGTTTTGATAACGCCGCTAGCAATGGCATAGCACAATTTTCCAATGTAAATTATGTCAAAAGAGATAAAAGAAAATTATTTTTAGATATTTCGACATTGTATATGGGGCGTTCCATACCAAAACGGACGGGGTTCACACTGCATGTGTTTGATTTGTTTCACATTTTTAAGGGTGAATGCTTAAACATAAACAATAAATAAATATGAAATTTGATTTTGATTAATACATTTTTAAAAACTTTACAGCACAAAAACAAAAACAAATCGATTTAATAGTTTTCTAAATATCTCGAGAACGGGGAGAGGAAAAATTTGAAAAAAAAAATCACACATGCACACATCAAAATTCTCTATTAAAAAACAATTTTTTCTTTAAAAATATTTCACATACAAATTTTTTGATAAACACAGAAAAAAACAGCAGAAGTTGGTTATTTCTCTCAAATCCAGCATGTGGTGTTCAAGAACTTAAGTAGTTGCAGTGGGTTAACATCACTTATGTCTGTTAAACCGGAGTAGCAGCGTTTGCCTAGAAGCCTGATTCTAGACCTACATAATGCTGGGCAATTACAGAGTAGATGCTCCAACGTTTCATCTGCTTCTGGTGAATTACAGCTACGACAAAAAGTGTTGTGTTCCAGTCCTAGTCTTGCAGCATGAGCTCCCACGGCCCAGTGCCCTGTGTAAACGGCAGTTAGTCCAGATAGATCCCTCCTGTTCAGTTTGATGAGAAATGCAGTGACTTTCGCACAGTAGGTGGGCCACAGACTCCTGCAGACCCTACTGAATTGTAGATCTTTCCACCTAGTATTTGTCAGATTTTTCGCGCTTACGTATGTGCCCGTACGTACCTTTTTTCCACAGTCTAAGCCCCCTCAACCTCAAGGCTCTGTGTAGCAATTTCACTAAATAAAGAGGTCAATCGGTGGCAAATGAGAGCTGGTATTCAATGCTGCCGTTGGGCATGCTCATGATAGTTCGTCTCCACGCGTTTCTAACAAACCAGCGAATTGTTTGTAATAATTTTGCGGATCACCGCCTTGTACAACCATAGCATAAGATCAGATCAGGTCGTAGTCCCCACTTCTTACCCAACATTTTCCATCGGCTTTTTTACTCGGAGCTCCATGTTCGTTTTCCAGTTAAATATCGGTGGGATTATGACTCCTAACTACTGAGCGTAAAGGGAAAAAGGAACGGTAGGCCCATTTAAGGAAAATAGGTTAAAATTAGGAAACGTTTTCCTCTATGCCATAGACTACGTAGTAGAGAATACCTATAAGTTTAAAAATAGGAGTTTACTTGTCTGTAGTTACAGCCAAGCTGCCCTCAAAGCATAGGAAAGCCCTCTAACTACTTCCAAGCTATAAAGTTCGACAATACAAACAGGCTTAATTATGTTGCAGAACATAACGACCATCGGATGCCAACGTCAAAAACTGCGTGAATATTTCGCTCAGCACTTACTGTGAGGCTTTGAGAGCTGCAGGTGGCGAAGCTCATGTTGACTGCAGACAACTTATGGAATTGCTGATTGGTTCATTCTTATAGCACAAACACCTGGTTGTGATCATAAGATCGGCCGCAAATTAGAGATGCCAGATCGAAATAAAAAAATCGATTGAAATCGAAATAAAAATAATCGATGCAGGAGGAAATCGTCAAAGAATAAATCGATCTCCCAAAAGCGATTCATAAAATTTGCCAAAAAACTCCTTTTACTTAATTTTCTTAAATGAACAAAATACTGCCTTCTGACCAACACTGAAATTACAAACATTATTGTGAGAATATTTTAAAACATGCATTGCTAAATATGATGGTTTCAATATCTAGATTTATGCAAAAGCTATCAGGTAGCTTTTCTATATTAAGACAACTTAGGAAAATGGTAACATATTTTTCGAATATTTTTGGTTTCTGTTATTACAAAAGAGAACAAATTTCGTTTTATTTCAAAATTATCCGCTATTTTAAAAAATGTATTATTTGTACATAAATACACTAGCCCAATAAAGCTTACGTATACAGATTTTTTCGCAATACAGATTTTTAATTTTTTTTGTTTTCATATTCAACAATTTGTTATTAGGCCAAAAAATAGCAAAACCCGATTTTTTTTTGTTTTCGCTAACTGCATATTTCACTACATAATTACCCTTTTTAGAAAAAATTTGAGCAGGCAGTTTTGTAGCGCATTTTCTTCCATACAAAGTATGATCGCCAAAATTTTCATATGAATAAAATGCCTAGCACCGACAAAAAAAAATTTCCAAGAATTAACGATATGTTACAGCTAACTTATACACTTGCCCTCACTTGTATTTTGCTCCAATTCGCGCTTTGGCTATTTTTAATTAAATAAACTAGTGCTAATACTCTAAATTACAGCTAGTTGCAATATCCAAGCCCCCTTTATCTTTTTTACTAGCGTAAAATTGAAATTTGATTAAAATTTTCTAGATTTCCTAATGCAATGCTATATGCATAAATTGAGAACAAACCCAATTTCGATTATCGATTTTTTTTGGATCGATTCACGGATCGAATCGGAACTAGAAAATCGAATAAAAATCGAATCGGAAGGGCTCGATTAATCGAACTTCGATTTAATCGATTTAAAAACGGATTCTCTAGCGCAAATGTGAATTGTGGTTTTAAGACGATGCGTCTCTAGTGCCAATTGCAGTAATTTAAACTCACGTAACCAAATCGTGTGACGTAACTAAACTTCTTTCTCAGTACATACTACTTTTCGAAAAAGCCCCCTTAGTATTTGTATTTACATATGTACACACATAGATAATTAACGGAACATACCTAAACTTTCAAGTACTTTCAAATCTATCGACAAGCTCATTTTTTACCGAACCCAGTTTTATAACACGATAGTTTACCATAGGATAGGAGATAAGAAGCAGCCACTTGAGATAAGTTGGGCACTTAAGAATAAATATAAAAAAAAAAATCCCACACTTCACTGCAACATCACCATTAATTTGGGATACAAATGTTTCGAAAAAGAAGATGAAATATATCTATAAAACTGAAACAAGTTTGCATCTCTTCAGCCAACAAATTTAGCAAGTGTCCATTGGTGCCCTCATCCGGAAAAAGCCCTACCTAATTACCTCTCTTTACAGGATATTTTACTACGAAAGTTTTGTTTTACTCAACAAACAAGACGTTAAGTAATACATATTATAAAACATAACAACAACAAAAACTACAACAAAATTCCAACATTAATAACAAACAGCTGCGACAGCAACACAATGACAAGAGAAAACTTTATCGACGTTGGCGAAATTGTGGCTCATGCTGTCCAGCTACCCTGTAGGGCAACGCACTACACCTGAAGTGATACGATTCTATAGAATTGAGAACTTTGACTGGTAAGCGTTGATGTGCTTTTGCATAATAGCAACTGGCGAATTTAACATTGCGATTTCCTATGAACTGTCATCTTTTTCGATAGCTCCGAACCAGTTCCAAATTCGTCACCTTAGATGTGGATTTGTAATTGGGGTATTCACAACGGTGTCATAAGTGTCGTATTGCTGTATGTCGTAAACTCTAAAAGGTTAAATGAATGTTTAGGCAACTTGAAAACGCAATCAACTATTTTTTAACAGTGTGAAAATTCATAATATTATTTTTATGGTGGTATTTGTGAATTTCCTAAAGTTATTTTCAGCCGTTTAAAGTTTACGACATACGAAAATGCGACATTTATTAGTTTTGCATTCTTTTTCATATTTTCTGTGACTATTTTGGACTAAACAAATTTGCGTATTACTGAATGGAAACGGTTAGAGATGAAATACAGTCAGCGTAAAAAATATGCATACCCTGACGAATTTTTTCTTATATTTTTTTTTATAAATATATAGAGGTGATTCAACAGCAGAAACCAAAAGCATAAATTTTTTTTAATTCCATACAGAACTCGCTAGAAAATGCAAGTTAATCCATGAAATTTTCATAAAAATTTTAAATTTTTCAATTCAATTTCTTAGAAGAATTTTGAGTATGCAATTTTGTAGCCCATTAAATTTTAATATAATAAAGTGCAAGTTACCGTTGATTTTTGAGTTTTTTTTTTACTAGGGTGTTGCGCATTTTCCTCCATATAACGCAACGCATGAACACAAAATTTTTCGAGTTAAAATTTTTTTAATTTCGATTAAAATTTCTTGCATTATCCCCGAGTTTTGTATGACATAAAACAAAAATTAAATATTAGAAAAATTTGGTATGGAAAATTTAAATAAATAAAATCGTCACAATGTCAGGGTATGCATATTTTTGACGTTGACTGTATCTAGGTAGTTCGATTATTTAGAAAACTATGCATTTTTCATTGTTCTCGCTTTTTGCATCAAAATATAATTTTTTAGACAAATCGCACTTTCACTCTAAGCTACCGATATGTAGTTTTAAACGGTAAAATAAAATAGTTTTGTAAAAGTACCACATTTGGCTGTTTTGGACTGTTGAGAATCTAGTTACTATAAAACTGGTTGATTTTTGCCGATAAAAAAGTACCAATGAGATAGAAAATTGATTCACTAGCTCGTGTTTTCCCTGCAGGGTAGCGACCACTACTCGTACATACACCCCGCGACAAAAGATAGCACATCAACACTCTTCTATTGCTTTTTTTAAGGTTCATTATTTTTATATAAAAGTATAGCTCTTTATCTAACAAATACCATATACATCTAAATTTCAGATAAAAAATCGCGTTGATTTTAGATAATTTTTTTCTGGCGGTGTTATGCACTCTTTTCCTTTTCTTTACTTTTTATGGAAGAAAATGCGTGATACCGTCAGCAAAAAAAAAAAAAAATATCAAAAATCAACGCGATTTTTTAGAAACTTAAAACTTTCACTTTATTATACTAGAATTTATTAAGCTATAAAACTGCATACCAAAAATTATTCTAGAAATTAAAATTAAAATGCATGGAAGTGGGATGAAAAGTTTGTGGAATTTTTATAATTTTTGTACAAAGTGTGAAATTTAGATTTATGTATATGGTATTTGTTAGATAAAGAGCTATACTTTTAAATATATAAAAATAATGCACCTTAAAAAATTCAAAAGAAAAGTAGTCAAAACTGGTAAAGATGTTGGTGTGCTATCTTTTGTCGCGGGGTGTACTTAAGTGTATACTTACACAGATACATTAGTTGCCTGCATGCCAGCGGCTGCCACAATAACATTGTCATACAAAACTGTGCAAGCCATGCTATGCTTTTACCCTCTGTCACTAACTACTCGGTTTTAGTTTGGCGAGTAGTTTTTCTTCGTCCTACATAACTTTTTAAGGGGGTTTTCGTATCTCATTTAATGTTGACTTCAAAGCTACTACAGTTAAGCTTGTTTAACATTGTTTTTGTTTTAACTAATGCTTTCAATGGAGTATTGGTATGGAGGTGGTAAACAGTTAGCAGTTATCATTGCAACAACGCAACGCAGCGCAGCTTACCAAAAAATAAACGAATTCCATGGTATTATGGCCTTCACTTAGCCCTCCTGCCCTATTTACACTTTGTGAATATTTATTTAGTTTGTTCGCCAACTTGACGGCATGTGGCTTCTCTCACTATTGGACTTTTGGGTGGCCATCAGCACTACAACATGTCAAGTTACTTGTTATTTTTTCTTGCTTTACTATCGCGCCATGCTTTCATACAACTACAATTACGACTATTAACTTTTGTTACTCCCACTCACTAACATTTTTTGCTAACACGACTATCCCTCAAATTCATTCAACTGAAATTGATGACACCTACGCAATGCTTTGCGAGTTGAATAGCGCTTCTTTCTTCGTTCTTTGACAATGGTAAAGTGTTTGATTGTCCAAAAAATTAGTGCAGCGTTGTGTACTAAATGCCGTGGTTGACTTACTCACTCGACTCTACTCAAGGTGATGAGGGTCATTGTGCGTTGACTTAAAATTTGCGCTCATTACTTTCATTGGCGAAGTTAATTCATTCGGTGACCTAATCGGATTGTTGTAGCGCGAGTGCAATGAAGAAGCGTAAAATTTGTAACTGCTTTGTAATGGCAATTTAATTTAATTTAACTCTACTGACCTAAGTGAGAAATAAGTTTTGAAGTAGAATGGGAGCAGAGAATTGAAAGATGGGAGGTGAGTTGCTTTCTCTTTGAGGTTTGTATTGAGTTTAAAAGCCATATTACAGAAATTATTTAGAGAATTACAAAATGAATTGGTAAGGGCTGGATTCTGGGTTATTTTGGTTTATTTTTAACTTAAAATCATCAGTTAGCGGCCGAATATCAGTTCAATCTACACTGTGAAAACGGGCATTATAAATTTAACTAAAGCGTAAGTGTGTTTTAACTAAGAGAAAGCTGTGAAAAATCTCAGAATCCAGCGCAGCTAAACAGTCCATAAAGTACTTAGTGCGAATCGGATTCGCATCTTGCTTGGCCAAGTTTGTTAGTTAGGTAAAGTTGGCAGTCCTAAGAGGTCTCATATAGACCGATTATGTCCAAAATATTACAGGGTATTGTCTAATGAATTACAATTGATTCCTAAAGTTGTGTGATGGAACCAGTGCTGAAGAAGAAATCAGCATGTCTGTGAAGTTGCCATATGGAATACCGCAACAAAAAAAAAGACACGCTTTTCTGAGTAGCTTTGCAATAGTTACAGAGTTCTTGAAAGGAAAAAAGGGTGGATATTTTGACAAAACAAGTGTTTCAAAAATCTTGTATGCCAGATTCACATAGCATACTACATGTCACAAAAAGGCAAATAAAAAACTGTTCTGAGTATTTCTAGAGTTTCTGAAAAGGAAAAAAAGTTCTACAAAATTACGGTGCAAACGAGAAAACTCGAAAAAAATGTGGAAAAAGTTTAATGTGTCAAAAAATAGAATTAAAACTGTTCTGAGTAGCTTTTAAATATTTCTAGAGTTTCTAAAAAGATCAAAGTTCTACAAAATTACACAAAAAAAAAAGTTTTTTTCAAAAAAAATGTAAAAAGTTTAATGCTTGAAAAAAAAAAAACTAAAATTAAAATTCTAGCAGTGGGACAGAGAAGCCTTTACATATGTATGTGTATGCTGACAGTTAGACGGACATCGTTCATGGGTTCAATACTGGAATTTACTGCTCTTAATTAATTAGAGCCTTCATTTTTCAAACAATTTGAGCAAATATTTTTAAAATTTTTGGAAAATTTTCGAGCTTTTAAATTAGATTTTTTTTTAAGATTTTGGGTGTGTAGTTTTTTTTAATTTTAATACAGTATGACGCGCAGTTGTATATTGCAAACTTTTTTCTTTCTAGAACTTATTCTATGAAGTTATATCTTTACTAACTGACTTCAGAAAAAGAAGGAGGCCATCAGTTCCTCAGAATATTTTTTTTATGTATGTTGCCACATAACTTTGGACAACGCGAACCGATTGCGATAATTCCTTGTTTACCGGAAAAATTGTATCTCAATAGTGGTGCCATACTAATTTGGTTTCGTTCCGTTTATGGATCATGAAGAAATTAACGGTACGCCTGCATTTTTATATAAGCATTGAAGTCGGTTGTATTTTTTGCTTAAAAAGTAGTTTTTATTCTTTTTATTTGATTTGATTTCATTTTATTTAATTTGATTTACTCTTATTTATTTTAATTTTAATTCCTTTCATTTTATTTTATTTTGTTTTATTTTATTTTATTTTATTTTATTTTATTGTATTTTATTTTATTTTATTGTATTTTATTTTATTTTATTTTATTTTATTTTATTTTATTTTATTTTATTTTATTTTATTTTATCTTATTTCCTTTTATTTTATTTTATTTTATTTTATTTTATTATTTTTATTTGATTTTGTTTTATTTTTTCTTTGACCCAATTTCCTTCCTCAATAAATTAAATTAACTCTGATTACTTGCACTCCTGCTGACTGCCCTTCAATTCTGTCATTCACAATTCTTATCAACATATTTGCCCTCGACCCACTGTACACCTTGCTTGAAATCTCAATTTGTGTTCTTGATTTCATGCCTTACTCACCTTCTTTTACTTCAGACTGTTGTCTGCCACTAGCGTTCTTGTTGCTGTTGCCTTTTAATACTACAACTAGGTATATAAATTTCATTTAAGGGTGTGAAAATGCTATTTTCCAGTCGTAATTTTTATTATCGTTGTTTGTTTTGCCGCCACGCGTTGATGAGGTTGTTATTTTTATTGTTGTTTTGCGCATTTGTTGGTTTAAATGTTTTGTTGCTTGTGCATACGTAGTACGTAAATATATACATATGTATGTGTATAGTATAAGTGCGTGGGCGCTATCAGCGCACTCGAAACATTAATTGTACGATAATAGCGTTAACTTTAATTAATTCTTTGCAATAAAATATCTACTTAGCTATGTGTGTATCAGGGATGTGGCGAATATTTGCATTCGCATTCGTTATGCGAATAATTCGCATCATTTTACACATTCGCATGTGTACATGGGCAGAGAGTCCGCGCTAATATTGTTGGAATGGCAATAAGTCTGTCTAACCAGGGTGCGGACAATAACAGGCTTTTAGCTTCAGGCGCTATACGGTCAAGCAACATTGATGGGCCTTCAACAAGTACTGCAGTACTGTTGTCTTATAAGCAACTCAGAAATAACTTTAGATTCCTCCAGCGAAAGCGAAGGCTCGGATGTAGAATCTGGAGACATTAAAAGAATGTGAAATTAAAGCTCAATTGAAGGCCTATCTTAAAGAAAAAAAACGATCTCATTTCGGTGAAATAAATCCTCTCGATTGGTGACAGATCTGGCCCGCAAATATTTGAGCGCTCCACCCGCCAACCTTCCAAGTGAGCAATTGTTTAGTGCAGCTGGCCTTATATGTGAGCCTCTAAGAAAACGCCTCAAGGGAGAAAAGGCAGCGAAATTACTTTTTTTTTTTTAAATATAATATGCCCCTTTTGAGCTTTGGCTACTAGATTAAAACATTGTATAGGTTAAACACTCGTTCAATGTTCTAAAAAATTCTTAAGTAATAAAAACGATGAATGCGAATGTGAAAAATATGGCATTCGAAACATCCCTAGTGTGTATATGTAAGTGAATGAACAGAATACTCACTTGTCTATTTGTGTGTATGTATGTATGTATGTATTTCGTCCTTCTTTTTAGTAGCAGAAAGCTTCTTTTTGCAACGTGTTGTTATTTAGTTTTTGGCAAGTTTAGTCACTATTCGTTCTTGTTATTTTTCTTGCACACACAAAGCGAGCGTTTTTTGTTTAGTTTTTGTAATTTCTACTGTCTCAGCTTTCTGCACTTTTTGTCCTCGAATTTCCACTTTTCTTGCTCGTTACATTATTTGTCTTGTATTTCGTTGTTTTTTTTCTTTTTTCTTCCCATATTTGCTGGAAATTCCTTAATTCATTCCTTTGGTTATGCTCACACTGCGGCAACTCACCTCACCTCACTCCGCGCTGTGGAAATTTTAAGCATTATAGCGCGTGTGGTGTTTATGCAGCGCATGGGAAATGTGTACCAACAACAACTAGGTGAAAAAAGGAAAACTATGCTGATTATTAAATTCTTTGAAAAGTCATTAAAAGCCCCAAACATACTCATTATCTCAATCTCAATTTTGTAGACTCATCAACTTGCTTTTAACTAGCAACGTAATACACTGCTACGGTGCAAGGCGGCGGCCACAAAGCATTCACACAGTTTTAACACACCACCCGGTTTTAACCTACCTCACACGCAAAAATGTTGTCGTTGTTGGAGTTTGCCCTCAGCAACAGTGTTGCCAGAACTTTTTGAGCCGACCGGCAATATTGGCCAAAAAAGCGGCTAAAAACGGCTAAAATGTTTCAACTAAAATTCACATGTTTTCTTTGAAGAAATCGCAAGTTAAAAGACTAGTAAAATCATTAAATTTTTTTGGTTAATAAAGGTTATACGTAGCTAAGCTTTACACCACTTGTTAAATAAATTACAAAAACAGAGATATTCAGCTTGTCTGGTTATCAGCTTATATGGTTATGTGGTTATATTTTTATTCAGTTTACAACAATAAAATACGCTACACAATAATAATTTTTAACCAGATAGCCTGATAACAAGGTAAGCCTGAACAACCTCGGAGACTGGTAAATTCATTACAAATTATTTTTGTATAACAAAAGAAACTGTCGTTATACATACATCAGAAGTCATGTTTGTATTACTCAAATATAAAAAAGAGATCAATTACAAACATTGGCGTTTTCTTTTTTATTGAAAAATTTTGCCTTATATTGTAACATTTGCACTAGGTTGCTTTTCGTCCTGAAAAATGGCAATATTTTAGTGTGGTTGTTCACGCTTGCCTGGTTATCAGGTTATCTGTTGCTGTTCAACAATAAAATACACTACAGAAAAATTATATTTAGCCAGATAACCTGATAACCAGGCAAGCGTGAACAAACACAGCATAAAGTATTTTGCTTAGTCGGAGAGCGATATTTTGAGAAATGAACACGTGACGCTGTGAAAGGTCTGAAGAAAGCACGCCTACATTTTTTCGAGAAAAGAAAACGCCATTATTTATATCGAACAAGTCAGTCGCTTTTTAAGTTTTTAACAATTCAACTATTTAATTGTATTTTGATGTCCATATATTCGAAACTCCTGTTTTTAATGTCTTACTCACTCTCTCACGTGCCTGTCTGAGAGCAATAATAAGCAACAATAAAGTATGTTGGCACCATCATACAATTATTCACAGGTATTGTCTTCCCATAGAGTTTTGCCTCACATAGATATTCGTGCTCTTTTATTCTCATTCGTTATTTTCTAAGTGTTGCGAATACAACCTCGCACTTAAATTTAAGCCATTCATAACAAAAATTGTACGGGCTACGTCCTTCTTTGATTAGATTTTTAAGTTTATTTAATGTTTATTATTTTTTTTATGAAAATATAGCTGATTACTCAACAAACACCAAAAAATTATGAAAATTCTGCAAAATTTCACTAAGATGTTTAACTTTTTAATCAGCATCTTTACAAAATGGTATGTATGCAATTTTGTAGTCCATTAAAATTTAGTATAATATGGTGAAAATTATAAGTAGCTAGGACATACCATTGATTTTTGTAATATTTTAATAACGGTGTTATGAATTTTGTCCATACAAAGTATGTTCTAAAATTTTTTTATATGAAAAAAACGTCAACAAAAAATTGGTAAAAATCACCGGTAAGTGCCAGCTACCTTAAATTTGCACTTTACTATACTAAAATTTTAAATTTAAAAAATTTAGATTTTTTTTTTTGCAAAACGGCTAACAAATCGGCTGCCGGCTAAATCGAATTTTGTCCGGCTGTTTGCTATCGCAACCGGCTAAATCTAGCCGGAAAACGGCTAAACTGGCAACACTGCTCAGCAATACCGTGCATAACCCAGCAACAATTTGTTGGACACCTCCGAAGGGCATACATACCCCTTACTACATAGATTACTCTTTATTCTTAAAAAGTAGGTATATGTATATTGATAAAAAATTGTAAATCTTAACGTGACTTGTACAAATTAGGCATCTGCCCAAACGATCTCTGCCTTTTCTGTGACTCGGACACAGAGATACCTCCACACTTTCTAGTCGAGTCTAGTTGTGAATAGAAGGGAACACAATATACCCTTAGGTCGCTATGTTACAGTTAATGAATTTAAAATTTGGAACAAAAATCACTTGCAAGTGCTAGGCTACATCAAGAGCGTTTTCATATAGGGCGGACGGTCACGCACAATAGACCGCTTTATAGGTCGCGGTGCATATGGCCCATAATAGTAATAATAAATAGATACAGAAAAGCACTGCTGTGGAAAATGCCAAGGCGAGGCCATATATGATTGGATAACGGTTCGTATTAAACAATCAGGCAATTAATTTCCAATTTTCGCTCACAAAACAGAGACAATAAATGCTGCTGGTCAATGGTGGACTTACTAGGGCTGAAGCTATGGTCGACGGGACCTCATAAAGAATATTTACAAGTCTCGCGATAATTGGCACAATCGGTGGTTTGTCCCTTATTGTGGATAAGTACAATGTCTCTAGGTGTTTAACGTAGGTACCTACCGACGACGGCCTAGACCCACGGTACTCAAAAGCACAGCGGATCAAATCGATGCGTTGATCAGCGCCCGAAACGCAAGCATTATCGACAACAGTTGGCAATGCGGAATAGACACACTAACCACCTTGGTAGGTTTCGAGGCCTATCTAAACCTCTGCCCTACTTTGGGTATTGCAATGCAACTCCACATCAACCATCACGATACTCCCGGAAGGGCTCGTACTCAAGAACAGGCCAGAGTAAACTCTGGGGCTCCTGTTCCCCGTGGCACCAGAATTAAGTCTCCGGTCAGACCTCGTAGCCGAAACTAATTACTACCAGTTGAGCTTTCGATCAGCTCCCGGACTGGCGGCGGTTGACTATGAACCCCGGGGTTGTCAGGCCCGTCATTCCTTTTTTTGCAGAATGCCATTGCGGGATGGACAAAATACAGTGATATTCCAAACTTCGGGCATGTATTCATGTGTCTGGCCAGCACTTCGCCGCCGGCTTTGAACAGCTTAGACGTTACAGCGTCGACTCCGGGAGCTTTGTTGTTCTTAAGCCGCCTTATTATTATTTTGACCTCGTCTTGGTCAGAGTGCAGGAATCTGAACATCATCCCTATACAATTGATCTGTTTTCAGATTTCCAGCATCTCAAGCTCTTCGCTCGTCGTTCTTCTTAGGTTGGATGCGAATTGTGCCAATTCGTTCGTTGATAGAGTTTTCTACTGGGAATACACGATCCACCGGCACCATCAGCATCATCATTGCAGGCAAACATTTTAATTTTGTTCTTCCTTACAGCATTTTTCTGGACATTTTTGTTTTGTGTTGGTAGTAAGCGTACTATTTACGAGCACATTGTTGCAAGGTCGTACGGCTTTGTTTTTTTTTTTTAATTTTAAATCAACGCTTTTATGTGCTATGGCACAACATGCATACATACATACAACATACAGACGTATGGCTGCAAGCGTTCACTTTAGGTGCATGCAAACACTGCGCTTCGTTGCCCATTACTTCCTGCCTCTTTGTGCATACAAGCAAACGCAATTAAGGCGTTCATATGTGTTTTAATACATTTGTATGAATTTGCCAGTATGTGCTTTTGTTGATGTTTTATGCATTTCTGTTTTTTTTAACTTTATTTTTAGTCGTTGTTTATGCTGCAACTCCTTACTAATTTAATTGCCATTTTCCTGCTGGCAAAATTGTATTTTACGTACATGCAACATGACTGGAATTACGATTTCAGCTGCAACTTATGAATTATTTCTACTGCATTTTAAGTTAGTTGAACTCGCCACCCTTTCACTTAATAACTCTGAATGAGAAAATATGTCAAGCGGAAATGCATTTGGAATTTATTTGCACTCAACGTTGATTTGCCACCTCGCCAGCTCCAAAACAACAGTACGCACTAATGCCCCATTTTATTTGTGTGTACCCTTTCAACTTTCAACCAATTGAACCAAGCACATAATGTGTAATTTTTCGATTTTCGCCATAAACTTTTCTCTTCCTTTATGAAATCCATTAGCTGACAAATTTTAGTGGATTTTCTTCATTTTTTTTTGATTCCCTTTATTCTAGAAAATTTTGCAACTGCTTTGTCAACTTCTCTGCTCGTTACCCACACAGCCTGCGCGTACGTATGTACATATGTGTGTTCGTCTGTGTGTCCTTGTCGCTGGTACTTTCATTCTGATATCAAAAAATTAATGTTTCAATGTTGGCTGTATGCGTGACTTGCCTCCATCACTGTAAGCCAATTTAATGCTGCAATAATTGCAGCAGTGTAGACCGAGCGTTATTCGCAAGCAATGTCAAAATTTAATTGGAAATTAATTAAAACGTATGTATGTATGCATGTTCGTTAGTATATGTAGATGTATACACGTACATTAGACCGTACCATACACCTCTGAGTCTTGAAAGTGTTTTTCCAAGACCGAACGTAGGGGCGCCTTTTTATTTTCTTCATATCATCGGCATTTACTGTCGGATCTTAATGTATGATGAAGTGAATTTTTTTTGTTGCAAACTTCATTGACCTCAAGCTCCCGGTTCTAGTACTTACCCACCTGATCTCATTTCCTACCACCCTAATGTCAGTAAATTAAATCTCTCTAGAAATCATTAAACTTTTGCTAAGGAAGCATTTCGATTAGAAAGCAATATCAATTTTTTTTCCGAACGTAGGAATCGCCTTTTTTTAAATTTTCGTTATATCTTCGGCAGTCGGATCTTAAAATATGATATATCGATGTTTTTGTCTTGAGGAGATCTCTGCCGTCTGTTTGCAGGAAAGTGCCGACAATACTGAATGTGATTGACACTTGGTGTAATGGAAATGTACTCACTGCTGACCCAACCAAAACTAGTGTTGTGCTCATCAATAGATGGAGAAGGTCGGATGGTCTCATTCCCCCTCACACTTAAAGGAGTCACAATTCAGACTTCTCCCGTAGTAAAGTATCTAGGAGGAACTCTGGATGCAAAACTATCGTGGACATCTCACGTGGAGCACAATACCTCCAAATCATTGGCGGCATTTTGGCAATGCAAACAGGTCTGTCACCAAAACGAATCCTCTGGATTTATACCTCTATGATCAGACCCATAATCAGCTAAGCGTCAGTGGTATGGCGGAGCAAACTTTCAATCGATAGCGTGGGGAATCTGCTTGCTAAATTTCAAAGAACGATTGCCGTGTGCTGTACGGCAGCTTTCTCTACAACACCTGGCGCAGCTGTTGACTCACTGCTGCACTTACCGTCGCTTTATGTCTACAATCGTTGGACAGGATTAAAGGCCGCCTGCAGACTAAAAATAAACGGATGTTGGTATAACACTGAGTGGGATGAGGCGGAAATTGCTGTCTTTCAATGCCACACGATAGTACGCCACCTTTACCTTTGTTAAAGAGAGTCTATAATGTTGAATTCCCTGAGGATACCAGCACTGGGCCCAGGCTTACACATTGTCGAATCTTCACTGATGGCTCCAAAGCTGACTCTGGGTCAGGATCTGGGGTCAGGATAATGGGGATAAGCTTTACCTTTTTCTTGGCGAATATGCTTCGGTCTTCTTGGCTGAGGTATTTGCAACTATCAAGGCCATGAACTACATGGTGGAAAATAGGTGGCGGTGAAGGCATTTTCCAGCTCTCTGCCTACTTCCAAACTAGTTCGGCAATGCAAGTCTTGACTAAATTATGTGGGTAAACATAACGAGCTTGCTTTACTCTGGATGCGGGGTCACTCGGAAGTACCTGGTAATGAGACATCTGACCATTTGGCCAGAGTTGGCTCAGACCAGGCATTCCTCTAGATTTTTTCTCTCATTGAGCAGAGAGAATTGCATGAAAAATAATAAACATTTCCCTATTTACATTCTCGCCACCGTATATATTGTGTTTGTGTGTATACATTTTTGCGATAATTTTAAAAATTTTTCTCTTTGTTTTGTTTTAAATAAAAGTGTATTAAAAGATGTTTTTTCTTTTTATTCTAAAAAACAAAATTGTATGTGTGGATTCGGTGATTTAGAAAATTCCCGATTTTTGGCCGCAGAAATCTGGCCAACGTAAGTATGTCGCACTTTTTGTTTTTGCTTGTAAGGTAGTACGGTCTAATGTACGTACATAGTATATGTACATATATGTACATACATATATTTATCTATCGTCGTTTGACATGTTGATCTAACGCACAGTATTCGCCAAAAAGGACGAATTAAATTGGCTTACTAGAGCATACTTAAAGCTGTCATATAAATTAATGTGAGTGAATGTATGTATATAGTAAGCATGCTTGCATATTAGGATGGTCCAAACAAATTTTTTAAATGTTATGCTCTCACCCCTAGGATTTTTCTAAATGGAAAACATACCGTATTTTATTTTATAATATTTAGAACTGCCTCAAAGCCCACGAAATTTTCCATGTAATTATATGGGGGAAAACACGGTTTCGTGGAAATGTAATGGAATTCTTGAAAATTAATTTTTTTCCAAAAACTCTATTTCTCTTTCGTTGCTTTCCAATAGCAATACCCAATTGGTTATGCAACCATTTTTTGATACTAACAAAAAAATCGTCGTTATGTATTTTTATTGGAAGTCTCCTGAAGGGAAACAGAGTTTTTCGATCGAAAAATAATGATTTTCAAGTGTTTTTTTCTAAATATCGTTTTATTTAACAAAAAAAAAGGGGATTATTTTTTCCTTTTTTTGTGCACCAGCCTGTTGCATATCCTTAGATACTGGTTTTTCGTTCACAATTTCATGCTTCAAATCACTTTTTGATGTGATTAAAATTTAATGAATGAATTAATGCAATTACTTAGAAGAAACACGTACGATCATTTAAATGCAAAAACATAAAAGAAATAAATATTCCTTGATAGGAGCCAAAATTGTGTAATATATTGTGCCTCTTACATTTGCGCACAACATTTCAAGGCACTTAAAAGAGTTGGATATTTTACCCAAATGTCTTTAAAGAGCCTTATAGAACCTTCCATAAACAACTTCTTTAAAATGCTTTAAAAATGGATATATGTATGTATGTGTGACCATGTATCACTTATGGACAGTGAAGATAAAGGTGTTTCGATCATAAATCGCGTCGTTTGATGAGGGCTGTGAGAACTCGCATTTGCTTGATGAAATACTCGATTTTTTCACACACATTTAAATAAAAGATATCAAATTTTATCCCTATGTTAAAATTCTTGGAACATGCCTGAGTTTTTAACTGCAATTAAGCTTTTGGTGGAAATAGGCTATAAGGTATAAAAGCAAAAAATTTCAAGATACGTATCTAAATCAGGTACCGAGAACAAAATGTATGATAAATGTCGTTCTCGTCGTTTTGTTCCCGAGAACGCTTAAAACCCGAAACCTAAATAAGAAAAAAAACCTTCAGGAGTGTTTTCAAAAGAACGAAAGTGAAAACAAAACTGTCGAGAACGTTCTCAACGGGAATTATATAAGAACAAAACCCTGTGCAACGTTCACAAAGAGAACAAAATGCGAACAATACTTACGAGAACATTTCTGGCAAATAACAAACCGGGAAAAATACTCTAAGTAACTTTCACTCGAAGAAAAAAACGGGGAAAAATCTTCTCTGAACTATTCGCGAAAAATGGAAGCGAGAACAACATTTTTCTCATGGTGTTCTATTAGTTTCAAATGTTTGAATATTAAATTATAGAAATTAAGTTAACGAAAAACTTAAGACACGACCTTTTCTTGCACAGAAAATGAAAAATTGTTCCATAAATGGACAGTTCACCCTAATGATAAACGACGTGGAAGTTGAGATGAGTCAGTTTTTCTCTGGCTTAGAATTAACAATCATGTTTCTCACTGAATCGATTTTTCATCCCAACAAGCATTCTTAACGTTAAGTTCTCAAAACTTTTATTATCGTTTTGTTCTCTAGCAGTACGTTCCCAAGACTTTTATCCTCCTTGAAAACATTCTCGATACTTTCGTTTTCATTTGGTTATCATTGGAAACGTTCCTGAAAGTTTCGTTCTCATTCTATTCTTCTTGAGAACGTTCCGAACCTCTTGTTCTCATGTTGTTCCCGTTCAAACTTCTCTAAATACTTTTGTTCCTGTTTGGTTCTTTTGTGGGAACATTCTTGACATTACATTTTGTTCTCGTGCATAACTAAACCCAAACTGGAATGCATTCTCGGTCCCTTATTTAAATTGCTTTTGCAGAATAGGTGCATGTAAGATCTCTGAAATCTAGGATCATATATCCCATCCGAATCGGTCTTACCTATCAAATCATAGCTCTGCTGGTAATCTAGTATGCTTCTAGAGCGAATTTTAAATAATTTATATTTTTTTTTATTAAGTTGTAGTTTTATTTATTACTTACATGCGCATAAGTTTTCTCTACGCTATGGTTTTTTGCACTTTTTATTAAGCTGCTTGGTTAATTAATCTTTTTGCTTTAATTACAGATCATCACATGATCCTCCTGGAGCACAAAAGCGAAACGAAATGACTAAATAAGACTGAATATAAAAAGGTTTACTAAATCAATTACAATACGGGTAGATAGACAAGTTGGCGATTGCGCATGCGCACCGGCGGTAGGATGTGAGTCAGCAGTCGTCTCTTAGTGGGCAGCTGAACGGCAGACAGAGGGAAGACGCGGCCAGCAAGCGGTCAAACCAGCAAAACTTGTCACTTAAACACACAAAATCAACAAAACAAAAGCAACAAAAATAAAAAAATACATTTTTTAATTACTAGCGAATTCTAAGCAGAGCAAAACTACAAAGAAAAATCGACAAAAGCTCTCTCAGCAAATTAAAGTCTAACTAAGCGCTGAAAGCGAAATGATGCAATTTGCATTTGTTTTTTAACAACTACTCAGCACATTTACAGCCACACACGCGCAAACACACCAGCAAACAAACTGAATTTACATATCAAGGCGTTAGCGGTCGCGCGCATTTCATAGGCGGACGTTCATCGTTGAATAAGATACATAACCAATAAATATACCACAGCAACACCCAATTATTTAGTCTGCAAACATGGTCAAGGGCATTTTAGTAAACCGCAAGGCGGATGAGCCGCACAAGTCACAGCTGAAAATGGAGCATGCCGACCTAGTCGCCGAGATGCAAACCGTGGAAAATCTACCGACACACGAACGCCTACAGCTGGCTCGACTGTAAGTGCAACCACAAAAGCCACCTCCTTCCTACCTTCACATTTGTCATGACCTCACCTATTGTTTTGTTGTTTTACCATACATTTATGCACATATTTTCCTTTCTTCCATCAGTCGTCGGGCGCAGCAGCTAAAGGTCGCACGTCAAAAGGAAAAGGAGTGGCTGAAATTGCAACGCGCCAAAGGTAATGCGACCTCGGCGCTCGGCAGCAGTCATACCACACACCACTTTCGTTCGAACTCTAGCAGCGGTAGCAGCCGGCACATATCCTTCGAGAGCAGCGTGGTGTTGCTCGAGGCGGCCAGTCGTAATGATATGCATGAAGTGGCGGAACTGCTGGAGCGTGGCATTACACCGGATGCGGCGAATGAGGATGGCCTGACGGCATTGCATCAATGTTGCATCGATAATAATGTGGAGATGTTGCGGCTGCTGTTGGAGTATGGTGCGAATGTGGACGCGCAGGATAGTGACAAGTGGACACCGTTGCATGCGGCCGCCACCTGCGGTCACTTGGAGTTGGTGCGTATACTCATCGATCATGGTGCGAATTTGCTTGCGGTGAATACGGACGGCAATATGCCGTATGATCTGTGCGATGATGAGAGCACATTGGACTACATTGAGGCTGAGATGTCGAAGCGCGGCGTTACGCAAGAGCTGATCGATGAAACGCGCTCGTCGACGGAGTGCCAGATGCTGAAGGATTTGATGGAAGTGGCGCGAACAGGCGGCGATTTGGAGGAGCCCGACTGCCAGGGTGCGACGCCGGTGAGTTGAGAGGAGGAACACCAGGGGTTTTATGTGAGGAGAAAACTTATTTGTTATTGTTTTAACTTACAGTTGCACATAGCTGCGGCGAATGGCTATGTGCGCGTGGTGGAATTCCTGCTGGAGATGCATGTCAATGTGGATGCTGTGGATAAGGATATGTGGTCACCGGTGCATGCGGCCGCGTGTTGGGGACATGTAAGAAATATTTTTGAAAACAAATTATCAAAATAAAGCTAAACAGAAAAGTTAAATAAAACACAATAAAATGAAATCACATGAAATTACAATGAAATAAAAAATAAAAACAAAAAGTAACGGAATAAATTAAAAATTAAGTAAGAAAAAAATAACAAAAATAAAAACAAATATGTATTAAATAAAAATTTAAAAAATAATTATACATACATATACGTAGAAAATAAAAAATCTAAAAAAATATAATACATACCTATATGTATAAAATAAAAAATATAAGATATAAATAATAATAACACAAAATAAAAGAAAAAATAAAAGGAAAATTAAGTAAAAATAAAATTAAATAAAATTCAAAAAATTTATTAAAAAAATAAAAACAGGCGTACCGTTAGTTTCTTCATGATCCAATGATCGGATCTAACCCAAATTTGTATGGGACCACACTTGAGGTACCACCTTTCCGGTTCAGGTAGTCAAAAGTTATCCGGTAAGATACATAAAAATATATATATATATATATCCCGATGAATTGATGACCTCCTCCTTTTTTGAAGTCGGTTAAAAATAAAATAGAATCGAAATTAAGTAATAATAAAAAAAATACAAATAAAAATAAAATAATAGATAATAAAAAAATTATAATAAAACAAAAAATAAAATAAACAAAGCGTAAAAAATTTAATAGCAATAAAAAATAAAGTAAAAAAAAAAACAAAATGAAGATAAGATAAAAGTTATACAAAACAACAAAAACCCATAAAATATTAAAACACAAAAAATGGTTATAAATATTTAAACAACAGAAATAGAAAATTAAAAACCAAAAACAAAAGCAATAAAAAATAAATAGCGTTAATAAAAAATAAAATAGAAGCAAAATAAAGATGAAGTGGATCAAATAAAATACAATTGAATAAAAATAAAAATAAAATTGAATAAAAATAAAAAAAAAATTGAATAAAAACAAAAAAAAAATTAATAGAAATTAAATATAAAATAAAATAGAAAGCAACAATACATTTAAATTAAATCTAAAATAAATAAAACAAAGCTAAAAGTAAAAGTTATAATAAACTATCAAAACAAAATAAAACAAATTAAAAAAATCTAATTAAATTTAATTGTAAAATAAAATAAAATTAAATTAAACTAATTGAAAAAGTTCTTAAAATTACATAAATTTAATTTGTTTGCTTCATAAGCTCATTTGACAAATTTCAATTGGTTCATTAAACAGTTGGAGGTGCTCGAGATGCTTGCGCAATGCGGTGCCGATCTGAATGCCAAAAATAAAGACGATGAAACGCCTTCAGGTATGCTATACTTTTCCGACTTATTCAAGTATTTTATAAGACTGTGTCAAAAAAGAGTTCGACATGCTAATTCCGTTTTATGAAATTGAAGCAAGTGCTCTGAAATATTTTTCTTATTTCCACTTACGCCCACAGACATTTGCGAGGATCCCGAAATCCGCGAACGCATCGAACAGCTGAAGACGGAACAGGAAAGCAAACGTCTAGCAGAGGCGCAACGACGAAGAGTGCGCCGATCACAAAGCAACAACACACGGTGAGTACTTACTCGCAATATACAGCAAACATTTTTAATTAATTATTTAAAACGGTTTTAATTCACCATTTAACATATTGCCGTCTTTCATTTCTATTCCCTTTCGGTTTGACATTATTTTTATTTCCCCCCTTCAATAGCGCCCAATCTGTGCGTCGCACTTCGTTGCGCGATAAAACGCTAACAACCAAAAAGGACGCCGTCGAAGAGGCTCGCCTTCGTCTGCAAGCGCAAGAAGTATTCATTGCGCCTGATAGTGCAGCACTTGCCGATGTAAACGGTGTCAGCAACAACACTACCAATCATCATCATTCCACGTTGGCGCTATTAGATGGCGCCCACGACCATACAACAGCCGCCACAACAACGTCCGCCTCCGCACACGACTACAATTGGCTAACGAAAGCGCCAACTAATAACAATAACAACGCCAATAATAACAATAATAATACAATTAGTACTAATAACAACAACGATAAGAAAGTTGCAGCCTATACTGCTAGTCTTGCCACAGCTTCATCGGCGACGGCCGCTGCGGCGAGCGCGACAACGACAAATGGCATTGCCGCCAACTCCTATTTGCCACATTCGCTGTCCGCCATCGATGTAATGGATGCTTCCACACATACATATAATTCGCGTCGACCACCAGAGGGTCGAGAGAATGATGAATTGCAACTGAATGCATATAAAGCGGGTGGTGAACATCATCATCGTTCTACATCGGCGACAGCGATGATTTTAAGCGATCGTAATATGGCAGCAGCGGCGACATCGACTGCCGGACCAGATGCGGTGCACATACAGTCCAGTAAAGAGGCGGCGAATGGCAAGATAAATGTGCAAGTGACGGTGCTAGTGGGTGAGTAGACGATGAAGTGGTAAGAAGGTGAAGAAAAAGAGGGGAGGGGATGTAGGAGAGAGTATGCGTTGAAAAAAAAGAAATAACTGCAGTTATGTTGTTGAGTGTGTTAAATTACTACGAAAAGTATGATTAATGCCATGCTTTTATTCTCACCCTGTCGGAAGCATCAACTCAGACCAACAAACTTGTATTGTATTTTATTTTCATCGTGCCATCGTTCAAGCGCCTGAAAGCATGCTTTTATGTTTTCACATTTGTTATGGTTTACGTCTAGCCAATTGTTTAATTTTTTAGATGTTCTTATTAGCGCTTAAAACTTTTTCATTATAATATATGTACATGAAAAATTTATTAGGACTTAACCCTGAAATATATTTTGTTAAATTACTTTTACACTGCAGTAACAAAACATTAAACAAAACTGCATACCTTTGCGGAGTTGTACAGTTTTAACGATACATTTCTTTTAAATACTTTCTTTATGTAACAAATAACTATTTTCATTTAAAGTTCTGTTAAGAAGAGACATATAGAGAAACCACTACAAACACAGCAGTGGCTGTATCAGTTATAATTTTTATAAGAATCGTAAATTTATCGTTAAAAGTTGGTTACAAATATTTCGATATAATTTCATAATTTTTAATGATTTTTATTCAATCTTATTTGATCGGTAATTATTGCAATTGTTTTTGGGAATACTACATATCGACGGCTGAGTGGAAGATCTACCTATCTCGGCAGCCAGTTACAAAACGCCCTATCTCAGACAACTTTTCAAGAAAGCCCTACTTCAAAATTTGGTTGAGCAATGCCGTATCTCAGAGTTTGGTTCAAAAACATCCCATCTCAACTGAAAGTATGTTGAGATAGAGCGTTTTTGAATCGGCAGCTGAGATAGGTCGATCTCATAAATTTCATAGAGCAACAAAAACCAACAAATTTCAAAATACATGTAACAATTAATATACTCACGAAACCATGGGCCAAATATAGTAAAACTGCGTTTTTAGTTTTTCTTTTTAAAGGACTTCGAAATTTCAAAGATATGGTTAATTAAAAAAATTATTTAAAACCAAAATATGGGTACCAAATGAAAGAGAAAATTCTGTAGAATTAAAAAAAAATTTAGTTTTTTGTTTACTAGGACGAATAGATATTGAAAATGCCCTTTCAATAAGTTTTATTTGTCTAAGCAAACAAAGTTAGAAGGCCGAGGATGAAGATATTCCAAATTTTCAGGGATATTCAAGGATAAAAATTTAAAAGGATATTTCTAACTGTACGTGGCGTGTGCACAAAAAAAATTTATATTTTTTAATTCTACAGAATTTTCTCTTTTATTCCATTTTCATATTGTTTATTCTACATTGCACTGAATTTCTTAAATAATTTTTTAGTAAATCATATCCTTGAAATTTCAAATTTCTTAAAAAAAAACTGGCGTCAGTGAGAAAAACTAAAAACGTAGTTTTACTATGTTTGGCTCATAGTTTAGCGAATATGTTTTTTATGTGTAAAATTAACAGGCAATTAAAACTCAAGATCATCTTACATACTAATATACATACGTTAAATAAGCTAAAAAGAACTAAGCTAACAACACCCCCTAGAGTATTTGCAAACGTACATATACTGATTATACCAATTCCACACCATACATACAAATCATATTTTTGTTGCTTGCAGTCATTAATGTATTTTTCTACATTTGTTTTTTCTTTCTTTTCATTTCTCGCCACTTAATCGAATATGTCCCGCATGTCATTGTTGTTGTTGTACCAATGTCGTAAATTAATTTGTATCCACGACTATGATTTCGTCGTATCGCATCGAATGTGTCTGATCGCCGCGTGGCCTTTATCCATCATAAAAATCATTGCATTTATGTTTACATCGTACTCTATCACAAACGCCTTCATACATGCATTTGCACGTATTCATTCACGTATGCACGCACGCACGCACTGTCCGCCACACGCACTCACACTCCCACACACAGACACCACAAATACCCATCATCATCATCAACAACTACAACAAGGTCAGCAAATGCCAGCAACGGCTATGACAGCCACACTAATACAACCGCATACACTCTCCATGGAGAGCCTCAGCTCTGCCTCAGCTTCTTATGCTGCAGCCACATTGGCCAATTTGAAGAAGCAACGTTCCCTCTCGCGCACAAACAATGTATTGATTAGTGAAAATGGTTCTGTTCTAGGAGCCGCTAATAACACCAGCAATACGATCAACAATCATTTGCATACAGGCAATTCATCCAACAATAACAACTCAATTGTGTCGGCGGGTGAAATAAGCGGTGCTGGTGGCGCAGTGCATCAACAACCACTAAGCGGGGGTCTACATCCTAGTCTTCTAGATTTCAATGGTACGAGCGGCGGCAGCTTAACGAGCGGTGGTGATCAGTCTACCGCTTACTCGAATGCTTCATCGATGAACAAATTTAGCGGCATAACGGGTGATGTGGTTAGTGATAGTACGCGTTCCAAGAAATGTTGTACGTTAATGTGAATGCAAATACAAATACGGAATCGTGGAGGAGAGGTGTGTTACAGTATTTCAAGCGGCATACGAGGAACAAATGTATTTAGGAAGCCAGTTAGGCAGTTCCAGTCCAGCATGCAGTATTTTCTTCTGCAACAATGTAACAGGGTATTAAATAAATTAGTGCGTATTTAATTTTAGAAGCACTGCAAACACACAAAACTACGCAGAATTTACACCTTTTTTAATGTGAACACAATGCATCACACACACACACAGCAAGTTAATTGAATGCTACTGCGCGCTAAGTGGAGTGCTACTCACCATTAATAGTATCAGGTTTGGCTAAAGCAGAGGCACATATGTACATACCCTATAGAATTTGGGAGCATCGTACAATTGCTCGATGTGTACTCCCTTGGAAGTATATGAATACTCGACGTTGCTCCCTATGCTTCTGTGTGTAAGCATGCAATTTTGTATACTCCCTTTAACATTGTATGGCCTAGGAGGGCGAGTAAACCTTTTTACCTCCTAAACGAGCAATCGGGGAGAGAAATATCTTCCCACAAACCTCCTAAGGGAGCAATAGAGAGGTACTACCATAATAACCTCGCAATAATGGAGTACTCCCATAAACGTCATCCGGAAACCTCTTCAAAGAGTAATTAAAGAGCATTTCCATGTGTCCTACTCTTACACTGATTTTAAAAGAGTATATCCCTATAAACATTCGGACAAATTTTATAGTCAAAAAGGTATATGAAGTGTCAGACGATTTCTAACCCCCATTAAGAGCCCAAAAAGAGTCAGAAAAGATCGTATTTCCCTTCTTAGTAGGGCACGCCAATAAGAGCCAAATTTAGGAGTCATATTAGACTCTGAAGTATGCCGCTTTTATGAGTCTTTAAAACAAATATTTCATCATATCATAATTGAAAATTTTCACACTCTTAAAATTATCAGAAATAAGTACAATCTGGACTCATATTGGGCTCAGAATCCTATTCTAAAATATGTTTGTACACAATACTTATATTTTCATAATTTTAAATTTTTATAAAAAAAAGAACAAATTAATTTTTTTGTTGTTAGAAACAAAAAGTTAAAAACGAAAACAACAAAAAGTTGTAGTTGCTGTTGTAGCGGCTACAACAACCCCGTCCAGATCGATCGTTGTCGTCAAGCTCTACTAGCGGTAGCCCCAGGAAGCGTGCAGCCTCTATCGGGTCTGACCATAGGGATAGGGGCGTAAGTTGGGTATTGCCTTTGATCATGTTAGTTGCTTAACAACTTCATCTGTAACCAAATTTAGCTGGCTCCTTTATTTCTTAATTATATATTTCATTTTCCTTAAGGATTTCAAATTTGTCGGTGGAGTTTGGAATTTCCTCAAGCTGCATAAAATCTTGTAATGAAGAAATCCGATTTCTAGGTAAAATTGTTTTCCTTTCATTAGAGAAAGAATTTTCTGTGAAATAGCGTTTAATCGGTATTTCTGTCAGCAAGCGGGTTTGAATTTTTTCTTTTTATAAGTCTGGCTGACTGACCTCATAATCCTATTTATGATGAAATAAAAGACTCTTTGACTCATAAATTTAATTTAATTTAATTGAGCATTCAAAAAATTGTTTAAAGGCATTTTCCATTAGGTCAACAAAAGTTAAAATTTAAATAAATAATTGACGTGTTAAAAATATATCTAACAATAATGTTTCGCTTTCTATGTATATCCATATATTCGACTTGAGCCCGTAACGATTTTTATAAACCAAAATGGGAGTTTTCACCGGGTGGCAATGGATCTACAAGGATTTCATTTGGCTGATGACTTTGCAGCAGTGTTTTTTTTGTTGAAGGTTTAGCCAATTTTTTTTTTTTTTTTTTTTTTTTTTGAAATTAGCGAGTAGCTCGTTGCACAGTGACCTCGGGACAAAATTTTTTTATTGTCCACATTGCTAATTTTGTAGTTAGCGATAGCTCTTCGTCGCCATCATATTTCAAGCTATTAACGCTTTCGCTTTCTTCGATTACACTGACATTATTATATTCATATTTATCTTCTGCTTCTGCAACTTAATTGTTATTCACAATTAAATTTTCTAGCTCCTTCTTCGGCAGGCGTCTTAAATGTCATTTTGATAAAAATTTATTTAACCAAATTTAATACATACCTCTATAGCCGTTAATTTAGAAGTACAAAACCGACAAATCTCTTTTATTGCTCAGGTGAAGGGTAATAGTCTTTATTCCTCACATAGAGAGATCTCCCTTCAAGTGTACATATGTACATAAATAAGAAAGGAAGAAATTAAGCAAATATTCCCGATTCTTATACTTATGTATCTACTTACAATATTGTATAAATATTCTTTGGTGCGTTCTCTTGCCATTGGCATTTAGAGCGCTTTTTGATATGCGCCTTATTTGCATTTCAATTTGTTTGTAATTTTAATAGTTTTGTTAAGTTTTTGTGATTCTTTTTTAAAGGTCGACAATTTTTTTGCTAAAAAACTTGCTGAAAAAGTCACGGCCAGTTTTATCTTAATCTTTAAAATGTAATACTCGTAACTGTCATTATTTTTGCAATAAAAATAATGATACAAAAATATAAGGTACTAGTTCGAAAACGTATTAAACAGGTAGTAGCAGTAGAGCAGCTTTCATCAATGCTGCCCGAAACATTAGCCAACAGCAGGTCAATGAGCAGTCGCTGGAGCGGACACCGCCCCCATGGGCCTTATTTATAAAAAGTGAGCTTATGCTCAGACTTCATTTTTGCACTGGTAGAGTGAGCTCAAGCTCAATAATTTGTACTAAATGTTTTTCGTGAACTGGTACATTTTTTGTAAGATTTTCTATCAGTAGAATATGTAGATTTTTTCTATTGATCTGAAACAATAATATTCCTAGGTACATACATATGTACATATACATACATATCGTTGTTTAAAGTACAAAACTGCGTATCGTGATTCTGCCAAAAACATATTTGCTCACCGGAAGCTCCTGGCATCAAGTCCTTATTCATTCATACTAAAATATCGATACTTAGACATAAGAAAAAGACATAATTAGGGATGAAAGAGAGAACCGTCTTGGAATAGAACAAGTTTTACACTCTTCTATAAAATTTGGGCAAGCTCACATACGAGGTTTTGCATTTTCTTGATAGGCGGTTTTGTACTTTAAACGGCGATATGTATATGTATTTATATATTTTTTTTTAAGTGTACATTTCTGCGTTTAAAGCTCTAACAGCCGAAAACAGATGCCACAGCCCAGCCAAATTTATAATGCACCTTCCAGCGCGCAGCAGTTGTGTGCAACAACATTAAAACTCACATGAACGTATTTATGTAGAAGATTTAATATGCCACTAAACTTACCAATGCATCACAAAAGCTAGTTAAAAATATAAAATTATAGAAAACATATTATCTAATAAAAAAAATATACATTATAAATGATTTATGTATTTAAAACTAAAAATAAGTAAATTTTATTGTTTTATTGTAAGGAAAGGATACCCTACAAACAAAAGTGGGAAAAATATATCAAAACGTCAATGAAACTGCATATATGATAAATATGTAAGCGAAATAAAAACAAAAATCAAAAGAATTCTTAGCTAAACTTTATAAATAAAAACTAAAATCGTATTTATTTATTAGTATTGTATACATAAAAAAATTATTGCTGAGTAGCAAGTTTAAAAGCTTTCTTTTATTATGAAAGAAACACATTAAAATGTAAATCAAGTTGCTGTTTCTAGGCCAGAAAAAAGGAAACAACAAATAAAATTTAAAAAAGTAACTGCGCATTAGGCCATACCACCTTACAAGTAAACAAAATTATGTGCGCCGTACACCCCTGAGTTTAAGTGCAAGGCAATTTCCAAAAAATAAAAAAAATGGTTTTTGACCGAATCTAGAGGTCGGGGTTTTCACATTTTTCAGTGGCATCTACATTCGGCAATACAATTTTGTTTTAATAATTCTACTGGAATAATCCAAATACGTCCTTAGCAAAAGTTGTATGAGTTTTCGAGAGCTTTAATTTACTGACACTAGGGTGGTACATTTAGGGTGCTAAAAACTGAGATCTGGTAAGTAAGTACTAGAACCGGATACTTGAGGCAAAAACAACGATATATCACGCTTTAAGAACCGACTATAGATGCCAAAAATATGACGAAAAACGTAAAAAGGCGGCCCCTACGTTCGGCAAAAAAAAAAAAAACAATAATTTAACTGTAACAGGGTGGTACGTTAGGGTCCACTTGAGATTGATGGCCTTGTTTCTAGGTGTTTAGAGCAAAAAACATTTATCCACACGACAAGAACATCAATATGTACAGCTGCAGTCAACGCATCAACAAAATTTATTTTTAGTTGCGTTCACGTACCTGTTAATTATTGAAAGTTATCAACAACTATCAGCTTTTTGCGTTCGCGTACGCGTAGTGACATTTCATTTTGCTTGGATGCTGTTAGTTTCTGCTGGAAAATTTTTGCCAACTGCAATTTGCCAACAGGAAAACAGCTGATCAAAAACAGCTGCTAGGAACTTACGCAAATCACAAAATTGAATTTGATGGTTTGAAAGTTAGAAATGATAAAATGCGACTAATTAAACTTGTAAGAACTAAGTGGTTATTCGTTTAATCAATAAACTGTGTCCGGTTAACACTTTGTGATGAGTTTTCGTACGTTTTGAATCTTACGCTTTTGAATGTAAACAAAAATTCTATCAGCTTTTCGTCTAACTCGCAAGTTTCTGCAAATTTTCTGTTCGCGTACTATTCTGGATATTTTTCTCTTATGAGAGAACAGATGACATTTCGCCGGAATTTTGCTGTTGGATGTTTTTTACTCGAGATTTTAAACGAATGTATCTTTTATATGGAAGAAAATGCTCAACACCCTCGGGGAAAAAATACTAAGAAATAAACGGTAATCTTTAGCGACTTGAAACGTGCACTTAAATTGAATGGGCTACAAAACTGCAATACAAGATAAAAATGTTGAAATTTTTGAAACTTTTTTATTATTTAGTTTCTGTTATAGATCGAACTATAATTGAAATGAAAATGATAAAAAAATAGGTATATATATATGTATATAAACATATGTTGCAAGCAACACCATTCTGTATTTTTGTTGCTATTATTTTGACCGCAACTGTATATCATACTTTAAGATCCGGAATATGTGACGAAAAATTTGAAACGGCGACTCTCAGTTGTTTGAAACTATAATTTACTTTTCATAATATTCCAGAACCGCCTTAATTTTTAACTCGATTCGATTCATTATTATAAAATTTACAAGGGGCCTATTGATCGATTATCCTGTTCCAATAATAAATGTTACATAATAAAAACTAGTTGAAAACAACTTCACAATAAAAATTTGAAATGTAATAAAAAAATTGTACCAAAATTAAAAATTTTTTTTAGAAAACTTTTAGGAATGCAATATTATAGCTCATTAAACTTAAGTGCAAGTTTCATGTGGCTAAGAAATCGCGTTGATTTTAAATATTTTTTTTTTTTTAGCTGACAACCAGGTATTCCATATAAAATACATTTCGAGCAGACTTTATTTGGTAGAAAATGCCTAGCACCGTCAGCAAAAAAATTGCTAAAAATAAAAACGGGTTCTAGCCACTTGAAACTTGCACTTCATTATATTAAAATTTAATGGGCTCTAAACTGCCCATGTAGAATTTTTCTAAAAATTCACAATATTCTTATTTAATCTCTACTTTTTCTGCACTTTGTACTAACAAATTTAATATAACCAAATAAACATTCAAAACTTGAAAAAAAATTTCAGGAATTGCCTTGCATTCAGGTGTGTACGGCGAACTTTTTTCTAATGCGGCCTACTGCGCATTCACGCATACATAATCATATGAGCAAGCAAAGCAAATGTAAAGCAGTGTCTTTTAGTAAGTTAGGCGTTTATAGTTGTTGTTTGTTTCTTTATTGTTTTTAATTGTTAATGCAAAGGAGCAGGTGAAACGAAAACGAAATTAGATGCTACTATTTAAAAAATTAGTGAACCAGTTACTCTTGTGTACTATGTATGTATGAAAAGCTATTATTACTTTATAAATTAATTACGAAGCTTAAAAGTTTAAATGGCAAGCATTTTAACAATAAGCCTTGCCACCAGCATATTGATTGATCTGACCAAAAGAGCACGCAGATTTGGCTAGGCGTTACAGCAAAGCTGCAACTCGAACTAATTATGGCACAAATGTATTTCAAATTCAAATGGAGTGCAAAGAAAATGATTAGTGCTCATCGCAAACTGCATAACTTACACTTTGTGTTCATGCATATATGTACATATATGTATATGTATGGAAGTGTATTTCTAGCAATTCAGCAAAATTACTTTCGCCTTTTTTTGTAAAAGGTTACAATTTGATGTGAACTAAAACGACTTGAAAGCAATACTTTGCAAAATACACAAATGTGTAAAGATGCCAGGCATAAAAAGAGTGATTACTTTCGTTTTCCTAACTTTATAAGTATAACTTTTGTGAAAAAAAATTAAGATAATTAAATTTTAGGCGTAGTTTGCTAATAGTTATGGTTTATAGCTGTGCGGTAGAGCAACGATTGAGCTTAAGAAATTAACAAAGCAGCTGTAGCTACTACTTACATACAACTTTGTATTCCAAAAATTGACTTATGTACGTATATATTATTTATAACTGCTTGCTTTAATTGTTAAATATTTACCACTGCTACTTCCGACAATTGATTGCTCAGTCGCACAGCTTTATTGTTGCTACTTAAAGCAATCCATCGAAGCAAACAAAAAAAAGTGAATTGAAAGTTATGGCCTTATTTCTCAACTAAAGAAAAGCTTAATGTTCTACACAATGTGGCAACTATTAAATTACCAATGTAAACTGTATTATATTATGTATTTTTAGTTATGTACTTATGTATATATTTAGAGCGATATATAAAAATTATTTAAACCTTCTTTATAAAGAAAATAAATAAGTATATGTAGCTAAGGAAACCACTTATGTAAACTATTTGAAAAATACGTATGAGTAGTATAACAAAAATACAAACAACAGTTGATTGAAAAAGAAATAAAAACATCATTAAATATTATTATGCAAAATATTTTCAATAAAAAAAAATGATTTCTTTTTAGGTTGATAGCTTTTTTAACTCATGCTTTGGCCGCTGTGCAGGTGCAGGGGGTGCTACCCTACAAGAATTGTGTGATGGAAACTAGCACATTCTCATTTATCTTACTAACACATTTGCAAATGTTGCGTTGGTTTAAAAGATATCATTAAATAAGGCCATAAGTTGGAGGAAGACGGAAGATCACATGTACACAAATGTTTACATCACGCTTTTCATATTTCTCTTGATGTTGTTATTGTTGTAGCGGCTACAACAACCCCGCCCAGATCGGTTGATATCTCAGTCGTTGTCGTCAAGTTCCACTAACGGCAGCCCTAGGAAGCGTGCAGCCTCCACCGGGTCGGTCCACAGGGACAAAGCCGTTAGGGTTGTCGGGTTTTTCGGGCATGCGAAGAGATGTTTCGAGTCGTGTGGGGTCTATCCGCATGCCGGACACTCATTTGGCACATCCGCGTTTAGTCTGCTCAGGTATTAGTTTAACCTGCTGCAGTAGCCAGAGCGAAGTTGGGCTATTGTGGTTCTTGTCTCCCGAGGCAGATGAAGCTCCGTCACGTCAATGTCCGGTGGTTGTGTGCCTAGAACGGCATTCACAGGTCCAGAATGCCGTTCAGGGCCTGTCGGTATGCTGGCGGGTCCAGAGGCTGCTTAATGAACCTCTGGACTTCGTCCGTCAGTTCGTAGATGCCTCCTGACGTGCCTAGGCGAGGGCTCCTCTGCAAGCAGCTGTCTGTTTGGGTGGCCACATCTGTGGCGCGTCTGACGAGCGCACCTAGATATTTTGAGCTCAACATCGCCTGACCGGATAGCAATGCCCTGACATTTTAGGGTGGTATCCCTGCGGTCGATGTCTGCTTCGATAAGACGATACTGCACGGTGTGGTGCGTGATGAACGCTAAGCCACCACCATTATCTCGCTCGCGATCTCGACGGTGCACGTTGTACCCGGCACAATTCAACAATGTTGAATTGCTGTGCAACTTCGTCTCTTGGACCGCAGCTATCAGTATACCATGCCTTCCCATAAAGGCGGTTATCTCCTCGATCTTGCTCTGAAGCCCGTTGCAGTTAAATTGAAGGAGCTTCATGTGGTTCGGAAGACGTGTGGTAATGCGGGGTGTGAGAGATGTGTGTGGCCGTGACGCCATTAGCTGTGTGCGCTGCTGAGGTGGTTGCCGCCCTATGGCGGTGGTGGGTGGCGTCGCGGTTGAGGTTTGCGACCGTGCTGCGCAACACGGGCCCTCAAAGTTCCTCGTCCAGTCTCGCGTGGTGCGCAGACCTGAACATGCCCTAAAGTGGCACCAGCCAAGGCAGGTTTTGCCGTGCAGATTGCAGGAGGAACCAAGAGTTGTTGGCGGCGGCGTGTGGGTGGTGGTGCGGTTGTGTGTGTTCTGTGGTCTGTCGTGGTCTATTGTGTTGTTATGTTGTTGTGCTGTGGTGTTTGTGGTGGGACTGCTCAGGTGGACTGGGGTTAGCCGTGGAGGCTGCTCTGTTTGAGCAGCAGGGGGCCACAAACGACGTGGTCCACTGCCGATGTGTCCGTAGTCCTGAGCAGACTCTGAGGTGACTCCACCCCTCGCAAGCATTGCACTTGACTGAGGTGGAGTTGTGGTGTAGTCGTCTCTGGCATACACAGCAGGTGAAGGTTTCTGGCCCTGGGTTTGACTCGATGCCAGCCCTGAGCAGAAGAATACGTAGCGAATGTAGCCCTATGGACGACCAACTTCTGAGATACTTCGCCGACCTAAACGGGGTTAGATCGCCGAGGCAACAGCCCTTGGTCGGGTAAAACCCGAGTCATTCCGGTACGTAGAACCGGCTGTCGTGGGAATGTTAAAAGTTGATAGAAGTACTTGATTGAGATCTCCATCATCAGTGAGTATCACATGATCAATCAAATGACTATCACTGTTCTTGTAGGGTAGGCAATGCCATGCAATTTTCTATACGACTCGACTCGAATTTCAACCCCTGCCAATTTGAATTCAAACCGAATTTTACTCAGAACCTGCCTGAATAATTGTTATTTTTTAATCGATATGTTTTCGATCAGAAATTAAGTTAAAATGGGTTAAAATTTGACTTACATTTTTTCGATCAAAAATATAATGTCCAATTGATGTAGGTAGGTTTTTTCTTTTTTTTTGTGCATAGCCATTTAAAAAATTTTGCTAAGTAATTTAAAAATTCGACTGCAAAGTATGTATAAAACATGAACCTTGTATTTTTTTAGTAATCAAGTATATGAAAAAAATAAAAAATAATTTAATTTGGAAATATGTATAATATTTTGTCGCGTTCTCGTGGAAATATCACACTTCGATATGGTTCTTAAGGGAAATATTATTTGGTCTGTTGAGGTTTGGAAATATCATATTTTCGATTTTCATGTTTTATGATTTCGTTTCTTCTCAAGTTATATTAATCATAATTGATTTTCTAGTCTTGATCACCTGATTTGTTGATAATCACTTTAAAGAAAACTTTATTAGAGAAAATCTTTTTTTGTTTATTCCGCGAATTCGAAAATCGGACAAACGGGTGTTTAGTTATTTAATATTTTATGGCATAGATACACAGTAAAGATTTACTCAAATTTCTTCTATAAATCGGTGGAAATACATATCATAGTTTGATCCATGTACCAAACAAGCTTAGTGATTTAAATCAAACAAGAAGTGGATTTCCAAACTAATTGAAAAATAGGCTAAAATAAAATAATTCGCGGTTTACTTCAATCAAAACGGACTTTGCTGCTATATGTAGTACATTGCATCAAAAGGTTAGCTAATATTCTTATTAAAAGGTTTCCTAGCAAATTATTATTAAAATAAAACTGCATCGATATATTTCTAATCTTGGGACTGATTTAACGGAACTTTCTGACAAGATCTGAATGAAAAGTGCCAGAATTTCTTTTTAGCCTTCTTCGTTTGTATGAGATCGGGGAGTAGTCTAACGGGATAGTAATGTCCACATTACCAATGAAATAACTTACATGTTACCCACAACTCGCTACAAAGCGACTACTTACTTTTAATATATTTCATTTCTTACTCCCCAAATTACATACATTAACGGTCATGCAACTCTGTAGGCTTCCGTTAGCAATGCAAACAAAAAGTAGCTGGTAAATAAAGGAAGTGAAATTTTATTCAAAATAATACTTGAAATTTATATTTTCAATGTTATTTTATTGGTGAATTGATAATTTGGCTATTTTACTTACACATATTGGGACTATCCATACAGCAAAAATGAATGCAACTTTTAATTTCCTTATCCTCAATGCAACCCTGTGAATTTCCGCAGCCGAATGTAAACAAGAAACAGCTGTTTAATTAAGTAAAAGAAAAGTAGTAAATACAAAGTTTATGGGCTCTGTAAATTAGATATATTTATATATTAGCATGCATAAGTATTACAGTAATGATGTGATAGCAACGATAAAGTAAATGCCGGTAAGCCCATTAACATTCCTGAAGAGTAGCCGGCACGGAGAGAATAACTACATATGTACATACATACAAACGTGCCACATACAAAATCCAGAATACAAAGCCTCAATTGCAACACGCAAATATTTCAAACATCAGTTTTTATCCAAACAAGAATGTCACGATCACTACAGCAATATCGTTATTGTTTTATCGCTGGCGCCTTTGCTGCTGGCGGCAGCTTCTTTGGTCGTGCACCAAGTCAAATTTCGGAAGTACCTTTATTAGCGAAGCTGCTTTCAACGGATGCAATTTACTATTTCGGTAGGTAAAATATTTATGTACTATACTTATTAACAAAGCTTATTTAATTTCCGCTTTTTATGTAGAGTCGATTCTGCTGCGCCTACTACCCATTGCATTGATGGTGATTTGTAATTTGTTGAATTGGCGTTACTTTCTCAAAGCGCTACAATGCACCGAACAAACATTGACCGCAACTGTGCTGACAGCTGCTGCCAATTATATGCTATCGTTAATAAAATTGTTGCAAATAAAAATAATTGTTTTATTTTATATTAATTTAAATACATAATGATTGCTTTATTAGTTTATATTAGGTGCACTTGTGTATCGAGAAGTATTTACACTGCTATCAACTGTGGGTGCAGCATTGATAATTGCGGGCCTTTGGTTTCTCTGTAAGGCACAAGAAGAGCAAAAAGCAAGCGAAAAACTTAAGAAGCATACGTGAAGAATAAAAGAAGTTGGTAGGCTATTAAGTATTTAATTGTACAAAAAATTAATATGATATAAAATATGCGGAAATATATTATATTAAACTAGAGTAATTTCATTTGCAGGAATACTTAACACCTAGTAACGTAAGTATTTAGATTTTTTCTGGGTGTACCGCGTTTCATAAATTTCACTTGTTATCCTTGTAAAGTGAACTACGCCCCTTCACTGTGCTGACTGGGTCTCGCCTTCATGTTTGCCCTATGTTCACCTGCCTATCGATCATTTAAGGGCATTCATTCAGCCCAATTCTTAATACTCCCGGGGAATTTGTTCTCCGGGAATTTGTTTCTCCCGGAAAATAAATCCTCCAATAAGTAACTACCAGGGAGTAGAATTTACCCCGAAAACTTGGGAGGGGGAAACTCGAACTTCGAAGAAGCGGTTTGACACTTTTTTGAGAGCTCAACTAAGCCATTTAATATAAAAAGTCCTCAGGGAATTTTTATTCATGATAGGAAGGGAAAAGAGAGAAAACTCCCAGGGAGTTTGTGTTCATAATCAGCCTGATTGTGTCACACGAATAGCTTTTTTTTGTCAGAAATGTGTTCGAAGATTTGCCGCTGACAGCCGAGGGACGACCGCTATGAAAGAAAATTGACCAAGGTATTACCTGAACCAGCCCAAGTGGTAAACTTTTAATACCGACAGTAGATAAAACTACCTTTCCACCACGAATTGACGGACGAAGACCAGAAGCTCATAAAACAACCTCTGGACTCACGGTGGAGAGAATACAGAGGTGGCGCCTATCTTCTATCATTCTTGCTCTGGACTCAACTGAATGCCGTTTTGGGCACACAACCACCCGACGTGGACGGGACAGAACTTTGTCTGCCTCGGCAGACCCGCACCACAGTCCAACATCGCTCTGGATATCGCAGCAGGCTAAACTCGTACCTGAGCAGAGTGAACGAAGATGTGAAAAAAGATGTGCCCAACCAGAGCATGGCATGCGGAGAGCCGACGCATGACTCACGGCACCTCTTCGCATGCCGTGTGGAAGTCGTGCACTTCCTGGGCCTCCTCTTAGCTGAACCAGACGACTCGAGCGGAGTTCAGTAGCCGCTACAACAACAACCTTTCCACCATGACCCCACCCACACCACGTTGTGAAATAATAAACTTGAGATTTTTTTGTAATTTTTGTTTGTGGTTTCTTTCTCTTTTTTTAATATAAGTAATATTTTTGTATGATTTATTTGTTGTTGTTTTTTATCAATTAATTTTAATAATAATAATAGTAATAATAATTATTATAATAGGTAGGCGTATAATTACTTTCCGTTTTGCTCTTCACTTCACGTTGAAATACTAAACAAAATATGTTTTATCAGCTGAAGGCAACTACTAACGACACAGATCATTTTTTATTCATTGTTTATCAAATTTAGCACGCTTAAAGCCGCTATAGCTTATATTTTCATTTTGCCATAATAGCAGATTTCTAAACACGACTAAATATTTAAAATATCTTTGAAAAATTTTGGTACGTTTTCCTTTTTAGCTTTTTGTTTTGTACAGAAGCGCTTTCAACTCGGTTGCACGGCTACTCCCCTACGGCTACTTTTGTTGTTTGTGTTTTTATAGTTGCTGCCAACCATGCATTTATGGTGTTATCGTGTTTCAATATGCTTTTTATACTGTTGTTTTTTGTGTCGTTTAGTTGTTTCGGTTGCGCTTCATTCTTGGATTTCTTTTTTTCTTTCCGGCTTACATGATGAAAGAGCAGTTACATACATTTATAATATTAATTAGAAAAAATGAACATAAATAAGTATTTCTGTAATTGAAATTAGCATAAAGTTTCTTTGCATTTCTTTAAATATAATATTCTTTTTCTCTTCCGCATTTTGCTTTCATTTGTTCCCCCATTTTTTTTTTGTTTTACTTTAAAGTTTTCTTTATGAAATTAAACATTAACACCCACGCGTATATGTTTACATTTCATTGTTGCCGTTTCGCTTGCTTTTTTTGTGGTTGCCGCTGCTGCTGTTGCTACTACTATGGTACTGCAGCTTTGACTTTCGCCACACTACTAATTAAAGGTTAAATGTATTCTTTTCTTTTTCTTTTTTCAGTTTCTATATGTAAGTGTATGTGTATATGTTTGTGGTTGCTGTTTTCTTTTTTCATATATGTATGTATATATTTACGATTCTTAAGAGGTTCATATCAATCTGCCTTCTGCTTCAAACGCTTCAATCCTGCAATTCATCACACATTATTTTCAGTTTGCTTCTAACCTGTATTTATGTGTTTCATTTTCTCATTCTCTGCGGTTCAGTTTTTATTATCCAAGCCCATCGGCATACGCTGCGATGAGCGGTTCATGTATGAGCTGGATGATGTGTTGGTCTGGCCGCCACCGCTATTGCGCCCACCAAGCGTGCGTGGAGGTGGCGCATTGCCGCGTCCGTTACCGCCACCGCCACTGCCTGTGCGCGGTCCGCGGTAGCTGCCTGAATCGTAGCGCGCGCCGGAATCTTTCGTGTACACATTGCCGCCACCGCCGCCACCGTTCTGGTAGTACGATCCACCCGATGAGTTATCGTTGTTGCGGAAGTACATGCCACCGCGTCCACCACCGTTCGGCTGCGAGTTGTTGTAGTTACCGCGACCACGTCGACGCTGGAACTGGCGACCATTGTTGTAGTGTGCTACAAATGGAATGGTTTGTAAGAAAATATAACTATATAAAAAATCATTACTAACCTCCATCCTGTTGTTGATTCGAGTTCCAGTGATTGGAGTCATGTGTGTTGGCATTTGACTGAGTACCGCCGCTATCAGCATAACCGCCACCACCACCCACGTTGGTGCCGCCTCCACTGCTACCGCCGCCACTATTGTTGCTCGATGTCCACTCAATTTTGCGCACAATGGGTGGGGTATTGTCGCTGTTTGCACTTGGCGTTGATGGGTTACTAAGCGCATTCATCTCGGTGCTCCACTTCGTAGGAGGCTCCAGCACGCTGACCGGCCCACCGCCACTTCCGCTGCTGCTACTGCTATTGGCAGCGGCAACGTTAACATTAACGACGCTAGTGCGTGACTTCAATGCATTTGCAAGCGCAGCAGATGCGGCTGCGTTTGTAACGACACTGCTATTGATGTTGGCTGAACGCACATCGGCATTTGCTTTCGACATGGCGTCCCATTCGTTGACCACCACTGACTCACCAGCATTGAACTTGTTATGTGCGCCAATATCTTCAGTTACTTTCTTCTCCTCAGCGGCTGCAGCTGCAGCAGCGGCGGCAGCAGCAGCACTCGCTTTTGCTACGACAGCCAATTGCTGTTGCATTTGCTGCTCGTAAGTCAAGCTCACCACATTATTATCGAAACCCAGAAAACCGGCAGCGGTAGCTGCAGACACATCCGATACCCGTACCTCGCCAGGTTGCATACCCAATGACGGCTGTGGCTGTTGTATTTGCTGTACTTGTGGCGGTTGCTGGAGCTGTTGGTTTATATTTTGTGGAGGTATACGCGCTTGCGGCGCCGCCAAGCGTGCCATTATCATCATAGGTGGCTGGTGCTGTGGCTGTTCGTTGATCAACAACTGTTGCTGATGTGCTGCAATGGCTTCCTGAGGCGGCAAACCCGGACCACCGATAGGTGAGAACAATTGTGGAAGTTTCTGCTGTTGTTGCTGTTGCTGCTGCTGATGTTGTTGTTGCTGTTGCTGCTGTTGGAACATTGGGCTAGGTGTGCTACTCACCAGTGTCGGAGTGTTGCTGTTGTTAGCGCTGGTTGATACTACTACGCTTGCCGGCGGTTGCATGGGTGGGAATGACTGATTTGTAAATGTTTGCGTCGGAATCGCTTGTTGCTGTTGAGACGGCTGTGGTGGTTGATGTTGTTGTTGGTGCTGCTGCTGCTGTTGCTGTAAGATCTGCTGTTGTTGATGTAAGTGGTGTTGCTGGCTCTTGTGGAGCTCTGCCGCTTGCAGCTCGCTTCCGTGGCTCAATAAATTTTGTTGTTGCAACTGTTGTTGAGCCTGTGAAACATTCTCGTGTGGAATGGGTTGCTGTTGTTGCTGCTGCTGATGCGTTTGTTGTTGTGCCGACGGTTGCTGTTGTTCAAATACGACACTACCAATAGGCGCATTTCCAGCTATTTCGGGCGAATCCAGTTCGCTCTCCTGCAAAAAGTAGAAGCTGCCATTGCCGATTATCTCGGCTACTGGACGCATCTGCTGCTGTATAAATTGTTGCCGGTTATGCGGGAACAAACCCTGTTCTACAGCGCGTACCGTTGTGGGTGTGAAATGTCCTGGTGGTTGTTGTGGTGTGCCATGGATTGGAATCGCGCCTTGTGGCAATTGTACGCCCCCCGCTGGCGTAGCTGGGCTGGTCATCATTTGTCGCTGCTGCGGTGGTGGCGCTTGAGCAACGGGCACCATTTGTGGCGCCACTTGAGGCACGCCTATGATGCTGCCGGGCGGCACCTGTTGCAACTGAGGTGGAGCTGCCTGCATTTGTTGTGCAGCAAACATTGCTAAATGCACTGGTGCCGCACCGCCCGCTTGTAATGGTGCCTGAAAGCTTGCCACTGTCCCAGCAACAGCGTTTGGTGGTTGCATTACTGCTGCATTGGTTTGTTGTTGTGGTTGTGGTAAACCAGTTTGAACCTGCTGTTGTACATCAAGGTGCTCCTTGACTGTTTGCTGTGGTACCATTTGCGGTGGCAAGAGTTGCTGTTGTTGTGGCTGCTGTTGCAAGTCATTGGCGACACTAGCATGCAGTGGTAATCCACCTGCATCTTCGCCGCCTACACTAGTTGCTGTATTCTGCTCATCTAACTCTTCATCCACATCCTCAGATGAAACGTTCAATTTGTCCATTCCCTCCTCTAAGGTTTCTTCTTCCACAGTAACAGTCTCTTCGCCTTCAATAACTTCACCAAACTCCTCCCCCTCCTCCTTGCTCTCAACTTCGGGTTCGGGAGTGACCAGATAGACTTTATCCAAATAACCAGACTCTTGAATTTGATTGAAAATGCGTCGTAGTTGATCATACGTAATATTATCAGCATACGTCTTCGGGCGTCCGTCAATAGTCATTGAAAAAAGTTCGGCCGCTTTTTGTGCGGCAGTAAGAAATGGTACATCTTCTGCAGACTCAGGACGAGTCGTTTGCACATCAATGCAACTGCAAATGAATTTAATATGTAATTTTAATGAAGAAATCTTTTTTAATTGAAAAACTAACTATTTCTCCAAAATATTCATGTCGGCAGTTTCCAATTTTAGAGCGCCATTTTCGCCGTTTTCGAAATCAGCTCGAATTGAGTCATCGGTGAAACAATTTAGAATATTTTGAATAACTAAAACTTCACGTATTTTGGCAGTCTCCGCAAGTGCACGGGCAATAACATCCTACACAATGAAATGAAGCAGAATACGTATTAACAATAATAATGTATGAAGCTACTACAAATACCTTGCGTGCTTGTTTCCTTTGCTCTTTTTCAGACTCCTTCACAAACTGCCACATTTGCTTGGATAGCTCCCGAGCAAATTCCAGGGTTGCAATAACAGCATCATACTTAGCTACTGCAGCCTTTTGGTCAGCGCTCAGTTCCTTGCCAGATGCTTGGATGGTGCGATATGATTCCAACTTAGTCTGTCAAAAGAAATAATACATGAGGTTATATCTCGCAATTATTGCTTTTCTTAGAGTGCTGCATGGAGTCAGTTTTCAATCCAGATGTTAACTTTTTGTGTACACAATTAAATCTAAATTAAGTAATTTTAAAGCAATGTCGAGATTTAAAGATTCTAGGTACTTCTCGTACTATCAAAGCACATCCCCAGAGACCTGCAGCGTGCGTAGATAAGACAGCTGACCTTAGTCGATTTCGATCGATATATACATACGTACGTTGCGTTCCAGATGCTTCATGATTTGCAGGTTTTTACAGGAAGACGTTCCAGGTGACCACCTTCCATAGCCGCTACAACAACAACAACAACCACCTTCCATAAGGTTTATTAATGGAGAAAACAGCTGTTCCTGCAAATCCTGTAAAACCTGCAAATCGTGAAGAATCTGCATTTTCGCCAATTCTCGCCTTTGTTGTTTATGTGACCTGCTGTTTTCAGCGGCAACACTAAAACTTTAAGAGCGAAATCATGGGAACCGATGACCAGAGGCCTTGGACGGTCAAAAAACATAAAAGCAAAATTTCCTAGAGCATGCCAATTTTGTGATTTAAATGTTCTTCCATTTCAGTTACACAAATTTCTACAGGTCCATTTTATTAAAAATGCATTCCATAAAAACATAAATTAATAACAGCTTCTATATTGCTTATTCATACATATTCTGTATCGCCAAAGTGTGTCACACTACCTACATACTAGGCGGATCGGAAACTCGGCCTTTCCGACTACCTAGACCCTTAGATAATAAACAATAAACGAGCGGATTGGAAACTAGGCCTTTCCAACCGTCAACCGTCACGAAAGCGCGACTGGGTGGATCACAAACTCGGCCTTTCTGACCACCCAGGAGATATCAATAAATGGAGTAACCCAAAAAGAATAGCGCGGATTGGAAACTCGGCCTTTCCCACCGTCTACATAACTTCCAGGAAATTGCATGCGTTTATATTGACAGAAAATAATTGCAGTGATAAAGAAATAATGTTATTTAAAAATTTCTGTAGAGCATTTAACATTTTGTATTTTGTATTTAATATTTAATATTTACATTTTAAATCTAAAATCTAATTATAAGAATGTTAAATCTTTGTTGCAATATAAGTCTAACAGACTGTAAAAAATAAATAAATAAATAAAAAAAAAAACATATTTCGGCATTTATTGCTCACCGGCAAAAGATAAATTCTTTGTTGACGAAATTGCATTGATTTGTCATAAACAAATAGAGCAAAAGACAACACCAAAATCTAGCAAACTTTAATTTTATGCGATCATGCGAAGGCGGTAAACCAGCCAAGATGAAAAAATTTGTATGTTGCTTATTACGAATGCTATGGAATACGAAAACCAATCTTTCTGAAAACAACAAAACAAAAATGCTGCGGAGGCGAAAAACAAAAGCGACTAAAATAAAGAGGGCCAACCGAAATGGAATAAAGTAACAAAAGGGAGAAGGATACAAATAGAAGGCCAAGCGAAAAACGTGGAAAATAGCGAAGATGAAATATCGAAATTCGAACAGTAGCACATGGAGTTCCCGTATTCCCGTTCTAGTGCTGCCACATCACATAAGCCGCCAAGAAAATGCGTCGCCGACGATACTTGAATAAAACCTGTTGTTTCCTATTATCCACCGACGCAAATTTTTTACAAAGTATGCGTCATACAGGCATTTAACACCGTATAACATGCGTCGTTGGTTACATGTTTTTCGTGGTACCAACGTTCGCTTCCCCGTAGAGATGGCAACCGTGTCAAGTGGTCTTGTAATTTGTTGCTGCGACATCTGCTTTTGGTACAAATCGCCGTAACAAAGATGGCGTCGCGTGAATAAATCAGCGAAATGCACCGAATAAAACCGAAATTGCACGAACACAAACTTTTTGTTCAATTTAAAGAAAATGGAGGCGATGCTAAAAATGCGTTTGAGCTTAATGGATATATGCGACAAAATCGACCAGGATTTAATGTACTGCTAACACTTTAGCAGGGGCTTGATTAATTCTATAAGCGTTTTACACTTCTAGCCCAAGCATTTTTATCCAAAGTAAAATTTTGCGGCCGGTCTGGCCAAGTCTGCCGCATTCTCCCAGACGTATAACACTTCAATCAATGCCTATTAAAACGGCTTATTTGTAAATCTATACCCAGCTTCTATATTTGAATATAATCGACCTAGAAATCCATCCACCAAAGGCTTGTATTGCACTCACCTTGCGCTTCTCCAAATTGCGTATTTTATGGTCAATTGTAGTGATAGTTTGCTTCATTGGAATATTCGTTTCCAGCACAGGATTCATAGTAGGAGCTCCCTTCGCATTGTTACTGTTCGAAGTAACGGAGCCCTCAGTAGTATTGTTGGTATTATTGCTAGTGGCATTATTTTCAGTAATAGCGTTGGCGTTAATCACATCTTGCGACTTTTTGGTGGCTCCGCCACCAGCACCACCACCGCTATTACAACCACTAGTACCATGCACAGAGCCTATGGAGGCTTGTTTCTCCAGTTTGTTTGAAGCAGAAGGCATACTCCACTGATTAAACCGAATCGGGAATGAAGCGCAGCGCGTTTTAAGCGATTGTATGAGGACGTCAATTGTGTGTGTCAAAAAAATTGCACCAAATACAAATAAGAGATAGAGCCCGCAGCAAGAACTAAACCACACAACGACTAAAAAGATGACCACGGCGAAGAAAAATCACGAATTTCGTCCAAGCGAACTTTCCGAAAATTAAGCACAAAGAAAAACGTAAAAATTGCAATCACATATGAAATTGCTTGGGTGTGAAGGACTAGCAATAGTATACTCTCCAAGAGTTTGTTCCTTTTGCACACCAGCGCAAACTTCGAAAAATCATACAAAGATGCCAATGTTTGGTAATAATTTTTGGAAATTTAATTGAATACATTTTTTATTCTATTTTTGTAAAATTTTTAATTCGGTGTTGTTAAATTTGTGATTTTTTTAGAGTAAGTGCTTTTTGTAAAACGCGGATAAATTAATATTGTAACAGCGCCCTCTAGGTGTGAAAGAGTTGCCGTGGCAGCATTTTAGTAGTAACATGCAGAAGCCTGGTTTACAAGGAGAGCAAGTTAAATTTTATTTTCTTTCCTTCCCTGTTTAACATTTATTTTGCCGATTTTCCTCCGCCAATCAGGGGAGTTTCGATTAATTCATGCGCCGATGACTGTTCAATAACCATTCAAAATATCCCGATATTTATATTTAAAACTTTGCAAAATCGTTATTGTTTGCTTTTCCCGATCCAGAATATTAGTTAAATTTAAATTTCTATTTTTCATAATATGACCGAAAAATAAAAATCTTAAATAGCTATAAAAAATTGTTCGGAAAAATATATATCCAAAAATAACGACTAGTTTTGATGAGAAAAATAAAAATCATAAAATAACGGTTAAATTTTATAAGAAAACCAATTTACATTATAACCGTTACAGTCCTTGTATGAATATGCTCTGCACACTGATAAATAGCTCCCTTAAACAGTTCTCTAAGGAATATAACCAACAAATTTCGGCCGGAAGATCCGTGGCCAGCCATTTGGACGAAAGAAATGAGGAAATAAAAGAAAATTCATTTTTATTATAAATCATCTTAATATCCTAGGTATTGTGGTCGATAGTCTCCTTTCTTTCCCGGCTCAAGTGACAACAGTAGGCGAGAAAATTCGCATCCGACACCGCCTAGAGAAAAGTCAAAAATACTATTCTTGCCACTGACTAAGCTATCGGTTGCTCTGCAGCAAACCAGCATGAGCCGGGGCGCCAAGTTCTTCAGGCGAGTCAAACCACAGCTATCCGCACCGCCACTGGGTTCCTCAGTTTTGGATCACACGATGAAGCGTAGTCTACAATCCAACCACCCCAATTGTAACTTGAACTGCACAGAGTAACACCATCTGAGTATGTAAGGAGGCAGCTCAGCCACTTGTAGAGAGAAAATTGAAGAGGTGTGTACCGCGACCTAGTGTATCTATTGTGTCCTCCACTCATCACAACACATACTTACTCCAGGAACTCCAGAAGAGCCTTTGGAGGTAAGGAGGGTATTTCTCTCTTTCTGGTCACATTGAGCCTGTGCTGTTCATTTACCGCCTTGCTAAGGCAGATTAGATCAACAGTAGCCCAACTCGAGTCCGGCTTATGCAGCAGGCTAAGTAGGTCCCTACAAAGCCATATTAGAACTTAGACATCGCTGAAACCCGCCCAACACCTAAAAATAGCCTACACAAGGCTGCCCCCCTGTGTATCTGCCCAATCTAACATCAGATGAGCTCTGTAGCTAACCAAGGGGGACTGTGCACTCTTTGGACTTCGGCTGGAGGAGTCAGAAGGGGGTGGATGTATAATAATAATAATAACATTTTGACGCTTACACTTTTCCTACGTGTTTGGCCGAGCTCCTCTTCCAGTTTGTGGTGTGCGTCTTGATGCTGTTATCACAAATGCATGTACAGAGAGTTTTACGCCGCCTCCGAGAGGCAAATGGATTTTATGAGACTTTTTCATGGCAGAAATACACTCGGGGGTTTGCCATTGCCTGCCGATGGATGGCAGCTATTAGAAAAAGAAGACCTCATTATGAAATAAAAACTCAGTATTTAATACTTCTGCGAATTTTTACATTTTATTTGTATTTCTCATTATTTTTATATGTTATAGTAATTTTTAAAAAATGCGCCATGTAATGTGCAATTGCGGTTGTACCTATTTTAATTTAACCTATAACAAATGAAATGGCATTTGTATTTGATTAAAAAAAAAAAAACAATTTTTGTTTCTTGTATAAATTTTAAATTTTGTTAAATAAAGAAAATAAATACTATAGGATGAAATGAAATTGAATTCAATTTAGTAAAATAAAAAAGTATCATAAATTAAAAAAAAAACATAAAATATGTACGAACAAAAATATATATATGTACATTTAGAACGAATGTTGAATAAAATCACAATATTGCAAATTGTTCATAGTATGTGTGTATGTATGTGTGAATGTATTCTATTGATTTCTCATGAATATTATTATGGGTTTCTTTCAACTATGAAGTTTTTATATTATTTGCTATTTACTTAAAAAGTTTAAGTAATAGTATCCACCAGTGGCTTAAGTCTGTTACAGAAATAGGAAAGTGATAACATGCGGACATGTTGAGAAGGAAGATAGAGTAGGAAAGGGGGCAGCTCTGCAACTAAAGATAAAATAAATAAGTATAAAATGTGAAAAAACCATTGAAAGATGAAAAAAATAATTGACTTATAAATGGATAAGTTGGAAGATTTTCGTAAACAGGAAGCGGTGTATGGAAGTTCACAAATTTTTTCTCAAATACTTGGAAGCTTTTGTTATATAAGTTATTACGGAAGATATCTTGGCAACAATCTCATTTAAATTTTTGTGGCGTTTTCTATGCAACCACGTAACCAAATTTATAAAAAATCAAATAGATTTCAAATGCTTAATTCATCTGTTCGAAATTCTATAATTTAAAATCGATGCGATTTGCAGGTTTTGCAGAAAAGTGTAGAAAAAATTAAATATCGTAAATGGACTAATGTACTGCCCATTCAGTAATTTCATGACAAATATTCAAATCCAGCTTAAAATCGCATATTATAATTTGTTTGTTAAAAATAATTAGAAAATTCCCTGAAATATGAACATGTCTCGAAAACCTCGAAATTTTTCCGTTAAAACAGCGCAGAAAAATCGTTCGTAACACCCGATTTACATGATTCAAGTACTTGAAAGCAATTCTTGCTCATTCTCTTTTATGTTTTCTATTTGCTTTTATACGTTTCAATTCTGTTGAATTCAAGTTTTTGGTTCTTTAAATGGGAAGCAACGAAAATGCCAAAAGCAAAGCAAGAAAGTTGAAACGACTTGACGGTACAGACGCATGTGTACTCGTCCCTTTTCTTCTTACCCCCTCTCTTCCACATGCGAGCAGAATTGAATTCAATACTTGAACTGTGTAAAAGCAGTCTAAGTTTCAGCGTTGTGGTTTCATCAATTAATTCATAACTTTTTAATTTTTTCACTTTTTCGCGGCATTTTGAAGCTTGCTTTTATATGTACTACAGCTGATACGAAGTATTACACAAAGAAACTTTGCCCGAACTGTTAAGTTTTTGAATTACGCAATTGTCTACTGGACTACAGAGATGATGCACTACCAAAAACAGCCTTAAAAAATTCGAGGTTTACGAGCTTTCCACTTTTCGCGTTTAAAGGAATCCCCAAATTTAAAATCTACTTAATTTTGTATAAATGTAAATTTTAAATACTAGGTTCCCATATTGATTGCAAAAAAATTTTGCTCACTTTCACAACAGTAGCTCTTGCTTTATTTTTTACATCACTAACGTGTTCCATATCATCAACTGTGCTGCCAAGTATTTCACAAACAGATGGCGCTTTAACTTAACGGAAGCGGCAATACGACAAATATTTCCGAGGCATTCAATGTTTCATATTCTGTTTAACCTAATTAGCAATTTTGTGTGCTAGATATATCTTTCATATTTCGGTAATATGTAAATTTCGTTTACAATTTTCACTAATTTCAATAAACTTCTAACAAAAGTATTTAATTTAGTTGATATGCAAAATTTTCGTGTAAAGGTGGAAGGAGCTGCGTCCACAGCAAAAAAGGCACTTCGTTCAAACACCAACACCAGGAACGGCGAATTAATGTAAATGACAGCAACAACAATTGCGGCGTCAGGCGAGCATCAATCTATAATACTCTTTGTGATGCATAGATTTGCTCAGCGAAAACCGCCGATATCAAAAACAACAATTTACTGATATTCAATAGAGTCGCTGTCCAATATTGTCGATGACTTATTCGACGATCGCCGGCGCGTCCAATAGTCGGTGTAGCCGCGTGCTTCATCATACTGTTGGACAGTAGTACGCCACGGTGGCCATTGCAGCTATTCCTCAACCAAATCCCACACCATCAGCGAGGCGTCTGTGCCGCCCACTGTCACCACAGTATGATCGCCATAGAGAAAACGCGCACATGCCAACATGCCGGAATAGACTTTCGCTTCATGAAATTCGGCGCGTGGACTGATGCAGGGATATCTGTGGAGTTATGAGAAATGTTAAGAATTCAGTTCTATCGGTGCTAAAAAATTAATTAATTTCTAATATGCAATGCTGGGTACTTGCCTGAAAACACGCAAGTAGCCATCGGCGTCGCCGGATACTAGCATATCTTGCGCTGATGAACGGCTGCAGGTGGCAATAATTGTGTTGTTGTTGTTGTAGTAACGATTACTCCACATTCCTGCAACCAGAAAGCCAACCGTGCAGTTGCTAGTCAACCATTTGACATCTTTCATGGCGATGGGGCTACGCTCGGGCGATAGTGATTTAGCATCCCAGAAGAGTAGATCAAAGTCTATGGTAACAGTTTGCACGAAATTGCCATCCATGCTCCAGTCCAGATGTGTCAGTGGCTGTGAGCCACGTATTTTGTTCACCTTTTTGTAAGAGAAACCATCGCGCGACACGCGAAACAAGTAGATGCTGCCGTTTTGAGAGCCCATGGCTATCATGTCGCCAACTAAATAGAGGGTAACATACGTATATAGGATGTTTCAGTTTAAAATATCCTTTTTACATATATATAACGGTTTACACTAACCTTGATTGTAGGCCACACAGTTCAGCGGTGAACCGCAGACACGCAACGTCAACATAACCGAACCGTTTTCACAATTGATGACAAGCAAGTGACCCTCAGTGCTGCCAGCAGCCAGGGCAGTGCCAAATGGATGAAAAGCTAATGAAACGCATTCATAACCAGTTTGTATAGTCCAAATCAACTTGTTCTTGCGCCATAGCGCTATATGTTTGTCATGACCGGCAGTGGCAAACACCTCATCTTCGGGATGAGCAGCCAAACCCCATAATTGACGACCGTGACCAAAAACAACTTGTGTGAAACGACGCTGTAGTGAACCCTCTAAAATGTTATTACGTGTAGTGCCCACATAAATATTGCCATCATTGCGTCCGGGACGCTGTGGATAAATGGTGCGTACGCCGCCAGCGGCCTCTGGAAGCTGTACATCAAAGACATTAATAGAAAGAAATACTAAGGTAAACAACAAGTAACCTTACTTTTGTTTCAGCAATTTTCTTGTAATTTTGTAATGAATCCCAGGCAGCAATTTTACGATCCTTCTCTCCACCAGACAACAATGTGCCCTCGCCCAGCATAATCAAACAACCAATGCCTTTGTTGTGCGCCTCGAATTCTGTGCGCACGAAATATGCACCATCCGAATCGACGGAATAAATAGTGATGAAGCCATCGGAATCGGCAGTGATGACATCGCCGTCTGGTTCAAATTGCACGCTGGTCACATGCGAACGAGACGGTTGCTTAACAATATCGGTGCGTTCGAAAAAGCCATCTTTGCGGCGATGCCAGAAAGCCAGGTGGCCACGCCCATGAGTAATGATGAGATTATCGTCCAGCGGATGAAAAGCGGCACCGGAGAGGCCTTCTTGTAGCGTCTAGAATTTAAGTGTATTAAGTTGTGTATAGCTCCATATAATACGCACAATAACTTACAGCAACTTTTCCAAGCAGATGGCCCCATTGCCATTGCCATACAGATAGTATGCTTTCACGCCCGCTATCCACTGCTAAAATGTAGCTGCCACCGTTCTAGAATTGTATTGTATAACAAAGCATTTAAATGAAAGAAATAAAAAGAAAAATGTAACGAATTGCTTACCAATTGTGAAAAAGCTACCGCCGTAACGCCACTATCCAGCTCACCCATGCCGAACACATAGAGCGTCTGTAGTGATTCCGTACTCCAAATGCGTACATGCGCTTGTGATTTACGATCACGTCCAGCTTTCTGCCCCGAAGCAACTAGCTCGCGTGAAGGATGCACGTCCATGCTGCCGGAAAGTAAGAATTTTTAAGGTAAATAGTATATTTCAAAACCAATATTGTTCCAGAGTCTTACTAACCACATAATGTCTTCGGTGTGCCCAGTATAGTGTCGTTGTGCATCTTCTTCACGATCCAACAGCACTGCAACAGCCGCAACATAATACAACAGCTCACCTGATGGTAAAACCCAGAGATTGCGGCGTGCATCAATGCCGCGATAGCCGTGACTGTGGGTAAAACAATTAAGGAATACTTATAACGAGCTTTTTAATAAAGGCTTGCATTAACTACTTACACCCACTGCAGTTGCAATTTTTTATCTGGTGGTGTATTATCCGCAGGTGCATGATGTAAGGGCGGATAGAAAGTACGCCGTAGTCCACGTATGGTCACTTTGGTGGGCTCCTCTTTCATAATATCCAACATGCTATATTCACCGTTCGCACGTAAAATTTCACTCTCAGGCGCATAGAGAATACGTGGACGACTTTTACTGCGTGGACGTGCGCCGCGCAAAGGAACCTTAGGCAGTTCTTCTGTGGGTAAAATTGGTGCTGCTGCAACAACTGAGGGGCGCGAACGTGAACGCCTTATAGGCGAACCGGCAATTAAGGCAGTACCAGTTGCAAGATAAAATGTGTCAACGTCCGCAAATTCATTGCGTAATTGTGAAAAACTGCGTACCTGTGAGGAATATGATAAATGACAAAATGATTTGTGTAAGCGAGAGCGCGGATATAAGGTAAGTTAAGTTCAAGTATAAATGGAAGATATAGAAAGAAAAAATTTGAGAATGCTGACGGCGTAACATATAAACTTCTTATGGTCGATGAGTTAAGCCCAGTGGCTGCGTTCATATAATTATAAGTGCCACATTGACCTATTTAACTCACCTCTTGTCCCGTGCCTGTATACATTTTCTTAGCACCATTTATTTTCAAAACTTGACCCAAATCCTCTAGAACCTCTTCGAATGGCTGTGATGTGCGCAAATTCAACAGAACACGACACTAAAAAGAAGAAAAATTGAGAGTAATGGTGTCAAAAATAATGGCATATAACAATCGAAATAATTATTTGGAGCGCGACAAAATATAATTTCGTCACAGTTTTCGCTGCCGTGAATTGTTTTGTTTCAATCTAGTAGCGTTGTCAGAAATCACGTGCTAGGTCATGAAACATTCAACGGTAATTAAGCCATGTGGAACAATAGTAGTGTTGGAGCCATAGCGAATTAGAGTCAACGCTGTTTGTTATTAAGGCATCAAAAAAGGCAAAAATATGAGTTACCGCTAGAACAGTTAATATGAAGGGCTTACCCTACTTTCATGCGTTACAATTACAAATTTTTACATTTACTATAAAGGGAATTCATCGCATTTGATATCCATGCAATGTGTGGCATGCATGTTTTTTGGTACAATTAATAATTGAGTGCCATTTCGTGGTTCCACTTTTAGGAAATTAAATTTTTCTGCAGTATTTTAGGCGTCTGCGTCTAGGTTGGGCTGTGCTTTCGAGTTACAATTAATGCCACGTTTGTACATTAGACTGCATCACTCCCCATACAAAAAAAACGGTACTGTTTTTCCATTGGAATTATAAAATCTATTATATTTTAAGACGTCCACCAAAATATTTCGGAAAAATATTAAGATTTACGTAAGCTGGACCGATTTGAAAAAACCTCCAAAAATGAAGTATTTTATGAATAATAGTAATAGTTTCATAAAGATGTTTTTTGAAAAAATTCCCCTCAAATGACAAAACGGCTTAAGCTTAAAAAATTTGCATAAAAATATTTTTAAAAAATTTTAAAATATTTCGAACGAAATCGTTATAATAAGATTTTTGATGCTGTTTTTTAACTTTTGTCAAAGATTGGTATAAGAAAAACTTGAATAACTGAACCTAAGCTCTGCCGATTTAGATTTGTGAGGTATCATTGGAAAAGTATTTTCTCAACCTTTTTATTTCTTTGCTAATAAACTCATTCAAAGGATAAAAGAGAAAAGTACGATGAACGAACGTTATTCAAAGTCGTGTTGGTATTTGGAAAAAAATTGGCACACGAATGACTTTTTTTTTTGCACAGAAATAAAAATAGTGGGAAAATACCTTTCTACTGTAGTCCCATAAGTCTAAATCAGAATAGTTTTGGCCCAGTTATTCAAGTTTTTCGTAAATCAATCTTTGAAAAAAGTAAAAAACAGCATCAAAAATCTCATCATTACGATTCCGTTGAAAAGATTTTTAAATATTTTTATGCAGATTATTTAAGCTTAATCTGTTTTGTCAACTGAGTGGGCTTTTTTCAAAAAGTTCTTTAAGAAACTATTTTTATTTAAAAAAAAAAAACCATTTTTGGAGGTATTTTCAAATCGGTCCAGCTCACGTAAATCTTAATTTTTTCCGAAATATTTTGGTGGACGTCTTAAAATATAATAAATTTTGTAATCCCGGCGGAAAAACCGCAACTTTTCTTGGTAATGCAGTCTAATGTACATACATACATATGCACGTACTATGAGTATTCATTCGTTCCGAGGTCCTAGCTTCACTCACATCCGCCATCATTAGTTGCAATTATACATGTATATTTCTTAGCAACACTGCTGTTGTTGTTGGTGTTTAATAATATTAAATTTTATGGTTGATAATTATGTAGTCTATGACCCAGATGGCTTTTATTGTTCGCATTTGCAAGTACTTGTATGGAAAAGGCATGTGGGCACGTTAGATTTTTATGTGACCATTGAAATGCGGTCGAATGTGGCATCGCGATCGAGTGTGAGCACTTAAAAGCACTCGAAATTTTCATATGGTAAATAAAAAATATATGTGATTGAAAATTTCAACGCGGATCGAAAAATTACAATGGAAAATAAAAATTTTGCTTTTTAGCTTCTCAGTGCGAAAAACAAGGAAACGGTTTCGGACCATCACGTCGAAACCGTAGGCGTTCACTATTGACTAATAACCTCGCCTGAGCTGTGAAGTCTTTGGTGTTCCTACAGGCCCTGTGTGTTTTTCTTGAAAAATAAAAGTTATCTCCTGGGTTTTATTTTTTTTGCTTAAGGTGTTCTTACACGATATGTATTTGCATCTGTAAATGTGACTTTTTCAATACATATGTAATTGCGTGTCTGTCAAATTCACAGTTTTTATTTAACTATTTAAAAATACGTTCTTTGAAAACGAAATAAACTAAACTCAGATGATTCTATGTGAGTGTCAGATGAAAATAGAAACATTTCTATTTCGTATGTACGTGCATCTGCATTTTGCAGAAACAAATCTAATTTGCCTTTACACGATATGTTGGCATTTCCATATGTAAAAAGTGGCATGCACACATGCAAACACGTATCGTGTAAGAACACCTTTAGAAATAAGAAAATAACGTTTCGCTATTTTCTGTCACGAAAATGTACGCAAACGCTCCAAATGTAAAGGTAAGGGTAATGGTAATGATAAAGGTAATGGTAATGGTAGGGGTAATTGTACTGATGGTGGTAATGGTAATAGAAATTGTTATGGCAATGGTAATGGTAAGGGTAATGGTAATGACAATGGTAATGGTAATGACAAAGGTAACTTTAATATTAAAGGTATTGGTAATGGTAATGAGTATGCTAATTATAATAGTAATGGTAATGGTAAAGGTACTGCTAATGTTAATCACAGTGTTAGTCTACGTTTTCGTTTTCGTCTTCGTAGTCTACTTCGAATTCCTGTTCGAGTTCGTATTTGTATTTGCATTCGTGTTCGAATTCGTCTTCGTGTTAGTGTTTGGAGTCAAATATGCTTCGTCGTCTTCAGCTTCTTAATCGTCCTCTTCTTCGTCTTCGTTTCTGCATTTGTCTTTACCTGCGTAATCGCTGCCGTTTTCGAATTGGTTTCGGTTTTTCCTTCGTCTTCGTATTCTTTTTCGTTTTCATTTTCGTAATCATCTTCGTGCTCGTCTCCGTCTTCGTATGATACGTCTTCGTCGCCATATTCACTTTCATCTTCGTTTTCGTCTTTACCTTCGAATCCACCTTCGTCCTCGTTTCCGTATTTGTTTTCGTATTTACTTTTAATGATATTTATTTCAGGGTTTTCTTCACTTTCGACCCTCAAAGAAAACACATGAAGCTATTTTTGCTCTCCGAACAAAAAATAAAACTAAAAAAGTATCACACAATTTTTTTTTTTTAATTTAAGTGGAAACCATTACGGGACCTGGTTAGTAGTCACTACGAACTAGATTTTCTAGAATTCTGTTAGCCGCAACATTCCCCGAAATAAGATTGCTAACGAGTTAGTCAGGTAGGGTTCCACATTGGCCACAATCGAGTACCGTAACTCAACCAAATCGGACCTACATATAGAGAAACTTTTCTCCACAATTTTCGGAAATCGTTTCATAGCTGGTGCATCCCGTCAGGCTGCCGTATAGCCAAACTTATATGGCAGCCAAACACAAAACTTGTTGATGTCTTCATCTAATTTTTCCTGTCACTTAGAGTTAACAAATGATCTCGTAAAAGCTCAAATCAATGCCACAATAGTAAGTGTATGCAAATTTACTTACGAAAATTTATGACACATTAAAAACGCTGTTGAAACGTTTAAATTTGCACATTAACAACGAAATAATTTGCATGACTGACGGCATCTGTTTCAATATATGCGTATGTACATTAGGGTGGCCCAAGACTACATGCGGGAAAAAAGTTTAAAATCTAAAGCTCTCATCCTCTAGGATTTTTTTAATTAGAAAAAAAGAATACCTGTATTTTTTTATAAAAAAAAAAGATATTTAGAACTGCCTTTAAAGCCCATAAAATGTTCCACGTATTTTATAGGGGAAAAAACACTTTTTCGTAGAAATAGTATATACTTCTTGAAAATCAATATTTTTTAATATTAACTTTTTTTTGATAACCCCAAAAAATGCAATGGGAGAACCCATAAAAAATCGTTAGTATTAAAAAATGGTAAAATAAACAATTGGGTATTTTTATTGCATGGTCCTAAAAAGAAACAAAGTTTTCCGATCGAAAAAGAATTCTATACCATTTCTAAGAAAAAGTGTTTTTTCCCATATAAAATACCTGGAAAACTTTATGCGCGGTTCTAAATATAATTTTTTTAACAAAAAAAAAAATATGGGTATTCTTTTTTCTATTTATAAAAATTCTAGGGTGTGAGAACTTAACTCTTTAAACTTTTTGACCACACGATATTCAAAAGTGACAAAAAAAATGTACACAGAGCTTTTATTTACCTTTCAGAAAAAGCTGGAGCAAATTTTTGTTGTAATTTGTTGAAAAATTCTAAGGCAAAATGTTCCTTGCCTATATGAGTAGCATATGCTAGGAAATAGTTTTTTATATTTTCTGACGAACGTGTAAATTTGAGTTGTGTCTCTTTTGAAGACGGTGTGCAATGTGTAGCTTAGACCGTATCAGAAAAAACGTTAGCCGAATCTCAGGTATTTTCGTAGGGCAATTTCGGGGGAAAAAATTGTCTGCCGAACGTAGGGGTCGCATTTTTCGTCATATATTCGGCATTTGGTGTTGGATCGTAAGGTATGATATATTAAATTTTGTCTCTCGCGATTAAAATTTTTTTTTGTTCCAAAAGTTCATTGATCTCAAGCATCCCGTTCTGGTTCTTACCCAACCGATCTTAATTCTTAACACCCTAACGCGCCACCCTAATGCCAGTGAATTAAAGCTCGCCAAAAATAATTAAAAGTTTGCTAACGAAGTATTTCGATTCCGGTAGAACTATTTAAAAAAATATTGCGGAGTGTAGGTTTGACCGAAAAATGTATGTAAAAGGGCGACCTCTAGGTTTCGACAAACAATTTTTTTTTTTCAAAATCGCCTTGCAAAAATTTCTAAGATTCGAAGGTGTACGGCGAATTTTGTTTCGCCTGTAAGGTGGTGCGGGCTAATGTACATATATACATATATAAATACGCGTGTGTTAAGACATGCACTGTTACCTCCCCAACATACATATTTACATATATATATATGTATTAATGCACATTAAAGCCACGGCACGGTTGACTGACTGAGTAGTACATTAAACTTAAATGCAAGCGCACGCGTAGTCATTAATTTCAATCCGCTTGGGAACGAATTAACATAGTGAGCTCACATAAAAGCTAAACGGCAGCGTATACTATTTGATATACTATACATACATACCTACATAAGTACAGATGTACTAGATATGCATACAATAGTTGCGCATTTTAATCTGCTTGCATCGCTTCAATCTTCAATGGCTTTTAGCTGCACTTTTTCCACGAACTTTAAAAAGCTGCTGGCACTTTAAGCGCGTTGACGTTGCATATTTAAAGGCGCCACAACGCATAAAAAGGCGATTACGCCGCGTGCGATAATTGCGTGTTGAAGTGGCAAACAGTAGACAGATACATACATATATGCATGCAAACGTAAATGAATAGTAGTGAAAGCAGTGCGCCAGCGAGCAAAAGAGAGAGAGAGTATGGGGAGCGAGGAAATGACACGCAAGTCAGACAGCCTGCCTGGCAGGTAGGCAAAGTAATGTCATTAAAGCCATTTAAAATACAGTTAAGACCATTTTGCGGTAGCGCCCAACAATACAAACATTACATGCATACATACAGACTAGGCCATTCAATCCTGAAGCATTTTAACAATCGCGGGATTTCGGGATGCAAAAATTCTAATCCTGGGATTCCGAGATTTTTCGGGATTTCGACTTTATCACAACTTTTGCATTTAAAAGTAGGTTCGCCTTTTTTAAACCACACAGATTCATTGTCATTGGTTTTGGTCTTACAGGTAGCATAATGCACCTTAGTAAAAGAGTTCGTAATTTAATATCTAAATATTTTTGTAGTATTCTTAAATATCTATATTAATTGTAAAAACCCCTTACTAATATCTTCAGAAATTCATTTTCCACAAGACGCCAACAAAATAAAATCTTGTTGTGTTTTCAATTGCTACCAGATTTTTCGCTATTACACAGTTCTTGCACAACATGTTTGAACAAGTATAGTCATTCAGGCAGGTTATGAAATTCACTTCCGAGTCCAAATGGCTCAAGTTCACTTTGAATCAAAATTTTGGTGTTCTGTATATCTCGTTTTTCATGTTAAATGAATTAATTTTTTTAGTTTTCAACATCTCTTTTATTCCGTAAATGACTCAGTAAAAATCTCGGGATACCGGGGCTGTAATACCGGGATTTCGGGATATGGAAAAGTGTCCGGGATCCCGGAATCCGGAATGCTCTAATACAGACATACAGTTTGCTAGTTTTGAGAGCTGCAGGGTAGGATTATTTCGTATTGTATATCTGTATACTAGGGATGTTTCGAATGTCATATTTTTCACATTCGCGAATGCGAATTTTCGGAAATCGAATGTGCGAATGCGAATGTTAGGAATAACATTAAAAAAACCTATAATCAACTTAAGTCATCGTTTTTATTACTTAAAATTTTTGTAAATAATAAGAACATTGAACGAGTGCTTACCGTATACAGTGTTTTAATCTAGTAGTCAAAGTTCAAAAGGGGCATATTATATTTAAAAAAAAAATAATAATTTTGTTGTCTCTTCTCCCATGAGGCGATTTCTGAGAGGTTCGTATATAAGGCCGGCTGCACTGAACAATTGCTCACTTGGACAGGGCTGCCAGCTATCCTTAGCTATGAGGTGCCATATTGAGGATGAAAAAGTACCATAATGAGCCAAATAGAAAAATAAAAGTGCCATTCTTTTTAATCATTCTCATTTGTCAATAAAATAAAAACCAAATTTTTAAAACAAAACTGCAATGATAAAATAAGATAAACCAGTTGAATAGCCTTTATAAATTAGAAAATTTTAGTTGAGTAAAAGAAGTACCTAAACGCAAAGGATTTCACAAAAATGTGTTGAAATGTTATTTTTGTTACAAGAGCGCCATTTTGGCACTTTGTGCCGAATTGGAAAATTAAGTGCCATCTGAAGTAAAATAGGACCAAAAATGGCACGGTTTGAGCGAAGTTGGCAGCCCTGCACTTGGAACGCTGGCGGGTTTAGCGTTCAAATATTTGCGGGCCAGATCTTTCAATTGGTCGTATTTTAGTTTAGTTTTCGACCAATCGAGACGATTTTCACCGTCATGAGCTCGTTTTTCTTTAAGATAGGCCTTCAATTGAGCTTTAATTTCACATTTTTTAATATCTCCAGATTCAAGATCCGAGCCTTCGCTTTCGCTGGAGGAATCTAAAATTGTTTCTAGGTTGCTTATAAAACTTTTAGCAGTACTTATTGAAGACCCATTAATGTTGCTTGATATACTAAATACTTAACCGTATAGCGCCTGAAGCTAAAAGCCAGTTATTGTCCGCACCTTGGTTAGACAGACTTAGTCCCGGTTGGTCATTGTCTGGTTAACACAAATCGCAGGTAGAAACTCCGGTTAAATACAACGACTGCTTTATCGATCACATGTTATATGCATGATGTCGAAATCGTCGATAATGATGTTTAACTGGGAGGTAGTGATAACCAGACATTGAACAACCGGCCCTTGGAGTAGACTCTCAGCCCATGTACACATTCGTATCATTTGATGCGAATGCGAATGTCGAATGCGAATGTGTAAAATTATGTGAATCATTCGCATAACGAATGCGAATGCAAATATTCGTAACATCCCTGCTGTATACGTATACTAGTATGTGCAAGCTTGCGTGTCTTTGACTCTTTGGTAATAAATATGTCATTATAGAGACTTATAAATGTTCATCGTACATGAAAATATACGTACGTACGTTCATACAATTTGCATTTAAGTAGTATTACTATTTGTCTGTGGCTTTTGCGTCGCTAAGTATGCAACAATAATCTATGCAATCCGCCATAATTATTGTGCCCTATTGGCACATTAAAATTTCATACAGCGCGTATACGAGAAGCAGTTAAAATCTTGTGGTGGCAATCAGTTGTACGTGCGAAGTGCAAAAGTAACAACGATGCACATACACTTAAAGTTGTTTCAAAGCTTTGCTGATGGTATTGGTTACATAGGACCTTACAACACATCTCCACTAGCCGCCTTTTTCCAATATCATCGACTGCACTCTGCACGCCTAAAATATGCCTTAACATATTCCAATGCCGTCAAACATGTTATCACGATCATTTCACTGACGTCAAACCGCACAAAGCTTTGTGGAATTCTTGGCTTTGATAGCGCCAAAAGCGGTGAGGGATTACGTGAGCGCTTGTGTACAAATAGATAAGTGTATGTGAATGCATTGATTTGCATTTTCTCGACAGCCTAAAATTGCGCTGGAATATTTGCACGCGCCATTGTTTTGTCGTTGTATTGCAGTAACTCGTTTTAAAAGGCGAAAAATACTGAAACTGATATATAACTATGTGTGGAAAAAAATTGCGTGATATAAAGGAATACTATAGGTACATTGAATTCTACTTCTTCATAATTTTCCTAACCACCAGATCCGAACGAATTTCAGCGCTATGAAAACCTTGTAATCAAGGCTTTGAGAAATCTTAGAACTTTCTTTGCCAACAGCTCGATTTTTTTCGAATTTCACATCCCAATTGATAGACTCAGTTACAGGTCATTACTGGCTTTGATGCAACTATCTTGCCCTTTCAATTGACAGTAGGCAAAGTTAGTTTGAAATATTTTGCTTATTCTGATACGAAAGTCTTACAAACAAAGCTCCGTCGCCAACTTTGAATGTGAAAAGCTTGGCAGAAAGCACCTGCGCTATTTTCAGATGGAACTATTCGAGGAGACCAAGTTTCGAATCCCTAGGCAGCGGAATATTTAAATTTTGTGTTTTGTTTTGTATTTTAATTAAATTTTCTTTTATTTTAAGATACCGTTGTTGTAAAAGAAAAAAAAAATATTTTTTTATTTCATTTAATATTTAGGGACTTATTTTATTTTTATCATTTGCTGTTGTTTTTCGTTAATTTCGTTTTAACTTTTTACGTTTTTTTAACTTAATATTAATTTATAGAAATGTATTTTATTTTTTACGTTTTCTTTTTTGCTTGTTTTAGTTTAATTTTCTTTGGATCCCTTAATTTTCTGTTTTTTCTTTTTTTGTAATGTTTTAATTGTGAGATTATGTAGATATGTTGCTTTAAAATTAAAACATTTTTTAATTTACTTTAATTTTTATAAACTTATTTTGTTTTTTTTTTTTAATTTTCTGCTTTGCTCTTTTTTTAGTTTTTAGATTTTACTTTACCTTTACTTCTTAGAAACTTATTTTAGTTCTTTTCTTTTTTTTCTAATTAAATTAATTTTAAATTTGATTCTTTTAATTTTGAGATTTGATTTTAATAGGAATTTTTTTCTCAACTGTATTAATTTTTAAAAATGTATTTTATTTTTTTTATTTTCGTTTTTTTTATTTAATTTTCTCTAAATTTTTTAAGTTCGGTTTTTCCTTTTTTAATTTAAACTTCTTCTAATATTTAGATTTTAGTGTAAAATATATTAATTTTTTATTTCCTTTACTTTTTAGGAACTTATTTAAATTTTTTCTGTTTTTAATTTATTTTAAATTAAATTTTCTTTTAATTTTTAAATTTTATAGTTCTAAAAAGATTTTTTTTGAAATTGTATTTAATTCTTATAAACTTATTTAGTTTTTTTATTTTCTGTTTTTTTTTTGTTTAATTTAAGTTTCGTTTCATTTTTTCATCTGTTTTCTGGTTTTTCTTTTTTTAGTTAAATTTTCTCCTAATTTTTATATTTTGTTTGTTTTAAAAAGAAAAATTTTTAGAAACTTATATTTTTTCATTTTTATTTTAATTAATTAATATTTTTTGAAACCAAACTTTAGAAAATTTATTGCAGACTACAGATTAACTCTAAGGCCTTCTCGTTAGTAGATATTTCAATTGGTTTTGTGCCAGACAGAAAAGAGCTTTCAAGATAGTTGCCATAATTGGCAATATTTTACGAACGACTTTTGCATTTCGAAAGACTGTGCTGAGTTGAACGACTATTACCAGAATTGCCCTGCTAGTAAGGAAAGTCAAAAACTAAATTAGATATGTTTCTGGGGGGAGTTCCAAATTTTTATAGAAAATTGCACTCCTGCGAGAAAGCCCGTGTCCTTGGTGTGCATGAGAGATGAGTGCAGCTCATCGACCGACTGATGAGCGGATGGGAGTGGCATAGTTTCTTCCCGATGCTCAGTTTCCAACAAATCCTGAAACGTGTGGATCTATCGGTATTGTCTCGATGGACTGCCTTCTTTTTTCTGGAGAACTACAGAAACGCTGCTTTCTCTGGGCGGATAACTCTTTTAAGCCCTATCCATTAACCAACGTAGCTGTTCAAAACGAGAAACCGGATTCAAACTGTCATGATAAATGGAGTTTATTTAATAAGGCGAAACGAGACGGATTGTGGCATGCTTATAAGGAGTTTTTAAGAAATCTTAAGGGATCTATAAAAAGAGATCATGGTTGTACTGAAGAAACGAGCACACTGATACCAATTTTAAGACCCCATATGGCGAGGGAAGCCCTTTAACCGGTAGTGGCGTGTAAATGGCTATAAGTTCCCTTAAATCGCTCAAGTACCCCATAATCTAATGTACATATAGTTATACCTAAAGCTTCTCGCTTGAAACCTACCGATTTTCGCACAATTAGCTTTTTTTTTCATTGATTCCTGTAAGGCAGGATTAAGGTCTGGTGGGCTTTGTCCGTCTTTTCCTAAATATGGGAACAATTGGCTCGGATACGGCTGATTCTCATATTATCAGATATGCGATGGGAAGGGGTCTCCTCGATTCTTGGACTGGTCGAAAGAAGGCAGACCAGATGCCTATCCGGAAAATCGTCAAGGATCTCCTTACAATGGAAACTCAGATCCCTCGTTACCACCTTCTTCGATTGCAAAACGGCTATGGGCAAGGAATTGGGTCTCAAAACTCACATTGTGTATTGGATATAAGCAGTTTGGAGACATCACTACACAAATAAATCAAAAAGCCTGTCACTGAATCTTTGTTTTCGGCTGCCAGGCCCTTGCGAGGTTGTAATTCCGTTTAACGACTATTATCTTAAATCTGCTCACTGGACTGCTGTGCAACCTCGTCAATTGTGGCGATAGAATGGGGAAAAGCTACTAAATTTTTGCACCGGAGACATACATGTGTATGTACAAGGTAATTGCACGGCAGACGAACATGCCAGGAAGGGTATCTATTTGACTGATGTCAAGGGGGAATACCGTTATCTGCCAACAAGTCATTAAATCACACTTCTTCGAGATGTTCAATAGAACCCACTTGTTGGATTACCCTAAATATGGCTTCGATAAGAGAAGCATCCCACTCTCGAAATCATCTAAAAACGCGTTCTACATACTTAAGAAAATAACAGGAATTATATCCCAACAACTTTAACCTTTATAAGATTCCAGCGCTACATCTTACCTCGCAATAAGATCAAGGTAAAATTAACTATTATATTTAAAGTTCATGATATCGTGTTTGCATTGAAACATATCTCAATAGTCACATATCCTTGCCATTGCACAAGTAACCTCTGAAGTGAAAAATCTCTTTATTGCCTGATTCACCAATAAAACGAAAGAAGAAAATTTCAACCATTAAATATTAATCCACACGCCTGCATTCGTGTATGCAGTTACGCCTCGATTTTCAACACTTTCCCAAGCCATGACAACGGAAAAACGTTAACGTCGTTCATTGATGTCTTGCTGCAGGCATGGACAACTTTTCAGTCAGCTTGAAGCGACGGAAAAATGGAAAATTTGAGGGGTGTCGCTTTGGTTAAGAAACTTTTTGTGTGCAAATACTTGGGAAATTGTCAAAATTACGTCACGCCAAAAGGAAGGCAGCAGCAGCAGTAGTAAGTTGTAGCAACAGAAGAGTGCATGCAATGCCAGCACTTTATAGGCAGACACATACATACATACATGCAATCCGTCCACTAGAACATTGTTTGCATATCCAGCCATCACACACCAACAGTCAGTCTCCTTTATGAGTATGTACCATGGCATTGCGCCATCGACGTCTGGCCAGCGGCTGGATTGGTGTTGAAAGGCTTAAAAAAAAAAAAATTAAAAAAAAAATACGAGCAAGAAATGGTGAATTGCAAAATTGTATGTACACAAATACAGGAAAAAAGAGCAGACAAATATACTAAATGGCCGACAAATGTAAACACAAAAACAAAGTTTTACCATTTCATGCATTCAATGGATGGTTACATGAAAGTGTGTGTGTTGGCCGGGTACGTAAGTGTTGGCATGCAAATCCTTGCAAATGTAACAGACACTGCCCTTGGTGGGCCCTGGGCGAGCTCTTGGCCTTGGCAAGCAGATTTGTTTGTTGACAGTCTTGCGGCTGAATGTTTGTTGGCCGTGTGGCATTAAAAATCATTTATTGCCAATTTTCCCTTTGGGCGTATTGGCAAATAGTCTTATAACTGCAGTTGATTTTTGAGGTGCCGCCGATGTAAAGATGTGGGAAAGAGTAAGATTGGCAAATTGGTTGCAAATATCAAAGAATTGATATCTCAAGATCGAAGTATGTTTTTGTGGCAAAATCCTGTGTTTTTGTAACTACTAAATGGGGGAAAAATATCTCTTTTAATCAAATTCCTTCGGAAGTCAAGCTCAATTATGAAATAAATAGATGGACGTACAAACCCCTTTATACATATAGTGCTTATCATACTTACTTTACGACACTCACATATTGACAAGATTTAACTATTCAATTTTTATATTCTACTTTCAATTATTTTTTTTTATAAAAACATAGTTTATTCTATAACAAAAATCGTATAAGTCCGCAAAAACTTCGTAAAAATTTGGAGCTTATTGATTAGATTTCTTAGAATTATTTTGAGGATGCAGCCCATCCCATTTGATTATAACTAAGTGCAAATTTGAAGTACCTGAGACTTGCCGCTGACTTTTGGAATTTTTTTTTGTTTAAGGTATTGCTCATTTTCTCCATAAAAAAATCGTCGAGCATACTGCGTTACAAGGCACTGGAAGAAAAACTTTTTAACATAAAAAAAAATGTTGCACACACATTAAAACTTGGATTTAAACGGTGTTTGTTAAAGAATAAACAATGCTTTTATAAAAAAATAATTAAAATTAAAAAATAATGAAATAAAATATTAAACAATTTAACCAAATAAAATAAAGAGTTCAAACCTTGTCAATATGTGAAGATCATATAAATAAATACGATAAGCACTATATGTATGTATGTACATTAGGGTGGTCCAAAAACAGTAAAGTCGGAATTGTAATTTTATAGAATTCTTGAAAATCAATATTTTTCGATCGGAAAACTCTGGTTCTCTTCAGGAGACTTTCAATAATAATACCCAATTATTTATTTAACCATTTTTGAATACTAACGATTTTTTATTGGTCCCCCTTTTGCATTTTTCGGGGGTTTTGTCGGTTTTTGGCGGACCTATAAATTATAGTTGCGATGAAAAAATGGTTAAATAAACAAAAGGGTAATATTATTGTAAGCCTCCAGAAGAGAACCAGAGCTTTCCGATCGAAAAATGCGAAAAGTTTTTTTTCCCCCATATAAAATACATGGAAAACTTTGGGCGCTTTCAGCGACCTCTATATATATTTTGATTTCTAAATAAAAAATAGGGGTATATTTTTTCGGTATAGAACAATCCTAGGGGGTGAGAGCATACAAAATTCGACTTTACTTTTTCACCTGCATTTTTGGACCACCCTAATGTACATATGTACATTTCGACGAGCCTCTTTCTTTATCGTAAAAGTGTAATCAACTTTATTGCATTAATTTTCGAACGCTTTAATGCACACCTTTTATATACGTTCATACATATGTATGTATGTACATCGATAGAAGGCGAACATATTGTGCTCCATTCAAAACTAATTTTCCTGGAATCGTGAGGAGCTCTTGATTGCCTAAATATTTTAAATGATTCTTTAAATAAAAAGAAAAAAGTGGCAGGGATGTAATTATGCACTATGATTGTTGGCAAACAAAAAATTTTAAAATCAATTCCAGTTTTTGTAAATGGCAATTGTTAAATAAAAAGCACAAAAGACCGGCGACAAAAAAATCAAAAAAAAAATCAAGCGGAATGTTTAGCTGCACACTGTTGGTTATACTAAATTTCCACGGGCAAATAGAAATTTAGACGGAAATTATTAGAAATTTTCTAAATGTTGTATATAGCTTGAGTCCTTGAGTTTTATGGGTTTGGTTAAAGCGCAAACAATGGGCCGTATGAATAAAAACTAAGCAATTTCTTTTTCTTAAAATTTCAGACCTTTTACTCAAGTTTATTTGCATAAATCGAGTAAAATGTCCGCAATTTTAAAAAATATTCGTACGGGTCAATATTTTTTTCCAAAAAAAAGCTAAAAAAAATATTACTTGAAAAACACTGTGAATATGAAAAAAACAATCATACGTTTTTGGAGACTGTATTTGTCTACGATAACTCCAGTTGAAGTTTTTTCAAATGATGAAGTTTTAAGTTGCCCTAAGTTTCATCACTTTCGCTTTTGGTTGAAGGGAACCGAGAAGATGCCACTAATGTGATCTCAAATAACATATTATTTGTAAAATAAAAAGTTACTCATCAAAAAATTTAAATTTTTATTGAAATAACTAAAAAACAGAACAATAGTTTTTATAAAAATAATTAAAAAAAAAGTTATTGGTAAACATTTTCCAGATTTGGTAGTCTTTTTTCAAGTTAATGGAAAGTATATTTTTTTGCAGTGGCAACCCTGATTGTAATATCATTCAATAATAGAAGGTTGGATAACCTGGCAGTTGTCTTGCTCGCGCTCGCTGCTTTGGCCTGTGTTGGCCTGTTTTTTTTTTAATTTATAGAAACTATGTACTACTAAAGTACATAAAAAACTCAAAGGGCAGCACTGATGCTATGCACTATGCACTATGAAATATGCTTTCTTTACATCCTTAGGAACTGCTCTATATAGACAGGATAGCTGTTATGGTAGTGTTTTCGAACGATTGGAGAAATTAGTAGAGTACGATATGAAGAAATATCAGAATAAATTAAGGTTGTTTTTCGAAAAAGAAATTTTCATTAAAAACGGCTTCAAGCTCAATAAAAGTGTTAAGTGTACTCGCAATATTCACGTATGTATCTACAAATAACAACTATTTTTAATTTCTAAATAATAATACGAACTCTTAATTTCTACTCCCCCTGATTTCTAAAACAAAACTCAAATATTTGCTAAATACATTTATACATATTTTACTGCACTTTCATAGAGGAAAACTATCCTAAGAAGTACTACATATATGTATATTAATTTAAGTAGAATTTCCTTTATTATATCCATACAAAGGGTTTCGCATGCGGACTGCGTATATTTCGCCTGACTTTCGCATTCACCTGCATTCTTATACATCGTACATGGTAAGTGATTTTTATTACCTACCATATGCATATATGGAAAAGTTAGTGAATTGCTTTTTAAATGGTCAAAAGTTTAAAAGCTTATAGATGAAAAACTGTTAGAAAGACGAGCAATAAAAATGAAAATAAAATAGTTCATGAAACAATGGTTTAAAACTTGTTAAATCTGTGCCGCTTGTGTCTGCGAATAAGCAGTGGGAGTAGACATTGTTACTTATATAAAAAATGTATACACTTGTACAAACTCTGGAGTGCATTATATCTTCATACAAACAAACGCTTTCTCAACAACATTGCGGCCGGTAACACTTTTAATGGCTTCATGCTATTTTACGCAATTTCACACTTTATTACCCAGTTTTCTATTATCCTTACTACATGCATACATACATACATACATATGTGCTTTCCACCTACACTATTTTCAAACTAGTTTACAAATTTTCACACTTGTTAGCCAGTTAGTCAGCCAGCCACATGCTTAAATCTACGCTCTTATACAACATATCTCTTTATCCTCTTAGTATGTAAGTGCATAGGTACTTACATATGCACGAAGATATCTTCTCATAGACAGGTGACTAATAAAAATATATAAAAGTATTTTCAGTTATTGACTACCGAAAAATATGCACACAATCATATCCCTATACATACATACACACGTGGCAAAAATTTTTGCCGGCAAACCTTGGTTAGTTGAATTTTTGCAATATCCGCACGCCATAAAAATGAAATTCGACAGCTTGCAGGAGTACGAAAAAGTGTTTGTATTATGTACTTGAATGTGTATTTTTGTTGCAATTGTTGTAAAATGTAGCAGCTGCTAAAGATGTGTGTGCGCAACTACATGAATACATACGTATATTCGATCCCGATTTCACTAATATCGAAAGATGTAATAAATGGATTTTGGCCATATAATTTCGATCAAGGCATATAAAACAACATTTACGTGTATTTGGATAAATATTTCTTATGTCAACTAAAAAAATTTTAAACAATTGTGTATGTGTTTCCATTTCTTCCCTTGCTCTACTGCCTAATACTGCCTGTTCTCAGCTAGTATGGACTTAATTTACATAACTCAACTTAACTTAATATTTTGGCCAACCTGCTATAAATATGGAAAACTTTTTTCCCTCAAAGTTAGTCTAGAATTAAAATCTGGTCAAATCTGGCTAAGATAGTTGCAAGTATTTTGCAAGACAATTGAAAGATAATAGTAGTGGTAGTGGATAGTTTGAAAGACTTTGTTTATTCTGGAACGAAAGTCTTACGAAAAAAAGCTCTCTTTCCAACTTACATGGTGAAAAGCTCTTTTGACAGAAAGTACTTGAGTATGTTTCAGATACAGATATAGGTATTTTGCTCGCGCTGCTCCAACAGTCGCAATGGCCGAGTGAACAAAGCACTGGCGTACCATTCTACTATGGGTAATTTGATCAGTATATGTGTCCAAAGGTCGTTTTTCGTACTTAAAAAATAAAATTTTTGTCCTTAGTATTTGATTAATAAAACTTCAAACCAAATAACGTTGTCTTTTGTTTTTGTAAAAACCCGAACGACAACTGCTTAGCAGGTGATCAAAGTCGTTGTCTGTGAGTAAAATATTGGAATCGATTTTGTGTTCTGATTTTTCGCTTTTTTCGAGCAACCATATTTAGGTTAATAACTATCTAAAAAATTTACCAACATATAAAGAATACAGAGAAAAGTAAGTAATTTTAAGATCTATAACTAGTTTTTTTGTAAAATGTTTTTTTTTCAGAGACAAATACATGCATCTGCCATAACCTTTAATTTATTTGTTTTCTTTAAAGTTATATTTGAATAAGTTTTTTAAATTTTGCCGTATTTGGCTATGTTTCGACTATCGAAAACGTGTAAAATGAATAGTTTTGAGTTTAATTTGTAAATTTCATATTAAGATTTTTTGCGTTTTCTGAGAAAATTGCTTTTTTTGTAGGTATTCTTTATACTGGCAGTAGTGAAATACATATTGACCATTTGGAGGGGAGAACTCAATAAAGAGAGGAAACAAAGGCTGCTAACAATTTTGTTGCTGCAAAGGCACTCCTTTTAGCTTTTTATCGGAAAAATTATGAAATTCAGAGCTATTGGGTTTTCAATTGAAATTAATATTTTTTTTATTAGCCACTGTATAAATTATTTTTGTAACTAAGTGAAATTTTTTCCTTTAATATAAACATCTAGAAAAAAACTACACTCAAACTTTTCAATGAAACCACAAATTAAAATGTGGCTTCTTTCGACCTATCGGTGGTCAAGGGTTAAGATTTTTTTTTGCAAGAATGTTGTAAATCGTTTGCCAATCAATAACAAATCGATGTATTATGAAATAACCTACTTGTTTGGTCATAATTAATTTCGACCACAAAAATGGATCAAATTACCCACAGTGCATTCGAGAGATTTGATTTTTTTTAAATAATTTTTTTATATTATATTATTTATATAAACTAACAAGCTCAATATTTGGATGAAACTTTGTAAAATTTTGCTAATTTTTGTACAAAGTTTGATTTACATGGTTTTTTGTCATATAACGAGCTTACACTTTCAACAAACAAATAATAAACATTAAATAATCGAAAGGGGAATAGTTACGGCAGAATCAAATGTCTCTTGCCTATTTATATTTTCGCTACTGTATCTACAGCTTGTATTTTTCATATCGATGAGGTTTTGATGGAATTAGTTTTATTTCTTAAATTTTAATTTTTTACATTGCGAGTCCCGCCAATCCCGAAATCATAGCGCATTTTTTTTAGCTTTCCTGCTTGTAGTTGTTGCACTGTCGGTGTGTTGTAATTGTATTGGGGCATTTTCGACATCCGCTTGCAGGCGTGTCAGTTATGTATGTATATGTATTGCGGTAGCACCAGCAGGGCATGCACTGCAGGCACAGGTACTACATGACGTATGAGCGACATCAGAATTACAGAGATTTTCGCACGGCAGTGTGTGCAGTCGACGTACGATGGCAGGTTTATTGTTTTAGTAGTTGTTGGCGTTGTGGTAGTATAGTTTTCGTTTTTTTTATTGCTACAATTTTGTTTTCAACTGCAAGCAGTTGGTTTTCACAGTCTTACATGCATGCAAGTTTGTGCTAGTGTATATTGACTGACTGGCTTTTACACGAAGTTCGATGGCGTAGAAAAAAATATATTTGCTGAATGTTTGCTTTATTATTTACCTGCTTTTACTAGCTCCTTTTTATTGCTGCGCTGCTATCGGCAGCGTATGAAAATTGCCAAATTGACCGTGACTTCAATCTGTTTTGCATAAATTGCAGACAATTGATTTTCATAACGAGCAAAAAGCAGGGTATGACTGGAGAAAGAAATATTTTGGAGAAATATTTGTGTGTGTGTGTGTGTGTGACGTATACAATATTTTACTCATAAGTCACAGCGAGAACTGGCAATCAACTTAAAATGCGCTGATGGTATAGTTGTAAAAGTGCGGAAACCGTATGGGCGCTAAGCAAGAATCAAGGCATGGGTTAATTGCCTATTTTGTGGGAAAAAGATAGTAGAGAGGAAGTGAAAAAGTAGGACACGCGTGGAAACTACAATTTCCAGTCTATGAAAAAATCAGTATTCGCACAGCTTATGCCATACGCTTTACACTCTTTCCTTTACTTCTTTGAAATTTTTGGCGCAGAATTTCAGTAAGACTGCGATGGCAAGCGTTAGGCTTGGCCGTATTTTGGGGAAATTGCTAGGAGCGTTTGCGCTTGAACTTTGCTGAACGCCAAAATTTTCTAACTAAATTCTATAGAAGCTTTATATGTACATACATATATACGTACATACCTATGTACATATGTATGTGTGGGCGTCCGATTAGCCATGACGTGCTGGCCTTGCCGCTTGGCCTTAAATATGCAATTTGACGGAAATTATAGACATTTGGTGTGAAATTTCCGCATATTGAACTTTTGTATAGCTGTCCAGTAAAGAGCATGTCAGCTAATAACAAGTTTATTGCTCAAAAGTATACCTCATTCACTACATAAAAGCTAGATGTTATACTAATCAAAGATATATGTACAACGAAAGCTTTATTGCATAGGCAAATTTGGCAAAAATGCAATGCCATGGGCATTTCACACTTTTCAAAGCAGACCGAATTTTTGTT
>NW_023458559.1:30480245-30556936 GCF_013731165.1 Rhagoletis pomonella
TATTCATTATTCGAAATTACTTGAATGAAGAATAAAAATTTATTCATCATTCGAAAATGTTTGAATAAAGAATAAAAATTTATTCATTATTCGAAAGTGCTTGAATGAAGAATAAAAATTTATTCATCATTCGAAAGTGTTTGAATAAAGAATAAAAATTTATTCATCATTCGAAAATGTTTGAATAAAGAATAAAAATTTATTCATTATTCTAAAGTGCTTGAATAAAGAATAAAAATTCATTCGTCATTCAAAATTATAAAAATTATGAATAAAATTTTATTTTTTAATTGAATAAAAATTCATTCAAAAATGCCCATCCCTGCTCCATGGGTCGGATCTGACCAAAATTAGGAGTTTTGCCATTTCTTTATTATAGACTTTTTCATTTTGTGAGCAGATTTTTGCCGCTCCCTTTTTGCTTGCATTTCAATCGATTTAATTTTGGATACCCTGTAGCTTTGTTCTTACACTCACCTGTACCGAATGATCCAAATTATTGATGATGCGTATAACACGTCCAGCGCTGCGTTTGATTGAACCCGATGTGGTTGATAATGTGCCCAAATCTGCCTCCATAATCGATGGCTTACGACTGGCCGGCTTGGAGCCCCAACCTTGATTACCCGGTGAGGCGTACCACATGCCGTTCTTTTTACCGTAACTAGCCGGCTGTGTGTTTGTGTGTGGCACAAGATTAACAACAAATGGCGAGAAGGCGATTGAAAATTGTTGAAATCAAAATATTTTCGCCCGATGTGGACGATTGCGTTTGTTGGTTGGGCGATTGGCAATATTAACGTGGTAGTTGTTGTTATTGTCATTGGATTGGCGCGTTGCAATAGTAGTTGCGTGACAAAAAAAGAGAAGAAGAGAGGAAGAAATGTTTGTGTGAATAAAACGAGATTAAAGTTGGTAAGCCGCTGCAGTTGGAAATAATATACACTTTTCAATATATATATTTTTTTAACAATTGCACTACAAAGTAATTGTGGGTGTGTGAGTTTAAGAGAAGAGGAAGTGTGTGTATTTATGTTGGCATTGTGTCGATTGGTCGTACATATTTACTGTACTACTGCGTGTGTGTATATTTGTGTGTAAGTTGTAAAAAGTGTTTCGCACAAATCTGGAATTAATTAAATTATTTTGTGGCATGCACGCGCAGACGAGCACACAGACACACACAAATACATGTGGACTTATAAGAGTGTATAATTTCACAGGCATCCATGCAAATGTACATACAAAGGTTTATACATAGCCAAGCAAACAGCTGCCATATGTTGACCATGAACAAGGCTAACACACCCTGAGCAATAATGGCACGCGCTTCCAGCTACTCACTTCCTCCCAGTCCCATTTAATTTGGGGACTGTGGTTTTTTGTGATTTCGGTTTTTGTTGCTCGAACCGATTTTATCCTTTTTTTTTGTCGTTGCTTTCTCTACAAATTCGTAATTATTTTAATTGTAAGCGCTGGGCATTTTTTCCAATACTACTCTGCGGCTGCTGTTACCATGTGGCGATTAACCACTTTGGGGTGGGCTTCTGAGCAGCATGAATGTGAATTCATATTGGTTTTCATACACACACTTCCACATACATATGTACATATATGAATAAATTTATGTAAATAAATTCGTATTCATATATGTACATATTTGCATATAACCAAAGGCAATTAAAAGCATTTGCCTTCGATTTTATTGTTGCCAGACCATATTTTATTTCATATATAAGCAAATTTTAATGCAATTTCTTGCATATTTCAAGGCGAAAGGGGACACGTGGCTTACACTTAAGCGCAGCATGCAAAAGTTTGTCTCAATATGTGACGTACATACATACAAATTATTATCGATACAAAGTATGTATCGTGTATATTCTCTCTCAATTTACACCTCTTTCCACCCATCCGCAGTCCAGCAAAGGAAACGTTTTTATGTAAAATCAGTTCTTACACAATCAGTTACACATGCTGAAATCGCTATGTGTAATTATGCAAATATCCGGCAAGACCACCAACCGAATTTATTTAACTTCGAGGGAAAGAAAAACTGCTAAGAGACGTCAGTGCGGTACCACAACGGGCATAATGTAGTCTAAGTGTGACTCCGTCTAATTCAGGATCAGGGAATCCACGATGGTCTAGCCTAACCCAACGACAGGAACATTCAGATGGACATCTCCCTAAAAGATGTGTCAAACAAGGATATTTATGAAAACAAATCACGCAGATGAGAAAATCAACATGATCGGAAATGCTCTTTCCAAAAATAATTTCTATTATGAAGACTATAGTTTGGCTACCAAAATATTTAGCGCAAGAAAGGAGCATGCAAGGGAGGAGAAGGTAAACGAAAGGAATTCCTAAGCAGTGGAAACATTTCCACCTTTCCAACTACTATCAACAAGGGTCTAAACCAATCACCACCGAGGCCTATCCCTTAGGATAAGCTTTCTGAAGCTTTCCACAGATTTTATAATGGAAATGTACAGAGAAGAAGCTCTCTCTGATTGTCGCTGGCTTAAACCAACGTTCTTCGTTGCTGGTGACAAAAAAGCGGCCAATATGACTGACTAGTTATGGTACTTTAGATTAGGGTCAACTAAGGCATTGTGTCGCCATTTTGTTGCACTTTTATTGAAATATTATATGTTTTTGTTGTTGTAGCGGCACTATCAAACTCTTGCCTAAATCGGCTAGTCTATCATCGTCGTCTAACTTAACTAACGGCAGCCCTAGACGCAGTCAGTTTAAAGTGAAAAGGGTGAGTGGACTTAAGAGCCAAATAATATTTATTTTTATCATCAAAAAATATTTATTTTTAACAATTTTATACCAATTTTACAAACAAATTTATTTTCCCCCATGTAAAATACATGGGAAATCGCAAAGCCCCAGGGGCACGAGTAAATACACTGGTTTACAGCAAAAATGTTCTTTGGATGCCACTATCTATAATTCCTCAGTAAAATTGCTTGGCAATTCCGAAAATTTAGTTAATTTTTTATTCAATGCATTTGAAATATTTTTTCAACATTGAAAAAAGTGTCAGCACGAAATGCCGGCAAATAATGTCATTACTTATTGCAATTTCCAATATTTACGCACAAATATGTTTGGACATATATATTGCAAAAAAAAAAAAAAATACCTTGGCATACTTCCCATTCAACTTTCGATCATCACTTACAAATTGAAACGCCTCGATAATTTAATTTTACCACTTACTCTTCATTGCCTCAGCCAGTTGCGTTAAGCGAATTCAGCGATTTATGTTCTGCGGTGTTATGTGCTGGTTTAATTTGTAAATATTTAACTGTACAATACATGCATATGCACTTTTATGCATACATATAAAAGTATAACACTTCGGATATGTATGCAGAAGTATAGTCACTTACATGCACAGATATGAGTGCATATTTGCATTTGGTTATTCGTAAATTCATTTATATCCATTTCATTTTTCACTTTTGCTTTTCGCTCTTATCAATATGCTTGCCAATTATGCTGTGTAAATTTCAAAGAAATCATCGCCAGGTGCAAAATTCGCTGTGTTTTTTAAAAAGTAAAATTTTGTCGTGGATGTCATTTTACATACATTGTGAAGGACAATTCGCGATTCGGCGGCTCGGACGAACCATTTACTTTTTTTTTTTAAGAATAAACGCGAATACAAAACATTCTTGTCATTAATTTGTCATCTGCTGAATGCAGATATTTCTTTAAGGAGGGCAATAAATGAAGACATTACCTTTTATTTATGAAATAGATGTATTCTTTGATAATGGATATTTCAAAAGAGATTCAGTAAAGTTCAGCTGATAAGAAAAGTTCTCATGTGAATAGGGTTAGGACTATACCTCAAAGAATCGATTCTTGCACTCGCATTATCAACAAAAAGCATCGATATTAAACAGTGACCGAACATAACAGTTATGGCAAAAAACTGTCATGGAAAAATTCACTATGAAGGAAATGTTCTACAACTAAGTGATACATACGAATCGATTTCTTTTTTCACCGAGACTCAAATTTGAAAATAAATTTTTAGTTGCATTTTTTATGCAAAATTAAAAATATAACAATCATTTTTGTTTTTTATATTATAAATCCAAAATAACAATTATTTTAGATTTTTATATTATATGTCTTAGATAACAGTTATTGAAGACTTTTATTTATAAAAATCATCAATATAAATCAGTCACCGACTTTTATTTTTTAAATCATTCGTATAAAAGTCATTAATATTTTTCGCAGTTCAGAAGGTGTTGGGAAGTAAAAGTTTACTACGACTTATACAAATGACTTTTTTAAGTATGATTTTAAAAATAAAGGTCAGTGACTGATTTTCATTTGTGACCTTTATAAATGAAAGTCTTCGATAACCGTTATCAAAGACGTATAATTTAAAAATAAAAAATAACTGCTATTCGCAGAATATTTAAATAAAAATCAAAAATAATTATTATTTTGGATTCATTAAATAGAAGTCAAAAATAACGCTTATTGAAGGAGTAATTAAATAAAAGTAAAAGAACAATTCTTAAAGAGCAATTTTTTTAATAAAAGTTGTAACTGTTACGGTCCCTGATACTATTGATTATTCGATTACTTTTTGGAAAATTTAATACAATGTATACATCCCTTAATTTTTTGATTAATTAAGTACGAATAAAGTAAATGTACACTTTAATAAGTATATGTACATGTATAGTTTTACAAACAAATTGTACTTTATTTCATTAATAGTTATTAACACAGAACAAGAATTTAATACGATATTGCGATAAAAACATTCTTAATCGTACAAATGTAAAGACTATCCTTTACCAAAAAAACTTTTGTTTTAGAATGGTGTTTAAAAAAAATTGAGCTTGCATAAACTTGGGGGACAAACGATTGCGAGATTTTGACATTACCGTACGCGCCTTTGAGAAAAGTGACTCACATGGCTCAGATGTTACGACAACACCCTAATGCTGAATAGCAAATTGCCACGTCACAAATATTCTGAAATAATTATGTGAGTGTTTTTACCGCATACACATACAAATATACCAACTATTATCGACTTCAGCATTCGAGATAGCGAAAAAACATACAAACTAACAAAAGTAACCGCTACTGCAAATGTTGGGGTATCGAGGTAAAGTATCGATATTTTTTTCTCGAGTGTTTCGTTAAAAGCATCGATGCTAAAAATACTCGGAAAGGAAAAAAAGTATCGATAGTATCGTACTTGTGAGTAGCAGCGTCCTAGCCCTACATCTGAAAAGGATTCCGAAACCCTAAAAAATGCTGCGAAAGTTAAATCATACCAGTCCATAAGCTTATTACCAATCACCACCAAAATTATAGAAGTTAATTTTTCTTAAGATACTAACTCCATAAATTTAGGTTTAGGAAAAGCTACTGCACTATCGATGAAGTACACAGATTTGTTGAGAAAATATACTCAGCATCTGAAAATAAAATTACAGTTTGTAAAACTAAAAACACGCTTTTATACAATAGACGTGTTTTTTGAGCTTAAAAATTGAATGGAGTTCTAAGCGACAAACTTTATATGCGCTTATGAATAGTTGTCGATAAAATCAAAATTACTCGTTTTAAAATGGAAATAGTCGATGATTGGTTTTTTACACGTTAAGCGTATATGTATATGCGTGTAAAACAAACACAGCTAATATGAACTAAAAAGTAAAAAATTACGCTGTACGAACGCTAATACGACCCAAAAAAACCGCGAGACACGTAAACTTATGGTGATTTCACTTCTTTCAAAAAATGTTGCCCTTTCCCGGTGCAAAATATGTTTGATGCTATACCCAACCCAGCAAAAGGGCATGTTTTCTTGTTTAGTTCACGCATTCCACTAGGTTTTTAGCATGGGAAATGATCTAGTGTTAGCAATTCATGTAATAAGTATATACTACAAAGTTTTTATTCAACTCTTTAATTTAAAACCCAACAAAAAAACCCTTTAAATAGTTAAAGAGACCAAAAAAATAAAACGGTGGAAAAGGTAACCACAGAGATGCTATAATTGCCAGGCAACATATAAAACGCAAAACCGATTAAGGTTCAGTATGTTCGAAGCAAAGCAACCCGGGCAGTGAAGTGAGCAAACTAGCTGACTTATCAAAAGCAAAGCAAAGTAAAGGATAAAGAGGAAAAAATAAAAAATAAAAAATACAACAAGGAATGAATTAAAAGTTGGAATAAAACAAATAATAAAAAAACGCTAAGCAAGCTGTTTAAAAGTAAAGAAAATAAATAAAAAAATAAATGCGCTTTAGATGGAGAAAATCAAATAAAAAGAAAACAAGCTAAATTAAATGTTTGCTAAATGGAGAAAATTGCTGCGGCTGCTGTTGCTGTTGCTGCGGTTGCGGGTGGACTTGCTTTCTAAATGTTTGCTTACCACTAATTTAAATACAAACCAAACTGTCTGGGGCAGACAGACTCAAACTTTAGAGAGAGAAAGAAAAAAAAAATAGCAGAAGTATTGAAAGTCATAAAAAAGCGTGAGGATGAAGACCGAAGGCAAATATATTGAAGGTATAAATGTAGTTTGGGACGAACCAACAGTTGAAAAACAATTAAAAATTTGGAAATAATAGCACATAGCTGCAAAGGGAATTAATTAAATGTGTGTGTGTGTTCGAATACAAGAGAAGAGCATATTTTTAGGTAATGCTGTACAAATAGTAGTAAAAATGGGTTGTAGGAAAATAGTAGTAAAAGAGGAAAATAGTATGAGAAAATTGCGTCAGAAAAAAGGTGTCGAAATATAGTAGCAGAAAAGTTTTTAAAAATTGCGCAAACGCTACAAGAAAGAAAAATGGAAAACGTAGTGAATTTTTTAGTAAGGTAGAAGTTGGAAAATAATAATGGCGTATTTTGGAATGTATTTCCGACATCGAACGAATCGAATGACACTGAAAACAACACAAAATTGACAAGGTATGACGAAAATTCGTTTCGTAGTACATCATACTCCTACCCTGTCGGTAGCATCAACAATGAAAAAAGAAAATAAAAATGTTCAGTGAAAGCTGATAAAGATGTAATTAAATAAAAGTAGTAAAGAAAATTTAAAAATTACTTTAGGCAGTGTTATAAAATGGCAGTAGAGAAAAGTAGTAGAAAAGTGGTAGTAAAAAATTTTGCATTAGACTTTTAGTTGTGGAAAAAAAGTATTTTAATTAATAAAACTATGAAAGTAGTAGTAAAAAAGTATTGCGAAATTGGTAGTAGATGCAATAAAAATTAACTATCAGAGTAAATGCCAAATGAAAGGAGGCATCAACAATCAAAAATAAATTAAAAATGTGCAGTGAATAAAAGCTGAAAAAGATGTAATCAAACCTAAAACAAAAAAATTAAAACTTATTCCTCAAAAAAGTAGTCGAAAATTGGTACTAAAAAACCTTGCATTCGACTTTTAGTAGTAAAAAAGTATTGCGAAATTGGTAGTAGGCGTAAAAAAATTACCTAAAAGAGTCAAGTATGTTTCTAATGCCGAGTTTCCACTAGGCATTGAAATGACAAAAAATGTATGCCATTTAAAAAATGTCATGTGGAAATGAACTTAATGACTATTTTTTTAATGTAATGACACGATTATTTTTTAATGACAGACTTTGTCATTTGTTTTTTACTTCCTAGTGGATATCCAGCCTAATGCTTTTCTGAAGTAAATTTGTAAAAAGTAGAAGAGAGGAAATATTGCCCTGAGATACAATTAATTTTTTAAGATTTAAAAGAATAGTGAAAATAAAATAGTTAGAAAATACGTGATATAAGAGAGAGGTTAAATATAAGGTTAGGGAAAATTTTAGTAAAAATAGTACCAGACAAAATAGTACCTAATAAAAAGTAGTAAAAATTGCCACTTGCAACACGTCACACGCTTCATTTGTGTGCAAATAATTATCATGCTTATTTAAATATTTAAGTATGTACATTAGGGCAGACTAATTAGTTCGGAGCAAAATTTTTGAAGAAAGTGTATAGCAAATTCAAATTCTATGATTAATTCTAAGTAAAAATGGCAAACAAACTATATACCAAAAATGACATTTGACCCTCCCAATTTTCAAAAGCAAAAGCAGTATATTGTATGAAGAAAATACAAAATTTTGTAAATGAAAAATGAATTTCGTTCATAAAAAATTCCAACACACTTATTTTTCTTTTAAAAATTGGGAGGGTCAAACGTCATTTTTGGTACATAGTTTGTTCGCCATTTTTGCTTAGAATCGAACGTAGAATTCGAATATGCCATACACTTTTTTCGAAATTAAATTACTCCGCCCTAATAACTTCAAAAGAACCCTTGCAACTGAACTGTAGCACACGTCTCTAATCCTTGTCTTAATCATGTCTAATCTTTAAATATAACTACTTTACAAAGATTTAGTGACAAGTATTAGAGAGATGTGCCAATGTTCAATAGTAAGCGTTTTGTTTGAGTTTAGAGCTGTGTCGTTCTTGCAAAGAACCATCGGTATGTATGTATGTTTATATTTATGCAATCACTGTTACTACTAACCCAAGACTTTGTTGGCGATGAGAGCATCACGAACGGCGAACTTTCGTCACTGTCGTCGTACATTTAAGCAGTGTTTTTTTTCAAATTATATTTTCCGTTTTCTACTTATGTGTTTATTGTATATTTTATTCTATTTTTTTAAATAAAGTTTTTATACGCAATTTAGCTGTATTATATTCATTTTCCGCTTCATTTTTCTATTTGTATTCTCTTTATATTTTTTTTCACATTTAATTTCTTGCAGCGTTTTGTTTATAAAATGTGTAAAAGAACTAACTAAAGTAAATATAACCAGTAAAAAATGCAATTAATTGTTATTAAGGTAGCCGTAGGTTAAAAATGATTAGATCCGTAGATATGTATGTGCATATGATGAAAACCTATAAAAAAATTCCGTTTTGTAAAATGAAAAGTGAAGAAAAAAAATAGGTAATTAAACGCTTGAATTTTAATTACGCAAAATATCAGACGAAAATACCAGTCAATTAAAATAATAAATGCAAACAAATTTTGTGATTGTGGTGTTTCATAGAAAAATATTCCTTTCGTACTTAGTAGTGCTTGTGAAAAACTCATTTACAAAATTTGTGTAAGCTTTTTTTCTATTTGCGCAGGCGGAGAAGAAAAACATCTATGTATGTACTTATGTATCTGGCTAACTGCACTTGGTCTATGTGCTTAGGGGGGGGCTTTAGAATAAAATCATCTGTTAAACGGTTGTAAAGTATAAACTAATACATCAGTGAGATTCTACAGAAATCCTATAAATGAAAAACAGATGCGTATAAAAACGGTTATTGCGATGCTTGGAGAAGGATTTCCCCAGACCTTTGCCTAATTGGCTGTCTTAGTGCCCGAAAAAGTGGTCTCTCCGAATTTTTAAGTGCTGCCTTTGGAGTGCGATGCATTCGAATAGGAAGTGTTAAATGAATTCCACCTCTTCTCAATTTCCACACTTTCTGCGCGAATATCTGAGTGGGGCATTGAACCAGAACCCTTTTCCGCGCACTCACCCCATGACCCAGCGGAGATTTACTATACACTGTCAAAGATATTGTAGGTATCCTCGACATACTTGTACACATATCAGTCAGGTTGGTCGTTGATGAACCAAAAGCCTTGATAACAGCTGGATGGTCATTTAACTGCGCACCGACAATTTTAACCAAACAACGCTCCATTGGTGAGAACTACTCTACCAAACGGTTAATCACCAAAGGGAATAATTGAGCATTATTTCGATATGATGCAGTTCGGTTTGTTTAAAGGAGCTCTGTTAAAGTGGATCAAAATTTCTCATATCGGAAAAATGCTTACTTATTAAAATAAGTAGTTAACTGATTCATGTATTAACTGTGGTCGCTCTCCCAAGAAAGTTGAATGTTGAAAATTACTCTTAAAAACGTTGCTACCGCCGAAAATATAATATATGCGCTATTGAGTGATGGAGGTTGAAAGTTATCTGTCTTATATTGCATCGTTAACAACCCCAAGAACGTTGAATCGATTGGGGGTACCTCGAATAGCCGGTTTTCTTACTTGAGCGATTTCCAATGAGCCATTAATGCTGCTTCCACTTAACGATTGTACCTTGGACAAAACTGTTGGAAATTGGTATAGAAAAAATTATAGCGCTTTAGTTTAGCTCTTTTAACTCTGAGAGGAAAACCACAATTTTTCGGCGACAAGTGCTAATTAAGTGAACGCCAGAGTTGAAATGGCATCGCTCATTTTCGTCCAAGCCAATCGTGTATAGAGTGATTGCAGGCGTTGTTGAGCTGGAGAAGTTTTGCCTATCATGACAAGCACGGGTTGGCGCCAAAGAAGTGCAGCTATGGAGTTGGTAGGAGTTAAGCGGCTAGTTCGCCTTAACACCTAGGACGAGGACTATAAAACTGGTTTGCATGCAGCTGAAGCTATAGGGCGATTCGCCGACTAAATTAATGGTCGCCGTTCAGTTTTTCGTGATACCAAAAAGACACTCTCTTAATTGTCCTAACCTAACTTTACTTTAGCTTCGGCGTTACCAAGACCTCAACTGAAATATCCGGTGCATGCATAGCTTGGAAATCTAGATTATGTCTCCTTAGTTAAGCTAAAAACATTAACATTTCAAATGATGTAAACTTTGAGTCTAATTTAAGTTCGATCTTCATCTGATACGGCTAGGTCAAATCCAGCCAGACTAACCCAATCGTGCCTAACCTAACCTTGCTGTAAAGTTGAAACTTTGTCATATTAGAATAAAAAATTTTCAGTATATCTGGATGGTTTAAAGTGGGCACCAAAAGAGAATGCCTTGTCGCAGTTTTTCGCTTGGAAATACTAGATGTTTTATAGTGGGGCAGTTATAAGTTTTATTTTTAGAGTCGATTACTGACTACTGCCCTTAGCGGACTCTTCTCATTTTTGAGCCTCTCATTTGCTGTAAAACCCGGATCTTACTTAGTCCACAGCACGGATATTGCTCTAATAAGATCGTTTCCGATTCAAATTCCTTTGGATATTAATGCAGTAAGAAAACAGGTTTTTGAAGTTCTTAGAATGAAAGGGTAATAATAAAAATCAAATATTCTCTTTAAATTTGATTCAATTAGTCTACGGAAATTCACGTATGCAATCGAAAATTTGCTAAATCCAGCAAAAAATCTTAGATATGTATTTTAATAATATAAAAACTGAAATTTAAAATACCGCAGAAAATTTTAAACTAAACTTAACCAATAAAAAATTTCATAGAAAATTCAATTTAAATTTTAATTACTCGCGCAGGTGTTAAAGTAGTTTGGAAAAATGCTAAACAATTTACAAAAAACTGCCACAATTTTCAACTCTGAAAAGAGCACTCTTGCCAACAGCCGGCCATTTAAAGTGAATTAATTGAAAGCATTTTAATTTAATTGCACTTTAAATGAGTTAATTTCACTTTGAGCGAGCGCACTGACAGAGATGAGTACGCGTACATACGCGCAAAGAAGGTTAAAAAGCAAAACAACAAAAAAACATGGAACAACAAAAAAATGCACTAGGAAACAACAAAACTGCAATGAAAGCACAAAAACAAAAAAGTGTAATAAAAGCAAAAGCACCCGCCCGCAGTGAACTACTGACCGCAGCGTAGTGCAAACGGTCAACGGGGCGTATGAGTGACCGCTGACAGGCAAGTAAATAAGCGAGTCGCAGCAAATAAAGTGAGTTGGCTCAACATACACACGCACACACGCACGCACAAACAAGCAGCAGTAGGGCTAGAATGCATATGAAATTAGTTGAAGCTGTGTAAAAGTATAAAGCGGCAGGCCACTCACTACGCCATGCTAGAGTGCCCGAAAGTATGCAATGGAGTTTTAAATAATATTTATACAAAATCGCTGTAATGGAATACGCACTAAATTAAAATAGAGTTTATGGGAAAATAGTTGCTAAAATTTAATGCAATTTTGGAAGTTTTTTTTTATTTTTTAGTAGTTTTTGAAATAATATTTATACAAAATCGCTGCAATGGAACACGCGAAAAATTCAAAAAAAAAAAAACGATTTAAGGGCAAAGTAGTTGATAAAATTTAAGGCAGTTTGAGAGGTTTTTTTTTATTTTTTAGTAGTTTTTGAAGTAATATTTATACAATGGAACACGCACAAAATTAAAAAAAAACGCTTTAAGGGCAAAATAGTTGATAAAATTTAACGCGGTTTCAGAAATTTGATATTTTTTGATATTTTAAAATTTATATCTATATTTTTTTATCGAAACTTTTTTGCTTCCACTGACTTGACACAAATGCATGGAAATGTTTGACATATTCGACTTAATTCTTATTTTTGTTTTATTTTACTTTATTTTTATTGCAAAAATATTTTTCACCACTGCGCAAAAACAAATATGGCGGCGTTACGCTTTGACTGCCGCATGACGACTGCCGCACCGTTTGCGATTTAATGTTTTCTTAAGTGTGGCATGTCAGCAAAGCGTTTAGAAAGGGTAGGAGGGCGCGCGCGCCTTGCGAGACTTTAAAGAAATCAAGCGGGCATGAAAGGCGCGAAAGTTGGCTATTGGCCACTGTAACACAGCTTAGTGGGGCGAGTAGCTACTTAAGTCGTAGACACTTTGGCAAGCGCGCAGACTGGTGGCGTATTGGCGTTGGAACTAAAACACAAATACAATATATATTTACATATTTACAAATTTGCATGCATGCATGCTTGAATGTGTCTGTGTGCAGCCAACAGCCAGGCAAGCAGCCAAAAGTGCCGCATAAAAGCCGTCTGCTATGTACTTTATATGGCTACTCGGCGAAAATTGCAAACACTCATACGCTCTGTAGTACTTACCACACTGGATGCACAAACAATAAAAAAAATGTATGTATGTATTTTTCCTACTCTCTCGCTTCTCTGCACAAATTTTTGGCGGCGTCTACTGCGACGACGTCCATGCAAATTGGCATTCGACATGAAAATATGGTAATATTACATACAACTTGTATTTATTACCACGCGTCAAGTGTTTTTGTTTTGTTTCTTGTTGTTTTTTTATTGTTATTGTTATTACTTTTATTTTATTTGTTCATACAGCGGCTATGCGGTCATAGCATATGCCTGCTTTGTCCGCCCCCTGCGCCATCACTCAACAAAGTATTTTGTTGTGGGCAGCTCAAAACGATAAATTTTCACACAAAAACTTCAAAGTGTTGGCTGTGTGTTTGCTATTATTGTTATTTGGCTAAGAATGTGTGTACATAGTTATGTTTTTGATATCGTTGTATTTGCTTATTGTTGTTTTGTTTGGGTTTTCATTGTTGTTGCTTGTGGCGTGATATGGATTTACTTTCACTTCGTTTTTGGTTTCACTTTCATTCATTTGCCGTCGTTTCCACTACTCAGCGGCGATAAAAGCAGTCAAAAGAAGGCACGACTTTTGCCAGACCTTTTGCACCTCCTTCGATTATAGTTACATACAACTAGCAAGTTTGTGCCTTCTGTGAAACCACGTAAACGTTTGCACGGTAGTATTGAATAAATTGCTGCTAGAGAATGTTTGTATATGTGCATTTGAATGCCGGCGTACATTAGTATGAGCATATACTATATGTAAATATATATGAACGCACCCATCTGGCAAAATGATGAGCGCTTCTTAATAACGCCTTCGGGCAGCATTTGTTCATAAGACCTTCTCCTTAAGAGATATGAACATGAGTAAAGATTCGAGCTCCGAAGGGTTATCGCTTCAAATTATCAAAAAGTATATTGATTGCTTTTTCTGCTGACTGGGTATGTATGTAGATCGACATACATATGTACTTTAGACCGTACCACCTTAAAAGCAAATAAAACAAAATGTCGCCGTACACCCCTGAGTCTACGGTTCCAGCTAAATTTGGCGATAAAAAAATTCGTTTAAAATAGTTCTTCTGGAATAATAAAAATGCATACTTCATTAGCTAAATGTAATGATCTTTGGTGAAATGTAATTTACTCGCATTAGGGTGGTACGTTAGGGTGATAGGAACTTAGGTCTGGTGGCTTAGTAATAACACCGTGTACTTGAGGTCAATGAACTTTGGAACACAAAAATTTCCTCCTCGAGAAAAACACGTAGATACATATATAAAGATGTGACGAAAAATGTAAATAGCTGACTCCTGCGTTCGGCAAAAAATTTAAATTGCTTCGGAATCGAAATAATTTCTTTGCAAAAGATAAATGATTTTTGGCAAGCTTTAATTAAGTGACATTAAGGCGCTACGTTAGGGTAGTAGAAATTGCAATCTGGTGGCTAAGTACTAGAACTGGGTACTTGAAGCTAATGAACTTTGGAACAAAAAATGGTCTCTTTGAGAAAAAACATCGACATTCGATACTTGAAGATCAGACTGTAAATGTAGAAGATATGACGAAAAATATAAAAATGTTCGGAGGAAATTTTTGTTGTTGTCTTTTTCCGGCGCGTTCTAATGCATGCATTAGTAATTTCCATTGGCTAAGAAACTTTGCTCACTTTAAAGCTATTTGTAAATATGGATGGAAAAGCACGATACAATTTACTGAACGAACCCCGAATCTCAGTAGGCATTACATTACAACACTTGCTGGCCTCCTTAGTGGTTATTGCAGAGTATTGGATCCTTTGTCAATATACATATGTATATGTACAACAAAAGAGAAGGGAGGGGATGACGGTGGATGGGCACGATTTAGATTAAGGTTATGATTATGATTAGGATTAATATTAAGATTACGGTTAAGACTAAGATTAAGATTAAGATAAAGATGAAGATTAAAAATTAGTTTAAGATTAAGATTAAGACTAAAGCTAAGACTAAGATTAAGATTAAGATTGAGGTTAAGATGAAGATTAAGATAAAAATGAAGATTAAGATTTAGATTAATACTAAGATTCAGATTAAGATTAGGATAAAGATAAATATGAAGATTAAAAATTAGTTTAATATTAGGATTAAGATTAAAACTAAGACTAAGACTAAGACTAAGATTAAGATTAAGGTGTAGATGGAATTAAGATTAAAATGAAGAATAAGATTAAGATTAAGATTAAAATGAAAATCAAGATTTAGATTAATTCTAAGATTAAGATTAAGATTAAGATTAAGATTAAGAATGAGATTAAGATTAAGATAAAGATGAAGATTGAAAATTAGTTTAAGATTAGGATTAAGACTAAAACTAAGGCTGAGATTACGACTAAGATTAAAATTAAGATTAAGGTTAAGATGAAGATTAAGATTAAAATGAAGATTAAGATTTAGATTAATGCTAAGATTCAGATTAAGATTAAGATAAAGATAAATATGAAGATTAAAAATTAGTTTAAGATTAGGATTAAGATTACAATGAAGAATAAGATTAAGATTAAGATTAAAATGAAGATTAAGATTTAGATTAATACTAATATTAAGATTAAGATAAGGATTAAAATTAAGATTAAGATTAAGATTATGAATGAGATTAAGATTAAGACAAAGAGTAAGATTAGCATTAAGAGTAAGATTAATATTACGATTACGATTAAGATTAAGAATAAAAATAAGATTAATATTAAGATAAAGAGAAAGATTAACATTAAAAGTAAGATTAATATTACGATTCAGATTAATATTAATAATAAGATTATGATTAAGATTAAGATAACTGAATCGATTAATTACCACAGGGAATAAGTCAGCATTTTGATGCAGTTCGGTTCGCTTAAAGAAGCTCCGTTCAAGTGCAACAAATTTGACATATCGGAAAAATGCTGACTTATTCCCTTTGGTAATTAACCGATTCAATTGTTCATTATTAAGCAGAAAAGTACATATATAAATAAAATGGTGAGCGATACTGGGAATAGAAAGGAGTTTCACTTCAGTCGCGCGTAGGATTAACACAGAACTTTTTTATTAAAGAAATATCAAACTTTTGCTATATTTACCCCCATAGCAAATGCAAACTTACCTATCGCAGAAATTAAAGATTGCATTTACTCTGTAAAAATCGCAGCCGTCGCGCTGCCTTAATGTAAATATTCAAATCCAATGAGTAAGTTAGTTTCATTTCTTTGTTCCACGTATGAAAGGGCGTAGAAATATCAACGCGCCTTCCTTCTAAACATTGTAACGTCGATGGCTTTATCAAGTAATATCATCAACATTTTCCATCGCACTCTAACACTCTCACTTTCGTAATTTGACTCATTCTTCAATTATTTCTTTTGTTTCCATTTGCTAATCGCAAGTGTATAGGTATAGTTTGCGAATTTTTCTATCAACTTTGGTTCAATTCTCGTGATTCGTTATTGCTTTGGACTGCATTGTAATGGTAATTGTTATTAGTTTTTTTTTTGTTTTTTGTATCACTGTAGTCTACATAAGTAAGTGCTTGTAGTGCTGATTGTGTTTCTTCGCAAGTGTTGGTCATACACTGGCTGACGGATTAATAAACATACAAACTTGTGAAAAAGTAAAACTGGCGATACATTTTGTAATAATATTACAATTATGAAGATGCATTTACTTTTATCAAATAGTAAATAATTTTTATTGGTATCGACTTTAGATGCTTTTGTATTTTATTCTAGAACTACATATAATGATTTCTTGTTACTCTGCATATAAAAACAAAGAAATATATATTTGAAAGAATGCTGCTGCTGCTAGTAAGTCTATTGAATTGTGAAAACCAACAGAAGTACTAAACATTACGCATATGTAAGCATAGAATTGACATTTTAGCTAAAGTGGCGTCGTTGAAGTTGCCAACAATTCTTTTTCCGACGTCTGCGGCTTATGTGGTTTGTTATCCAGGGCATTGTTGGCGTGGAGTTATACTACTATTTTGTTTATAGTTCCCTTTTTATTCCTTTCTTTTGTAGAACTCTACGATGTATGGATTTTACTCTTGCGTCTTTGTTCTAAATATGCGCACATTTGCACATATAAATTTATAAAACACTACGGGCCGAATTCACAGTATGTAGCTAGCCACTGACGAGAGTTTAACTATCGATTTTCACAGTACTTAGTCGGCAAAAGTTAAAGCCCTGCGTGACCCTATAGTTCAACTCTTGTTAAATGTAAATTTTTTGTGGTACGAAATTCATTTTGGCATAGAAAAATTTAGATTTTTCAATCTTCTATAATTTTAGGCAACATGAATTTCCATAGTTAACTATGCAACTGTGAATATAAGATCATGGTTAAACTGTTGCTTGTGATTAAGTTAAAAATGGTCTAGCTATGCACTGTGAATTCGGCCTTATATAGTACAACTTCAAAAACGCACATGTACTTAGTAGTTGAAGCCAAGAAAGTACTGTATAGGAATTCTGCAAGAATAATTGTAAAAAAAAATAAAAAGTAGTTAAAAAAATGTTCAACTATCTTGTAATATTTAATTCCCTAAAATTATTTGTGTACATATTTGTGTGACCTTGGCTACAACATTAAGTACTTACCGTGTGAAGAATATTTAAAGGGTTTACTCAGCAGCAAGGGCAATTCAAAAGAAAAGCTCTATACCAATGTGTTTGCAAATCGTCTGGAATTTTACAAGTGATGAGGAAAACGAATTTCAATACATAAGTGGATACATTATGGCGCATAACACTCAATAAAAAAATAAATCGCTACAGAGTTATTCAATTTATTATATTTTAAGACTTTGCCAAAATATTTCGGAGAAATATTGAAATTTTCGTGTGCTGGACCCATTTGAAAATAGCTTCAAAAGTCGAATTTTTTTTTTAAATAAAGACAGTTTTTAAAAATATATATATTTTTTTGTTTTGTATAAGAACAACTCAGATCATAGAAGAGTTTAAGCTTAAAAGGTCTGCATAAAAATGTTTAAAAATATTATCAACGGATTCAGAAAAAAAAAAAATACTGACAGTTTTGAATGTATTTTCAAACAGGTAAAATCGTAAATCTTAATATTTTTCCAAAATATTTTGGCGGAAGTCTTAAAATATAATAAAATTTATGATACCGGTGGAAAAACCGCATTTTTTTTTTGGTGATGCACCCTACTACTTACTCGAAAATATTATGAACAGTTATTTTCTTCTTTCCAAAAAACTCTTATCTTAAAGCACCTTTGTGAAATGTTTTTATAGAAAAATATAATTTTCTCAAAATTTATCCTACAAATTCAAAGAAGAGAAAAAATATTTTTATTGGAAACAGAAGGAAAATCTGTTGCGGCTCCTGAAATAAAGTATAAAGAAATAGCAATTATCAGATCATGGGGAATATACTTTGATCGCAATTTCGAAATCCATTTTCTCGACTGAAATAAATGTGAACTTCTTCACGAATGGCTCCGAAATGGGCATTGGGACTTGACCTTATGTCTTCCCTAAGGAATTCAGTTGGAGAGAGTTCTAGCATATGCAGTGTTTTTGATATATACATATGTAATTGACAAGGCAGTGAAGCTGGAAGGCAATATCGACCTAGCTGCCTCTTGCTCATTCTGGGCAGTTAAGCTGGACAAAGCCAGATTGGGATTTTCCAGAAAATTAGGAAGGTTTAAGGACATATAGGGGCAGGTCTGAGCAAATCCTCTGCTGGGCCTGTGTTTGACTTGTTTGACTCACGGTAGGCATTTAAATAAAACTGCCCGTCTAATCAAACATTAAGAATACTTACATCAACAGTCTATATAGTCAAAAGTAATCTTTTCCTTAGAGGCGTTAAGAAAACTAAAAGAGCTAAAAGAGCTCTGCGTTCCAACACTACATTTTATTCGTCAAGCTATAGATCTTTGCGGTTGGGAGGCAGTCGGTTTATCCACCAAGACCTGCAGTACGAATTGGAGGAGACGCTCATTTTTACGTATTGAATGCCGAGGCAGTGGAGGCTATTTACGTTTGTTTTCAGTATTCTTTTATTTAATATTTTAAGTGTTTTTAAGGCAATTTCGAATTGAAAAAAATTCACTGTATGTATTTCTTTGGCTAGCTTAACATTACATTGCCGCATAAAAACATAATACATGCATGCACTCACATAAGCATATTGTGATATTATCAGAATTCCTGTACTTAAGGCGATAAAGAATATGCAACATTAATCAACGCTTACCTACATTCCTGTAATATAAGCAGGCATAAGAACAAATAAACAAACAGTATTTTACTACAACAAATTCTTTAAATTCTTCATGATTACATGTATGGCTAAAACATTTTTCTGCACCACTCTAGCAAAATATCGCTTTTCGTCGCTTCATCGCTTTCCTGACATCTGCCTCTCTTTCCTATACTCTTTACTAAATTGTTTTTCATATTTTTCCACTTATCGCCTTTGTAGTAAATCGCAGGCAAATATATATACATACATACATATGTATAACACAATGGCTATCAAGAGAAAGAGAAATAAAATGAAGCGGTATATTCCAACCTTTCTTTACTTGTGTGCTAGCCTACTACATATTCGTACCTAGCTTCCCACATGAAGACAGCCTGACCGGCACACAAGCTTCTCTACTATGAATTTGTATGCATATGTATATAGGTAAGTATATGTATGTAAATATGTAGTCGTTGTATAAATCTGCCCTCCTTTGGAAATTCCCAAGCAGTCAGTTGATATATTTACACTTTTACGTATATACGTATGTATATTTCACTTTTACGTATATACGTATGTATGTATATTGTACTTTCGCTTAACAAAACGCAAAGTTTCCAACATGAAAGAAAATATTACGTACTATGTGGATTTCTACTGCCTCTGCCATTCATACTACAAACGTCCTTCTTGTATAAACGAATCTTTTTAGTTCTTCGGACTTTGTCGCAACCTCTGCAAGTCAACGATTTCTATTAGACGGTATTTCAATGCACATATGTTGCTTGTGTTGTGTACTATATGGCAGCCGCAAATGAAAGTGAAATTGTTACACTGAGCAAAAGATAGTGTCGATTAAAAGAATTAAAACAAAAATAAAGTAACACATTTTTTAGCGCTACTTCAGAAATCTTAAAATGTACCACCACTCTGAAATAGTATCTTTATCGTTTATCATAGTCCGATTTACTATTTTGAAGTATGTATGTATATTCAACGATTTCTGAAGTAAAAATAAAATTATACAAGAAATTCAAAATTCCATCTATGTATTTTGCGTTCTACTTCGGAATTTTATTAGCTAGTGGTAGCGCCTCAAACGTACCAGATAAATTGATATTATAAAAGAATGTGTTGGAGTCTATAGGCTTTGGTCTATCAATAGTAGATTTTATTTTAAAATAACAACGGTTTTGGAATGAAAATTCTTCTAGTTGCTTATTTATTCCTTCACATGGTCACCAAATACTTATCTATAGTGGACAGTCATTATCTGATTAAAACCACTGCTGGAAGCTCGATTTCGTGCTCTGTTGCAAATGAAGCAGGCAAATAACTATTAAGCTCCAGGTTTGTTTTTGATGCAGCAATGTATCCATTTACCTTTGCAGAATTTCTGCATCAAAAAAAATTTTAATTTTTTTTTTTAAATAAAGGTTTTGTTTTTTTTTGATTAAATGGGCTGACTGGTCTTTGGCCTGTATTAAACGGTTTATACATTCAATTCAACGCTTAAAATTTATCGGAATTTTCGGTGGGATGGCTACCAAATATAAGATTTGAATTTTCTCTTTTCTGTTTACTCCGGAGATTAATTTTGGCAACTCGAAACTCAAAACACAAAATATGAGTCATAAATATGTGGTCTCCAGCCTTAACTTTCAGAACGAGGTTACATTGGAAGAAGTCTATCTGGCAAGTTATCTATTATATTTTTCTAAAATAAGCTTTAAAGATATATATTCCCAAGTATTCGAAGCGCTTCGTCAATTAGTTTAAATGATAGGCTAAAATGGGAAATTTTTTACCAAGCCTCATTACACATTGATGAGAAAACACAGGTTATTTCGGTTATACAACCTTTTTTTTAATTGTGAATGATAGTACTTCAATAATACATTAGTTCATAAAAAAGTATAGTTACTATGGCTTGAGTTGAACAAATCTTGATATTAAACTTCAGACTTAGGTGAAGAGAGTTAACACAAGGATGACTGGTACAGTTACATCGTGCGATAAAATCCACAGATTTGGGCTATATATTAAAATATTTCTCGAATACTGAGTTAATATTCGTAGGTACACTAGAAATCAATGTAGGTAACACAGAGGATTTAAAGAGCGCAGTGCTCGGAAAACAATAATAGTCTCATTTTTGTTGTTCGTGTTTCCGACCGGGCAGGAGAACGATGTACTGTGGAACGATTTTCCGTCATACCTTGGTAAATTTGGTTTGGAGCCAAACCGGTTTCGGCGTTGGGTCATGTTCGTTCGGTTCGAAAAATGACAGTTTGTGACAGATACATTTGAAGAAGTCATTGTTTGATCCCTCTAGATCTTCAATAAGATAGATTAAAAAAATAGTAGTTAAAATAACTGACATTCAATTGATTAGAAAATGGTTGCAAAAGTCCGAGTTACCAGGTTCAACAATGAATCAACCACGATCAGACCGACCTAGAACTTCAAGGAATCCCGAAAACGTAGAGCACATAAGAGTCTGTTCGTGAAAATCCTGAAACTCTCTACTCGAAAGCGGGAATATGTTAAAAGTAAAGTTTTCAACCGTGATCCAGTGTCTCTTGAGTATTAAAAGGATAATATTCGCGAGAAAATGCAGAAAATTTCACGAAATATGTAGCTTTCAAATCGACAAAAAGACTTTTGGTCCACCCCGTATTATACTGTTTTACTGTTGAACTTTCAGGCTGACATGTTGCTTTATTATTTTACTGTTAAATTTTGATATATACTAATCTATTGTTATATTGTATTACTGTTATACTGCTAGATATTTTGTTATACCGTTACAATGCTATGCTACTATACTTTGAAGTGTTATACTTTTAAAACGTTACCGTTATATTGTTGTACTGGTCATACTTTGTTACTTCTTATTCTTTTATTGTTGTACTGTTATAGTTTGATGTTGATACATTGGTAGGAAAGTTCACTGCTGAAAATATTTTTGAGGAAGGTTGCCACTTGTTTGAAAAATTGTATTCACGGGTATCAAACGACACAAAAATACTTTTAAGCGCTGTGAAGTCCGCCAGGTAGTTGCTAGTATTGTAATATCGCTTTAATCAAATGCATTGTTCCTCTAATCCATACGTTTTCCAATGTCAATATGTAGATACTACCATCAAAATTGTATTTGGTTTTCAGTTTGCAATGCAACGGTCTCTCAATTTCGTTCGCATTCATGAATTCCTACTATGCGACGCTTGCTTGACTAGCTTTTAAACGCCAACTCACATGCTTGCCTTCTGCGCTTGGCTTTCCAATGCTCTGTGCTCACTTGCTGTTTGGCTGACTGTCGTTTACGATATTTTTCCAAAGTGGCTTATGAGTATTTATTACCCTGCCACATTACTATGCTGTTATGCACACATATTCATACATACACATGTGCAAATACATACATACGTACAGTAGTACGTGCGCGCACGAATCACATTACTAGCTACAATATTCTAAACATATGGAACGCATAAATCTGGATTGCCGCCAAGTTACTTATACGACATGACTGACCGGTAGTTCGAGTTTTCATTTGTATGTACTTTTGTATGAATGTGTGCATGTATGTACATATTTGATAGTGGGTTATTATTTTTCTTCGTCATTGTCTTTTGCAAATTGTTTTGTGGTGTCGTAAATGTTGCTGTTTATTTGATTTGAAAATTTCTGCGCATACATGCATATATGTATGTATGTACATTAGGTCGGCTCACCAAAAATAGTTGCGATTTTTCTACGGAAATTATAAAATGCATTATATTTTAAGATTTATGACAAAATATTTCGGAAAAATATTTGGATTTTTTATTATAAAAATTTTTTTTTTTTTATTAAAAAAATTACTCAATACAATTTTTGTTTTTTAAATCACCCCAGATGATAGAAGAGTCTAAGCTTGAAAAGTCTGCATACATTTTTTTTTGTTAATTTGTATGAAGGGAATCAAAATAAAGAGATTTTTGGAAGTATTTTCAAATCGGCCCAGCTCACATAAATCCAAATATTTTTCCGAACTATTTTGGTATACATTAGTCTTAAAATATAATAACTTTTGTAATTCCGATTGAAACACAATAAATTTTTTTTTTTGGATGGACAGTGCGGCAACCTAATATACACACATACAAATACGTTCATATGTTGGCTTCGCTGCTGTAGCAGCTTTTGCCGTAGTACCCGCAAAGGTACTGAGTTTTTGTGTCTTCTTTTTCACTTTAGCAGTTGCTTTTATGGTCCTTACATTACTCTGCTTGCTTCAATGTGGTCTGCACTCCTTTCCAGGACTATTTAGATTATCAGTTTCTTTTCATTTTTTATTTTGTTTTTACTGCTTTTGTTTCCTTTTAGTCTTCCTGTTACGCTATTGTTGACTACATTTTTGCTGCAGCTTGTGTTGTCTAGATTTCTACGCTCTATACTTTAGCTTTGTTTTAGTGAAATGAAAGAAAAAGTGGTTTGGTTTCTGGCTACTTACTTTGCACACAAACACACGCACACGTTTAAAGCAGAAAACACTTATACACTTAAGAGCCTTCATTAGCATAATACGTTGGTATTGTGATTTATAGGAAAAACAAAGAAAATAACAAAAACACTCCAAACAGTGCAAGTGTAACCGAAAGAGGAGTAGAAGCAGTGTTCCAAAGTACTTCGCTTCTTGTAACAACTTTGGCCGGCTGTCTAGAGTGTAACTAGTATCGCGTCAGTCTGGACTTTAGCGGCTTTGGATTATTTGCCCCACAAGCAAGCGTTGCAAAGGTTAGCGTCCGCTGAGACGTTTATTTTGCTTTTTCACTTTTTTTTAACTGCTTTATAAACTTTTATGGTTTTTTCCTGAAGAGGAAAAATACAAAAGCAAAAAAAAAAAAAACAAACAATGAAAACTTTCCGCATGTTTAGTTAGTTTAGTGTAAATTGTTTACATGTAAAACTTTCCATTTCACAATTTCAAATTTTCATTTAGTCGTGCCCTGCTTTGGAATGTGCATTGCAAGTAGTTTGTTGTTGTTTGGTTTTTTGCTCCTAAAGTGTAAGCACATACTTAGTTGCAAAGCGTTTTATAATGTTTGAGTGCTGCAATTTTGTTCCTTTGTCTGCTGCTCGCACATATTTACAGCTTTCTACTTGCTCGTATGTATGTGAGTATGTATGTTCGCTTTATGAACGTATCTGTATTTGCGGCTTTTGTGTTCGCTAAATTGTCGCCGGTCAATTGGTATGTCGAAATTTTTGTGCGCATTTTAGCTGACATATTTTGCGGTTTTTTATGGTTTGTTTTTCATATTTTCTTACGTAGCGACTTTTACGTTTTTGTTTTATATGTACATACACTCATGTACAAACATTTGTATACTTTTTATTATGTCATTCATACATGCGACAAGATGGCCTAAACTGTGTTTTCTTGAATTTTTTTATGATATTACTTGCCTTATTTTTAATAGAAATTGTGTTAGAATTTTTGCTGAAATGCTACTGTTGCATGCGACAAGCTAGTTACGCAAATTATTTGTTATAGATATTTAAAATACAAGAAAAAAATGTTTTGTAAGGAATTTGGATTTTTGTTGGCAATTTGGTTAGGCCCGCTGACTAGCCACAGCGTAGCTTGGTAGATACTATAAAGCTCCGCAGCGTTACTAGATAAACCCCGACTACAATAGACAAATAACAAGAGCAATATCGAAGAACATCGCAGCATTCTTGGCCTACTGGACACACCTTATTGTACCCTGTTTTGACGGCGGTTTCCTTAGGCAGAAATACTTATCCGCTAAGCGCAGGACACTCGAACTCGGACTAAGAATATGCTTAACCGTCTCCTCTTTCGCTCTGCATCTACTGCAGCACTTATCATTTGTCAGAGTCAGTTTAAAGGCGTGCGATGACACCAGCAGTCTAGCGTCGTCCCTCTCGAGGGGTAGGAGAAACTTCGTGAGCTTTTATCAAATATTCTGCACTCTGAAAACCTTTAAAACTTGCGTTTTGGTCCACAGATTCTGCGCCTTTTGGGCCAGGAACAGGTCGGCCACCCCTTTTATCGCTTGGAGGGAAATCGGCACTTTCTCTATCGGCGCCCTTTCCGACAGGGCGCCTTGCTTTGCAAGCCTGCAGCTTCCTGGTTGCTCATGACTTCGGAGGGTGCTCGGAACCCAGTACAGGTGTACGTCAGTACCAGTATGTAGCAAGTGAAGAGCTGACCTGCACTCCGCCATACTTCTTGAGGATGTGATATGCGGTAGTAGCGCCTTTATCGCAGCCTAACCATCAATAAAGAGACTCCCCCGTTTATTTGCTAGTTGTTATTCTGCTGCCTCTATGTCTTTCTCCGTTTTAGAAGCATCTGTATAGACATTCACCAGGCCTGTGGCTTCGCGGTTCCTCCCAAAGTGCACATCCGCGATCAATCCGTCGGAGTAAAGATGACGCTATACTATTGTATCCGTAGGACCTGCATACAAACTGCCTCGTAGCATACAGCCTGGTGGGAGTTTTTTATGCTATGTTCTTGACCAATAGGTCCGCCGGCAAGAGACGCCAGAAGTTGTGCAGTGCTCCCGTTGGTGTAGTCCTAAGTTCCCCTTTCTTGCCGATTATTGATAGATAGCCTATAACACTTTATTTTCTGTTAGGAAGGAACAGCATCGGTTGGACTAACGCTGTAAAGATCCTGACGCCTTCTTCGCCCCCTCCTCCACATTGAGGCATCACGAGACCTTACTATCCACTATTATTCCAAGGTAATTGCTTCAGCTGGAAGGTCACCGCATTCAGCTTCGGTTTAGACCAGTTCGGAAACTCGTATTTGCTAGATCTGTTTTTTCTGCGTTGATAAAAAGCCCCGCTTCAGTTGCCAAAAGAAGTACCTCCCGTAGTGCTTGGCTCATAAGTGAGCTGAGTGTTGATAGACACTTTCCGCAAACTATGACAGAAATATCATCTGAATATGCAGTAACTTCCACTTGTCCTCCTTCCATTTTCCCAAGTACCCTGTTGACCACCAGATATCCTTAAGGCGCTCCTCTGTTAACTGGCTTGATTTTTCATGCCTACTCCACTGCGCCGAAACACTTCCGCCGCTTAACATAATGCTCATCCTGGTCGAAATATCGTCGTAAATCCGTCTAAAAGGGCTTGCTTTGGGGCATTGTTGAAGGCCACCGCTATTTCCAGGAAGACGCACAACATTAATTATTCAATATCCAGAGCAGCCCCTATTAAGCAGATTTTTTTTGGCGATGTTTTCGTTAGAACCCCCTTTCGAAAAATTCATGTACAATTTTTAATCCACTTAAAGTTATTACTAATTTTTATATTAAAAAAATATAATGTTCACTTCTTAAATAGTCGATAATTTATTTTCAATTTTAAAATGACCAAAAATGTATGCACAACTTTTGAATTTTTATTTTTTTATTTTCTAAGTTAAATTAAAATTTTTTTAACTATCCAAACATTGCGCCTTGCTTTTAAATTCCAAAAAAAAATATATATATATTCAGTTTTAAAAAGTCCATAAATTTATGGTCGACCATTTTCCATATTATCAAAAATGTATGTAAAATTTTTAGAATCACAAAAACCCAAGATTTATGCTAACACCCAACAAATTATGGCCAATTTTTAAATGAAAAAAATTTGTCCGTTTTTGGATTTTCAAAAATGTATAACCAGTTTTAATTTCCAAACAAAAGTGTGTCCAGTTTTTAAACAAACATAAATTTATTATTATTTTTCATGTTCGAAGAAATTTATGTCCAATCTTTAAATGGCTCAAAATTTATGTCAAATTTTTAAATAACTAAAATTTTATGTGAAGTATTTAAATTATTTATCAAAATGTTATGCGTCCTTTTAATTTACAAAAAATTAGATCGAACTTTCAAGTAAAAAAAAAAAATGTTGATGTTTTTTAATTTTAAAAATTTATATCCAGTTATCAAACTTTCGAAAAAAATATGTCGAGTTTTTAAATCAACATAGAATGGTATGTTAAATTTTTAAATGGCCAATAATTTATGTCCAATTTTAAAATGGCCAAATTTTTATTTTTATTAAGTGTCTGAATTACGAAAACTACATATCCACTTCTTGAAAGACCATAAATTTATGTTCAACCATTTTGAATGTTACCAAAAACGCATGTCCAATTTTTGAAATGACAATAGAACAGCAAAATTTATGTCAACTACCAAAAAATGAATGGCAATTTTTTAGATGAAAAAAATGTGTCCAGTTTTTAAACCAACACATTTGTTAATTACTAAAAAATGAGTTCTAGTTTTCATATTACTTAGTCCAATAAATGAAAACGTTGGTGCTTCGCAGAGGACTTAAAATTTTTTATGTTTGCAACATTTCTTAAACTTTTATATAATGCGGTGGCTAAATTGTGAGCTCGCACATATTTAAATTAAGTATTTTTTAAATTTTATAAAAATGGTATGCTACTTGCTTTAGTATTACAAATTCATAAACATGCACACAATCATATATTCGTTTGTGTTTGTGTGCGCAAAAAACCACATATGAAATTCATTTGAAAAGCAAATTACTTTGGCATGAAAGCCAAGGTTGCATAAATTTCAATCTCAACAGTGCAAAAGCAATTGTACGCCCGCAATGATTTTTTTCCACCACTGATTTGAGGTAATAAATCAACAAGAACCTTGAATAATAAACTCGTGCTCCGTGAGAGTGTCATAAAAAATGCAAATAATTCAAAGGATTAAAAAAAAAGTTTGCTATAAAAATATTGAAAAATATTTAAAGTGGTAAAAAATGTGTATGTAAGTATGTAATAACTATTTTTTTAAACAGTATGTTACGGAGATAGCTTAAAAAAAATTGTTTTTCCACAAAAAAGTTTCATAAAAAAATGGCTTCAAACTCAAATACAATTATAGATAAAAGAAGAAAAAATGTTTGTAATAATAGTTGACACATTAAAGCAGAAATTGAATGCATTGCATACCTCTAGGCGCTTGCAAGCATAGCTTTTTGTTCAATACTTTCGAAGAGCGAAAAAATATCTAGTGTAGAATGAATGAATTTGTGAAATGAAGCAGTGCGCTGCGGAAAACAATCGAAAATGTGTTTTGATGTGCAGAAAAGGCAAATAAATATACCTATAAACATAAACATAAAAATATAAATATACATACATACATATATACATATATTGGGTCATATGAAAAGTCTCTGCGTACTTTTGCCACTATGTGGTCTTAATACCCATACATCTGGCGAAACTAATCCAATTGCCTCAAATTCACTTGCGATTGAAAAGTGACCTTCCAGGCTGTATTTTTAATGAAGACGGTTCCGTAACTATTCGGCCACGCAGAAAGTTTTATTTCGAAATAAGTGCGATATCTGAAGAAATACGCTTTTTAGTATGAAATAAGTGAAAAGGTGTGAGGTGTGCGATGGTTGAGCAAGACCGGCATGCAAGCTGCCAGGTGATAGCGAAGTCACTAAGCATCAACCGCTTGCCAGTTTGGAATCATCTCAAAAGAGCAGGTTACTCAAAGAAGCTCGATGTTTGAAGCGAATAATTACGGATGATGAAAATACGGGACAAACGACTTCAAAGTCTGGATTGGCGGCAAACAAGGCTATCTTCAGTCTTTGGTGGGATTGGAAGGAAATTGTCCATTATGAACTGCTCCAACGCACAGTGAGAGTGGCAGAAAGTTGAAGATTTAAAATTTTTGAAATGTGCAACTAAGTGATTGAGTAGGATTCAAAGCATGCGGAAATCGGTGTTGTATTTCATGGAATTAAAAATTATATCTAGTTGAAAGATCGGCTGTTGTTGGATTTGCCTCTGGCGTTAATACCAAGTGGCTATGGGCACGCCACTATTCTAAAAACAATTCGAACAGAGTACCGCATGCCGAATTGATACCTTCGAAGAGCCTGGTTATAAGAACTGGCGGTGAGGGCCGCCGTACCCTGGTAGATGTAGGTTTACACGTAGAAGTACGTAGTTGTTCCAAATGGACGTTACTGTCCATTTTATTATTTAGTTTAGTGCCACCGCTGAAGATCGAAATGGAACTAGAGTCTAGATTTTTACACTTTACCTTTCGCTTTTAGCTGGGATTCTTGTAGAAAGTTTATTATCTATTAGCTAGTGTTTTGACGGCGAAAATAGAGGAGTAAAAAAAATTAACGAAAAAAGACACTTAAGACACGCGACGAAAGACGCGAAAACAGAGATTTATACCTGGCCAATAGAGTGGTACAAAAACAGTAAAGTCGGAATTTTAGTGCCGGGGTGGCGGATTGTTCTATACCGAAAAAGACATACCCCTATTTCTTATTTTAAAATTTTTCCATGTATTTGCTTTTTTCGCGGTCACCTTTTGCACTCGCGCCTTTATTCGCGTCTAGTGAAGATATAATCTAGCCAGATATAGTATGTAGAATTACAGTGTCAAAAATTATTTTCTCTCCCAGGTAAGATTTTTATTTTATTTCATTCAAATAATAAAATTTTTAGAATCTTTGAAAAAATTTTTTTTTCCGTAATTTTGCTGAACTTTTACTTTCTTTTCAGGAACTCAAGATCTATTGAAAGGCTACTCAGAAAAGTTTTAAATTTTTATTTTTTTTTTGATTTAACTTTTTCGATTTTTCTGATAGTGTATTTTTTTCAGTGAAATTTTGTAGAACTTTTTTTCCTTTTCAGGAACTCTAGAAATATTGAAAAGCTACTCAGAACTGTCTTAATTTTTCTTTTTGTTTTTTTTTCTTTTCTTTTCTTTTTAATTTCGACTTTTTTGAATCGGCATAATTTTGCAGGACTTTTTTTAGGAACTCTAGAACTATTGTAAAACTACTCAGAACTTTTAATTTTTTTTTTTCAAAAACTAAACATATTCCATATTAAAAAATGCTTCTTTCGGTATAATTTTGCAGGACTTTGATCTGTAAGTTTCTGGCTAAAACTAAGACACACATCGAATTTCATGCAGTGGTCGTGGCAGTTCGCTAATCTATGTGCATTTCCCAGATTTCTTCATTTCCAAGCAAATATACCATATTTTATATCGGAATTTTCCACTCTCTACTGCGCACAAACCGACTGTTTTAAACGAAGCAATCAAGAAAGTGCGATCAGAATTTGCCAGGAGAAAAGGAGTTGTGTCAGGCCACGTACATCTCTTATGACTTGGAACAAACTTACAGAGCTTGGTTGAAAAGTTGTAATGCATCCATTGTATAGCCCGAACCTTGCACCGTTTGACTTCCATTTGTTTGGGTCTGTGTCAAAAAATCTGGTAAAAATTGGCCGACCGATGAGCGGCTGAAAATCAATTGGCCACCGATGGAATAATGAAGCTACCAGCCAAATGGCAAAAGATCTCAAAAAACGGTGGCGGGGTAAAATAGATTTGCAAAAAAAAAAAAAAAATTATTTCTTAAAAAATTTACTCAAACATCCGCGTGGACTCTTTATATGACCCAATACGTATGAGTATATAGTTAGTACAAAACTGCATTCACACACTCAACTGACAGCCTGTGCGTATGCATTCTAATATTTAATCGACAGTTGCATGTTTGAATGCAAATTGAAATTTTTACTTGCGCATATTTGCGTATGAAATTTGAAAAATCGCTGAGCAGCGTTGATTTGATGGGAAGTGGTGGAAAAAAATTAATAGAAAAAAACCAACAATGAAAAGAACAAAACCAAAGCATCGCGAAAAAATTCGCATTGTTGCTCCTAAGCAAACTTTGGCAGTGCAGTGTTGGTGTGGCGATTTTGTGCAGCAGTGCTTGAATAGCTGCCCAGGGATTTTGTATTGCATTGCGCGGCATGTTGTAAAAATGTGATTGCACCAACCTTTGTTTGTTTTATTTTTGGGGAAGGAAGAGCTTGTTTTGTTTTGCATTTGTAGTGTTTCAACTTTTGTTATACAACTTTTAATTGTTGCGTTTTGTATTTGATTTGAAAAGTAAAGTTTGGAAAAAGTGCAATTGAATGGCTTAAAAGTGGGAAATAGCGTCGAAGTGCGCATCACCCTATGTTGACTGCACATACATACAACATATTTGCGTAAGCGATTTAGATTGGCTATTGCTCTAGCATTGTATTTTGATTTTGTTGAGTAAATGAAATTGTTGTCTAGTTAACGAAAAATTTTAGGAAGAGTTGGAAAGTGTGTCGCTGAAAAACTTGCAAGTGTAATTTTGATAGGACTTGAAACTTGGACTTCTCTTGTTTTTTTTTTTTTTTTGGTTGAATAAACTGATCGCCTGGTAATAATTGTCATATTAATGTTTATTGATTTACTTTATGACTGCTCATTCACATTGTAAACTTTAAAGAAGAAATGATGAGTCGTGCGCACAAATTAGGTTTTTTGTTTGGCAGCAGATTGTTGGGTGTTAGAGGGATCAGGTATTCGTCTCTCAATACATCGCTAACAAAAGCCACAACTCCCAGCCAGTTTCTGGTTGCGCGGCTACTATAGCCGAATTCCTGGTATTAGCCCTCTCTAGCCAGCCAAATGGTCGGGGTACGCCCGAAAGACCTGGAATCTTGGTATGAAACCAACGTAATTTGGCTAACTATTACCTGACCACCTATTTTCCACCACGTAGTCCATGGTGCTGAGGATTGCAAATACTTTAAACTTCAGAAAATCTTTGTACGGTAATTTTGGATTCACTCCATACTGCGTGAGGCCAGCCACTATTTATTTTAAGCTTACAACGCAGTTACGGTAGGTGGTGAAACCTCAGGTAGTGAAGGAAAAGCTTCACTTAGCAGATTTCCCTCAATATTGATTGGGGTCTCTAGCATCTACTAACTTCTTACCCGAAGAGTGGTGAGCTCGGAAGTAGGGGGTGCTATAATACGTAGTTTAGTGACTGCAGGTAGTGAGTGCTCTCGCCGCTCCTGTGGGTTTTAAGAGCCAAAGAAGCACGGAGGCAAATAAACACACATAGAATACCTCTTTATGATAGATCCCACGTCTTAGGTTAGGTTAGGTGATCACGGTCGTCTATACGAAACACTTAAGCTCGGAGCCCAGCAAAATCCCCTGATTCCCAGGCATCTAAGTTCCCCCAAATTGTTAAAGAATTTTCTACCTAGATTGGAGAGTTTTCGTCTGGATAGCGCAGCAAACTGGCACAACAAATGAAGAATCGTGTCTTCTCTTTTTCGTGTGGCAACTTCTACAGAAGTTAAACAATCTTACGCTTAGTCGATGGGTATGCTTGCCTATTGGGGACTGTTTTATTTTTGACAGATACGAAAAAACTGACAATATGCTCGGAAGTTTGTAAGGGTATTCCTATTTCAACATTTATATCTTGAATGGGAAGCTTGATGGGAAGTCGCGCCAGTTCATCGGCCTTACAATTCCCTCTATATCGCAGTGTACCGTTAAGAGATGTGCGGACCTTAATGGCTACCAAGAAGGCTGATTACGATTTCATATGCATCGAATAAGTGTTATCGGAGAATCGGACTGCGGAAATCGTGTATCTAAAAAGCTGTGGCCCCTGATCTTGGGAAACGTCTATGATTTTCAAGTCCCAGAGGTTAGCTAGATTAGCTAATCGTAGTTTTTCTGTGTTTTCAGTGTGGAACTTAATGACCTCTGCGAAGCCAGACAATGGTAACCAGCCTCACTTAACATAACCTGTACATTTTTTCTACGTAAAAAGTTCCAAAAAATCTTCATTATTTTGGTCTGAAAAATATTAAAAATGCTAAGACTTTTCAGAGCAAGCAGACTATTTCTCCATCTATATCTATCTCCAAGTAGATTTTTTTTTACTTTTACAGTACTTCAATGCTAGTTAATGCATATGCGCAAAAAGTATTTTAAAAAATATATTTCAAAACTCTTTTTATTTACAAAACTCTATGAATTTCATGTGCAAAATATGATTGCATTGGTTTATCCGTTAAATGCATATGGCTACACATATAGCGCTTTCATACAGCATCAAATAAATTAAAACGCTTTCTGTTTCACGCTTGAATGACTTTTTCGATGTAGAAAAAGTGGTATTTTTTCTACCTAAAACTCACTGTCCGCCAAATAAAGGCCACCTTAAACGATTCGAATTGTGAAAAAATTGCATTTGCTTCAGCTCTTGTTGTTGGTTTTTTGCACAAACGGATTGAGTTTTGTGCACTTTTCGTTGTTTTTAGGGACACCTTTCAAATAAATCGAATCAAATTGTATACCCTTTGCAGTATTTTGAGTTTTTATTAATTTTTTTTTTTTTGTTTTAACTGTGCGCTGCGCTAGTGCGAAGCGTGCGCGCGCGTATTTTCAACAGTTGACAAATGCAATGGAACTGAATGCGACGAGTTAAGTCAACGGCATTTAGGCAGACTTGTGTTAGCGTAGCAGTAAAAAAAAAAGTAACCAAAGCAGTATTATAGTAAGACAAAAAAAAAAAACAAAATTACCCAAATTGAAAAGAAAACATCGTGCGTGAAACTATGAAAAAATATGTAGCACGAATTCACACGCCAAAAATATATTTTCGAAAAATCGTGCTAACCAGAGGCGAATGAAAGCAATTAGTGTGCGAGACAGAGTGAAATGGCAGCGTGTGTTGATCGTGTTACTGGGTAGGTGTGTCCATTGATTGCGTTAGGCCATCATAAGCTGCCATCACCAGCGTCAGTTGTAATGTAATTTGGGTTGCGAGTCATAGCATCGAGGAAGTCACATCTATGCATTGACCACAAAGCACTCTGTGCATCCGCATTTCAACTGGTTCGCAAATCACCGAGTTCAGTCGGCTTTTATGCGTAGCGATTTGTGGTCGTCGATGTGTGGTATGCAGAGCATATTCGCTTTTACACTGAGCGAAAAGCGGGAACCCAAACAATGATATCCAAGCCAAAAGATTATGTTCAGTTTTTAAATCGAAATAAATCCATGCCAACCTCAAAATAAATTTATCTCTAATATTTTAAAAGTGCCAACATTTTTATTCAGTTTTTAAATTCAAAAATATTATGTGAAGCTTTTAAATAACAAAAATTGTATTACTAATTTTTAAATGAATAAAAATTAATGTCCACTTTTAAAACTAAAAATTGTATTTCAGTTTTAAGGCAACATCACTTTATGACCATTTTTTATGTTCAATGAAAATATGTCCAATTTTTATGTTCAAAGTAATGTATGTCCAATTTTTAAATGACCCATAATAAATTTTCAATTTTGAATTAGTAAAACACAAACTAACCATTTATGTCCAGTTTTCAAAAACAAAAGTTTATTTCCACAGTACTAAGTACCACGATTTGTTTGTTAGAAAAAATTGAAAAAAAAACAAAGGTTAAGCGGTAGAAGTTATAGCAGCTATTTCGGAGATCACCACATCTCCTCATTAGACTTATTTTTTCTAGACTTCAGCAGGGATCGAACCCGCATCATCGATGTGCAAAGTCAGAAGCGCTAACAACTGAGCTATGCACACCCTGTAAGCTCTTGTTGGTAATCCATTTCCTTATTCAGCCGGTTGCTATCAAGTGCAGCTGATTCGCCGCTATTTAAGCTTGACAGCGTGGTTGGTATTATTAATTCCATACATGAAATATACCCATTGTATAGTTTCAGGCAGGCTCATCCCAAATTTATGTCTGACTTTTAAGTGGCCAAAAAAATATATCACGTTTTCAAATTATCAAAAATTTATGTCCACCTGTTAAATAACCAAAAATTACTAACCAATTTTTTAACTAAAAATTTTTTTCTACCACACATCTCATGGAAAGCCGATGTAATTACGCACATTTTGACACTTTAACTGATTTTCTTCTACAAATAGTTTATTAACTGCAAACAATTAAAAAAGGTACTTCTCTTTTCTTCTTTTTTTCGAGATTTTCGAATATCATGACGAAATAGAAAATAGGTGTCTTCTTTTTTTTCGATAAAGAATGTAAAAAAATATATTTCACCCCAAAAAAATATTGAGGTGTAAATAATGTATGGAATGACCCATAAATATTTGTCTTTTGATGCTGCCTAAACTTTATGAATTTTTTTTAACGACGAAATAAATTCCAAAACTTGTGTCCACTTCCAAGCATTGATGCTCCGCAGATATGAGATGGCATGCTATAGCCCTATATTGAGCTGCGTAATATGAAGTTTGAAGTCAAATTAACTTTTAAGCCTTAGTTTCCGCTTAAAAACTTTTAACATCACAAGCAAAGAATTTTTTGTAGTGTTAAAATTTTTTTTCTCGCTCTTTTGTCCCATAAAAATTATGTTAGTGATGCCAACACGAAAACTGACCACTCGAAACGCTCGGAAAAGAATTACTGCGGCAATGGTGATCAGAGGAGCGGAAAATTGCATGCCACAAATGACTGAAACGATTTCGATACACAGTTACGGAGTTAAGGGAACGAGAATTTTGAAAGGAAAGGGAAGCGTGTACTTAGGTTATGGAAGCATTGAAACCGCAAAGTAAGCTAGTAGTGAGCGTAGCAACCGGAAGTGGATGTGCGTGTGGAAAAAATTTAAGAAAAACGAAAATTGAAAGCGACTAGCTACATCAGTGCAGTCGAAAAGAGTGTAAGAGAGAAGAAATTTTAGAAGTAAAAGTGCATACTTTCTAAATGAGTTATTAAGGAATAATAATTAAACATTCATAGTAAATGTGATAAAATGTGCTAAAAAATATATAGAAAAAATTTCGCCCTTGGAAGCGAGGTATATTTGTGAAATGATATGTATTAGATACTCTTACTCTGGAAAAGATTAGAAAATCTTTCAGGATGTGCTCTATTTTCTCATTGCCCTCAAGTGTCTAAGTGAATTTTGGTTGATTAAATAGCAAATGTGGGAGTTGAGGTTGCTGCTACGCTTGCAATTCGTCCGCTACCTTATTTTCCTCCACCTCCTGTGATCTAGTACCCAAAATAGCCGAATGCTGTATACTACAGCAAGGACATTTAGATTTTCGATGCACTAAAGCACTAGAGAAGATTTTACCTCAAGGGAGAGCAGTGCCTTGAGTGCCGCCTGACAATTTCTAAGGGTTAAGATTCATTACGGTTAGCTTCTAGGTAAATCAATATTTGCAAACAGATTGATTGCGATGACCTCCGCTTGAAAAATGTTCGCGTACTTTCCCAAAGGCACTGATAATTTTGTTTTTTTAGAGCGTTTTCTTGGTTGCTTTGCTGCAGAGCTTAGTGTTAAATTTATTTTCGAAAACGATTGCCCTATATTATATATAAATGGGAAAATATATTTTCTTTACACCCCTTTTATAGCCAAACTATACTTCCAATGTATAAAGAATTGTATATTATCAGAAGCCTATTTTGAAGTTAAAGTGCAGACAATTACTCAATTTGGAAATTAGTTTAATATAAAGCGAAAAAATCAATTCGAAATTGACACCGACGCAAATGCCATACTGTTAAATGGTTAGGGCGAAAATGTCCTAATAATCAAGCTCGACTATTTGTAAAAAATTTACGCCTAAAACTATGCCGCTAAGATTTTACTGTATTTGTTGTGCATTTTTTAAGCGCCTAAAATTGAATTTTTGCAGCATAGTTTTAGTCGTAGTTCTCTTGACAAATAGTCAAGCTCGACAATTTGTCAAGTGCACAGAATTCGGGGAAAGATACATACAAGAATGAAGGTAAAGTTGGGTATGTAGGTAGAAGAAAAAGGGATAAGGGCAAGGATTAAAATAAAAATAAAGAAACCTTAAGATAAAAACAAAGAGGAAGATAAATTTAAAAATTTTATGTAATGACAGAAGTGGGGGTGAAAATATATAGAGATGAGGAAAAGAATGAAGATAAAGATCAGGATAAAGGTAAAGGATTCGATAAAGTTAAAATGAAAAGATAAATATAAATATAAACATAAAGATAAAAATAAAGGTAAATAAACCTTAGAGACAAAGATAGAGAAAGTTATAGAAATAAAGATGGAGACAAAGAAAAAGATAAAACTGTTCAGTTATGGTATTTTATGTTATGTTATGTTATGCTATGTTATGTTGTCGTATGTTAAGTTGTGCTATGTTATGTTATGTTGTATTATGCTGTGTTATTTATGTTGTATTATATTATGTTCATTCCTCAACTCACCTCACCTCAATTCAGCTCACCTCACCTCAATTCAACTCAACCAAAACTCATTTCACCTGAAATCACTTCACTTCACCTTAACTGATATTAGCAAAAATATTCTTAGTAAAGGTTTTTTGGAACGCTAAGACAACTCGTGTTAGACTTTCCATTTAAAGACAGGAATTTTCCCTAGAATTAAGCACACTTTTTAAGCAAACCGAGCACCTAAAATGCAACAGCCTTAAAACGTTAATCTTTTAGATGCCGAAAAGTTGGCACGCCTTTTGATTTAATCTGGAGGGCACAAAATTAAATTCACTTGCGAAAAATTTCATTTATCGTCAATATTTTTTTTGTGTTTTTTATTTTCCTTTGCATGTCCAGTGTTGCATATTTTACGCTGCCATTTCGGCTATTTTTCTTGCTTCTTGCTTTTTGTTATTAAATATTTTTGTGCTCTTTTGTTAGTTTTTTTTTGGGCACATACTCCTTAGAGTGAGTGACTCAGCATTTCCACATTGCTTCATGGCATCAGTGTTTTTTATTTATTCACTTATGCGTAACATATTGCGGGGCGTGAACAGCTTAAGTGTTGATGTGCTGGAAAGAGGTGGCGAAATGTTGAAAGGCACGCAAAAAATATGCATAGTATAGAATTTCAATAATTTCCACCAGCTTTCATGTTGGCATTATGTATATTTTTTGCCGAAAGCAGTTTTGGCAAGAAAACGTGCTTTACGCGACCTGTTGTCGACCGGAAATGGTCAGACGGTTGTACATAATAAAATGAAAAAAAGAAGAAAAATATGCACCTACTTATGTATATGGAGTTTGGTAAATCTCTTTCGAGGAAAAGTCATAAATATCAAGTGGAAGGCTAAGAAAAATAAACAAATAAAGCAAAATAGCAGCCATAGAAAGGTAGAGGACTTCGCCCATAAATTTTCAATTCTTTACAAATTTTTTCTTCTTTCGCTACGTTCTCCATTAACTTAATTATTACGCTGCATGCAATGCTCGGGCAAGCGAAAGTGAAAGTTGGTGGACGCAAACCACTATTTACTCGTAGGTAGTTGGGTAGTTGTGTATAAATATTTTAGCAATGTGCTACAAAATAAATAGCATGCTCCTATTAGCAAGAAAACGTGAAATATTTCAACATATTTTCGGCAACCTGTGCGGAAGAAAGGAGAGAGCATGGAAAATATTAAAGGCATAAGAAATCTAATTTCTTAAACTTTTGCGCTACTTAACGGTCACAGCGCTGACCTTTTTCTGACTTTTATTTAGTTACTTGCTTTCGCTTTCATTTGATTTCGTGAGTCCCAAAATATTAAAAAAAAAATGTTTTTAAGTTGGCACGTGCACCTTGCCATGCGCTGCCTTGAAATGGGAACATTGCTACTGGACGCGTGACTTAAGTAATTGTATGTTTTCTCTGCTACGAATGTATGCACATTAGGGTGGTTCAAAATAAAGGTAGTCGTATTTTCTTTATTTAAAAATGTCTTGATATTTAAAAATACAGTTCTTTGTAGAATTGCTATAAAGTCGTTAAAAATAAATATTTATATTTATCGAATAAAAATAGGAGTATGCATTCTCCTTCAGAAATCTTCAAATAGTAGAATTATGATAAAAGTTTTAATGTAAATTTATACAAAATATTTTTTCACAACATGCACTCTCCCTCTCAACTTGCGTGTTATTATTATTTTTAATTAAAAATATCTTCAGATTTTGAATTTCTTAAAATACTACTTTATCTGTTTCTGTCTTTAAAATGGAGGAGGACCTTTGAACAAAGGCTCGATATGTGGAATCGGCTGCTGGTACAAAGAAAAATGTTCCTGTCTTGTTTCTTCTTAATTCTTTTCGCAATTTTCTGCACCTTTACTTGCCACACCACATTTTCTGCTTTTTATTTTCATTCTTGCTAAGTTTTGGAATCCTGCTAAGATATGTAGTTGCAACTTGCCTTGTCTTTTGTAAGACAATGGAAATACAATAGTAATATAGTTCCATTGATTTTTTTTTTTATTCCGGCACGAAGTCACAATGACCGAGTGAGCAAAGTAATGCCATTCGAGAGATCCGAGATTCGAAGCTTCGGAAAGAGGAATTTTCTTTCGCAGAACTTTGATTATTATTTTTTCCTTATTTATAAATTATTAAAACTATTTATTTTATAAATTGAAATTTAACTTTCTTTTTAGTAAACTGGAAGACAAACATAATAACGATCCTCCGCAGATCTTTCAATTACTTTTTTGAAAGACAGAAACTAGTTTTGTAGATAGTTGGCAGAACTGATAATATCCTTACGAAAAACTTTTCGTTCGAAATAATGTGGTGATTTAATTTCTTTTTCGCCTCCACTTTTGATATTTTTCTAAATTGGCTTTTCCATTGTTCATTTTCATTATGACCTTCTTCTTAGTCTCTTCAACTTCATCCCAATCTCAGTCTCTATCTTCACATTTTGCATCATGTTCATCTTAATACTCACTCTTTCATTTCAATTTCCATACCTTCATATTTTAATCCATCTTCACTTTCACCTTTTTCTGCATTTTTATTTAGCTTCGTCTCTTATATTCATCTCCATCTTTGTCTTTATATTACTCTTCCTCTTCATCTTCGTGTTCGTCTTCATTTTAATTTTCATCGTCATCGCCATATTCATCGATATCGTCGTAATCGCCATCATCATTTTCATCTTCATCTTCATCGTCAAAATCATCATCTTTATCTTCGTCTTGATATTCATTTTCATATTTACGTTTATGCCAATTTGTCTTTATTTCATCTTCATTATAACAGTCATCTTATTCTTGATTTTAGGCTTCGTCCACACCTCCACTTTCTCTTTCACGTTCAACATCATCTTCTTCTCAATTTCCATCTTGTTTTCAACATCTTCTTTCATCTTCCTTTTTACTTTCATCTTCACAATGGAAATGAATCTCCGCAATTTTCAGAATCTCTACAAAGTTTTTTTATTCCTACTTAGTTTTCCATTTTGCCCTCACTATGTATGTGCCCTTTCAATTTTCCATCTCTCCTAAGTGACCATAAAAATTTGCATAAATTTCTCAGCTAATATTCATATAATCAGCTGCAGGATGTCACTCTTTCAGCTGAAATTTTTTAGCCGCTCTATTTTACTTTTTTTCTCTTAAACCTCTCTCTGCTTGTGCAATTTTTTTTCAGACCCAAACAACTTAACAACTTGTAATGTTCTTTTTTTTTGTTTGCCATTTTGCCTACTCATTTACACTTGTTCACTTCAGTTGGCGTATTTTATCTCTTCTCTAACCATAACTCTTTGCACCTTTTGCACTTAAGGCTCTGTTATGCATACTTGGCATTGCATGCACTGCTATACCATTTTTACGTAGAAATCAAAAACCAACAGACTTTTACGTATGTAATACTGTGCGTTGGGTAACCGCTTACACGCGAAGCTCATTTAACAGATTCCTTATGTGACAACTCTCAAGCAATGCCAAGTATGCATAACGGAGCCTTTACACTATGTAAGTGTTAAGTGCAATTTGTTTTCCCCGTTGACTATTAAAATGACATCAGCTTTTAGCTTTTAATTTTGTTGCTTGTTTTTTGTATTAATTATTTCCATTCGCAAATGAGTCAATTAAGTTGTCTGGCTAATTTGCTCTCTTTACTGGACAGTCGCCTTTTGCGTGCTAAATTTGATTTTATGTATGCCCGCCAGGGCGTATGAGTAATGTATATGAAGATGACAAGAACATTTTCGACAAGAGCTACATACGTACATAAGTTAGAATATAAGCAATATTGTCCACGTACCTTATTGGTAAGGAGTAATAAATTGAGTTAAGTAAATTTTGTCGCAAGATCTACTAACCTAAATACATAAATTAAGTGTGCTGTCATCACCAAATTTTTTGCTAATTGAAGTTTTTGTAAAGTAATCATGTCAGCGCGCGTATTTGATCATTAATAATACTTTATGTGTTTTTAGTTTTTTTGACCTTCAATTCAAGGTTTCGTCAACAGGTATTCAATTTTTTTGTGGCGACACAGTTTTGCGTGTTTTGATATACCAGTAAGTAAAAAAAGGGTATAATAATTTTTGCCGACAATAACAAAACAATGGATAATACGATAATCAAACTTAGCTCTGCGACCGAAACCGAAAATTTTTATAGATTTCGACTAAGTATTCTGATATTATCTGTGCACCAAAAAATAAATTTTTCAATTCTACAGAATTTCAAAAAAATTCTCAAAAATCAACGCGAATTTAGGAATCTGAAATTTGCACAATATTCTGAATTCTTTTTAGAAATTCGTATTAAAAAGTTCGGCATTAGAACCGGCGATTAAATGGTGGAACTGCGGTACGAAAATATGGCCATATAAGTCATATGTGGTCTGATCAAACTTTACTTACAAATTTTTACCTAAGCTGGTTTCAGATCTCTGACTTTTCTAAACGTTCTTCCGTCCCGTCCCGTCCCGTCCCATCCCGTCCAAAAATCTTGATTGCTAATAAATTTACCAATTTTTGAAGTATCTGTCGTTTGTGTTTTTAATCTGCAGCCCATATTTTTTAACGTATTTATTCAATTTCTAAAAGTGGAATGAAATACCGAAATACCGAGTTTTTCAAAAATGATAAAATAAAAAAATAAAATAGTATCTCACTTTTTATCTATAAAATTAATAACTGGTGCGCCTACAAATATGTTTTGTCTTCAGAGAGAAACTTTATCTTACCTTCATGCTTACGATTTACAAGTAGACTTCAACGAGTCTTTACTTGTGTACTTTTAGGCATCCTGTTATTACATAATTTATAATTTTATAATGATTTACCTATATACATTAAAACTATTGAGCAAAATGTACAACGTTTTGAGTTTTTAGTTAGAAAAAATTCTACTTTCCAGCATTTAAGTAAAAGTTAACGAAAGAATTACATGTTGAAAAAAAAATTGTATTTCGTTAATAGTCCAATCGTGAACTTTTCTAACACTCTCTTAACTTTATTGTAATTTTGAAACGAGTTTTATTTTCTCCTTTTTGCTGGAATTTTCATTAAACTACCTATTAAGTGTCAGCAAAGTTTCAATTAAGCGTTGCTCACTTCGAAACACATTTAGTTTTTGTAAAACTTTTGCATACTTTAAGTACACACATATGTAAACTCCACACACATACGCACTACAAATGTTTGCAAGTATGTACTTATGTATGCGTATGTGGTGTGTTAGTAGCATTTAAATGAATTTTCTGACTTTTGCAATCGACACCAAAAGCAAAAACTTTAATTGTAAGCGTGTCAGAGCGCATTTTCCATTTAAAAAAGCATACGAAAAGTTAAATGAAGCTAAGGAAGCTAGAAGGAGAGGGAAAGTTAAGGGTGAGTGTGTGTGAGAAATGGGAAATTGAAAAGCAGAAAACTGTAAAGTGAGAAACCTCTTGAGCGGATTTGCTATTTAATAGGTAATACGAGTCATTTAAGCTATGCGTAAATGTGTGTTTCGAATGGGATATAAAATTTAGAGATAGAGCGGCATGTAAAAACAAGGCTTTAATTAAAATTGAAAAGAGGTCAATTGTAACAAAATATTGTAATGAAAATGAAAAAGTATCGCGAAAGCTTTAAAACTTACACACAATGAGTTATTTTGTTTTTTGCATGCTTCCAGGCCTTCCAAAAATGAAAAGGATTTGCCTGAAAAAATTAGCTAAGGCTTAACGAAGAAACGAATGTACATATATCAATGAAATTCTGGCAAAATTTTCTAAAGGAAAACAGTGGGGCCTAAAAGTGTGCAATATGAATAAGTAAAAGATCAAAATTAGCGAAAGCGATTTTTAGAGTCCCACTTAAATAATTGGAAAGAAAAAGTGCCACAAAATATTTGTTCGTTTTTAAGAGTATATTAAAAATATATATATATTTTTTTATTTGCATAGTTTTACGTAAAAAAGTAGTCTTATTAAATTTATCTTTAAAAGTTCTTTTTTCGATTTTTTTTAAATTAAGCCTTTCCTTTGGTTAAAATAAAATTTACTTCACATTTGATGCAACAGCATTTTAAATTTAAAATTGCAACACATTAAGTTGCTATACTCAGCATTTTTAATTAACCATCATTAATCAGAATTGCAGCCGCAACATCAACACATAAAGTGAAGCACATGAATTTTTGTAATAATTATAACGGTCGAACGCGCCGCGCTGAACACATCAACAAACAACACTACCAAAAAAAAAAAAACCAATGAGTCAAGCCAGCATACACGCACATAAAAAGCAACTCATAAATATAACCTTTAGGGAAAAACTCTGACCGTTAACATTTTTTATTTGGTTATTTTCTGGTTCATTGGAACTTGTGAAAAGCAATGGAAAAAGAATGACTCACAAAACCAATCACTTCTTCTACGTTGAGCTGGCGATTTCTATTTAAAGCAATACCATCTTAGTTTACTTTCGAGGTCTGCCACGGGTAAAAACTAAGCTTCGAAAATGCTCGAATTTCCTGCTACTACGTTTTTTGTTTATTTCAGGCAGCCTACCATACAGTTTAACTTGCATAATTAGTTTCAAATGAAAAATAAAGAGGCATACTGGTTGGTGCCAAGAGCAGATCTTTAATAATTAATTTAATAATTTTATGTATTTGCTTTTGTACAAATATTCTTATTTTCGAGACAGCCAGTTCTACGTAACGCATTGACTCGTGGATTTCTTCCCGAACAAAGGTTGTTCCGCATACTTCTTATCTGGGCGGGCATTGAGTCCAAGCTCGGACCAGAAACTTTTTTTTGTGCTGCGTATGCTAGGGACGACTTCATCCAAACTTGCCTTTGGTTAGGTGCAGTACCTGTAACAGATGGAGTCCCCCAAGAACTTGTCCATGCCTTAGGTCACACAGGGAGAAGACCGCAGGGTTTGTGGCCCCATGTTGCTCAAGCAACCCGCGGGTGCAAACAACTACCCAAACATCCCCTCGTCTCCGCGGAGCTCACATGAGCAACAATTCATCTACGTCGCCCCTTGTTGCAGAGCTCTGCGGTCTTATTTGTCGACCCAGTCGACGCAGACATTGCATTTGACCCCCTACCCCCTATCGCGATCAATAAGCCCACCGACTTTGCTCACGCGGAACATCGTACGTACATATACTATATAAGCTGCAACAAAGCTGACTGTAAGGGTTCGAAAAACCTGCCGTAAGTACCTTCGCCGTGAGTGAAAGGTAGTCACTTTTCTAGCAGCTCGTCTCCAAAACCGACGCATCGCGGAAGTCCGCACCAACATTCTGGCTCGAGCGGATGTTCTTACAAACTGTCGTGCCCACTTATGCCAGGTGGATTCCGGAGACCACGTTTCGAGGCTCGGCAGCTAGTAAAATCAATATGAGAGGAAAAAGTGGAAGGAGCAATTGAAGACCTGTAATTTCGCCTCTGGTGCGAGTAAGCTCTGGTCAGTCATAAGTTGCCTGTCCAACCCGACTAGACGTGAGGACAGAGTGAAAATTTCATTCGACGGTCACACCTCATCGGACCCGAAGAAATCAGCTACTTTAGTAGGAAAATTACACAGCAACTGTCGGTGGATAAGACCAAACGTGGAGTGATCAGAAAGCTGCACAAACTGCCAATAAACGGTGCGCCCCTCGCTCCTACCAGCGGTGACATCCAGGTGGCTATCAGAAAGGCAAAAGCCTCCGAAGCGACTGGTCCTGATGGAACATGCATACTGATGCTGAAAAATTGGGTTCGGCGGTAATATCATATATTAACCAGGTCCTCAATTTGTTGTTGGCCACCTCATAATTCCTGGTAGCGGAAATATTGGATGACGGTCTCACTAGTAAAACCGGGGAAACCAGCTAACAAAGGGGTACTTATTGCTCGAAAGCTTTTCTTTCACCAATAGTGAATACACCTGAGGCGTTGCTGCTGCCATACATCACGTGTCACCTGACCCCAGCGAATCTAAAGCATGATTTCCTTAAAGTGCACAGCACCACCACCGCACTTAACGCCATAAATAACTCTATAACTCGTGCTCTTAACTCTAACCACCCTTGTGAAAGAACAGCCTTAGTTGTGTTGGACACCGTCTGCATTCGACGTTACTAGAAGGCATCCTCTCTGCCGCAGGGACTTAAGCGGTGGTCAGCGAGTTACCTGAATGGTCGTCACTCGTCAGTTATCTTCAGTGACAAAAAATCTAAGCCGAGGAATATCAAACTGGGGTTTCCACAGGGTGGTGTTCTCTATCCGTTTCTATTTAATTTCTATATCCCTCACCATATAGAAAACCCCTCACCCGCAGAGGGAGTTTCTAGCATTCCGTACGCTGACGATTGCTCGATATTGGAGTTCGGCAATGTAATTCATGACCTACGCTCAATAGTGAACGGTTACCTCACCGATCTTTCTAATTTTTTCACTGTAAGGAGAATATCACATATAAGGTGAGACCAAAAGGCTCCCAAAAAGGAAGCACATCATTCTTATAATGCATATCCTAGTAGGGTGCTACAGATGCGAGTACCCGAACATTCACAAGCTCGAGTGGGAACCAGCACCTAGGCAAGCCAGAAGGCATCCCTATGAACTGAGGGACGAGGCCCGATTCCAGGCACATCAATTGCTAGACCCGGGACTGTACAGCATGGCAGTTAACAGTTTTCACAGGGAGTCTATTACCACCTATACAGACTCCCGTCATGTGAGTGCTATCATACTTGATGATAGAGAGCTTCAACTGTCGAGAGATACCCACGTAACTCTAGTCCTACTAGGTCCCCGACCAGGGAAGGATGGTATATAGAACTACCAGTAGTAGAGGTACACTGCTTGTTCAAGGTTGGAGTAAGGAAATGGAGCCGGTCTCTACTCGGCTCTCGGATCAAACTGTCCTTTCGCCAGCCGAACGATTGTAGTGTCTTCCAGGCAGAGTTCTAGAATACAGTGAGAGCGGCTAGACTTTTACTTGGCTGAACGGTTTCAGATGATAAAGCAACTACCTTTTTCGATATTCAAGCAGCTTTGAAAGCAATATGATCTAAAATAGTGAAATCGGGAATTGTATGAAAATGTTGTCCCAAGTTGGCATCACTGAGCTATATAAAAGTCACTCTGTGCTGTTTCCGCGGACATACCAATATTGAAAGGAATAAGTCGGCTGATGAGATAGCTACGTACTACCACTTTCTGTGTGGACGTCCGTTGCTTCAGTAGGATAATGACATGAAACTTCTCTCCAAACAGGAACCCCCTCGGTTAGGGGTATGTGTCTCCTTGGAGAGGGCACTCACAAGGGACAACTTTGTTTCCAAGATATATAATATTCCATACACGCCCTCCTTACCTGACCTAATCTATGGTCTGGATATTTTAGCCGTCTCAACTTTTACCCCCGACACACCCAATGACTGTCCAGCATGTGGAGATTCCCGCTACGATACTAACCACCCCTTCACATGCCCAATCAACTAACACCTCTTTTCCTCTGATCCAAACCCATCGAAGCAGCACATACCCTGGACCTACCGTAAATTAGCTTGTTGATAATGATTGAGGCTATACGATCTAGGCAGGGCTAAGTAAGCCGCTAAAACAACAACCACAACTAAGCTACCTGAAAGTTTAAACCTTTTAAAGGAAAAACAGAATTTGTTGACGAAAAAAAACATATCGCAACATGTTCCAAATCAATTCAAAAAAGAAAAAACATTCTTCCTTGGCCGATTTGCATTTGTTGATTAGTAGTACTTTCCTTGAGTATTTCCGGTTTTATTTAATTTTTGTTTCATACACATAATTTAGCAGCATGCAACAGCCACATATGACAGCAGGTCATTACAAGCATGCCACATAATAATATAATTGTAATAATAATGACTTGGGAATTAAGAAAATAAAATGTTCATCAAACGCCATGTGTGCCAGCCAAGGCTGTAACATGTGATGCGGTGTATGAAAGTGACTAAGTCAAAATAAGTAAATGTTGTAAGGACACAAAGATTTTAATTGTCATTTGCTGACATAATTTAGGTGTATGAATAAATTAGTTATTAAAACATACTGGCTTCAATATATTCTTACATATATACATATGTATGGACATATGAAGAATTTGCAGCGTTGTAATAGGCAGCAGCGAAGGAAGGAAGTGTAACACATTTGCGGTATAGTTGATAGCCATTTTGCAATGCAAATAAGTCTCACTTTCTCTAAGTGATTCCCGACATCAACAACATTTGGCACACACTTTGCAATTAATTTTCCGCAATTTCATGCTTCGGAAATGATTTCGTATGCAAATTTCGACACTCCAAAATACAAGCATATGCACACACGTACATATGTGTGTATGTATGTATGCTTGCCATACCAGCAGGAAGCAAACGATAAAATGACATATATACATACATATGGTACACATTAGGGCGGGTCAATTTTTCTTTTACTATGCGCGCGTAGCATAACCCTCCTATGCTACCTGTAATTTAAAGCAAATTTGCCGCAGAAACCATGTGCTAAAGTCAATTTGAAGTTTGCTAAATTGCGAAAATTGGTTTCGAAGAAAATGTAAAAATGTTCACTGTTGCGCCCTCTAGTACAAGTTTCAAGAAAAACATATGTAAGAGCAGAAATGGATTCCTCATGCCTTACAGCAAGTTTTTATAAAAAATGTAAGCACTTCTTTACGACACTACAACAAAATGCTAAGAAACCTATTTTCGCAAATATACAAATTGACCCACCCTAGTATACATATGTATACATAAGGCGCTTAAGAAGAGATATATGGAGCAAGCTATATTTTAGTAGCGGCTTATATGTATGTATATGTATACATTCAGGGCCGCCAAGAGAAAATTTGGGCCCGGTAGCAAATATGTATGTGTGGGCCCAATGTCCACCAATTTTTGTTTTTTTAATTTTTAAACGAATTCCCAACGATCACTACATATGTAGGTACATACCAGTGACCGTAACAGTTACATCTTTTATTAAAAAAATCTCGCTTTAACAGTTATTTTTTGACTTTCATTTAATTACTCCTCAAATAACATTTATTTTTGATTTTTATTTTATAAATCCGAAAAAGCAATTATTTTTGATTTTTATCTAAATAATCTGCAAATAACAGTTATTTTTGATTTAACTGACTGATTTTTAATGATGACTTTTATAAATAAAAGTCCTCGATAACTGTTATATAAGACATATAATATAAAAATCTTAAATTACTGTTATTTGCAGATTATTTAGATAAAAATCAAAATTAATTGTTACTTTGGATTTATAAAATAAAAATAAAAAAAATTGTTATTTTTTTAATTTTGTTAAAAAATTGCAAATAAAAATTTATGTTCAAATTTGATTCTCGGTGAAAAAAGGAATCGATTGGTATGTTTCACTTAGTTGTAGAACATTTCCTTCATAGTGAATTTTTCAATGACAGTTTTCATCAATAACTGTTATGTTCGGTCCCTGGTCGATACGTCTTCAGTGCTTTTGAAAAATAATAGTTAAGTCTCGAAGAATGTAGAGTACGATTTCTTTATTAAAAAATGTCATCTAAAGAGAGAATTGTTCTTGCTGTACTGCTGTAAAACTGTATAGAAAGCATACAGTAGCATCTGTTGTGTTAGTCAAAACCAAGGACCGTAACTGTTATGCCTTTTTCTAAAAATAATCGCTAAATGATCGTTATATCTTTATCGAAATGCTTTCGTTTAAAAATTAAGAGATAAAATTTGCTCAAACTTTTTCGGTTAAAAAAAAGAGTTAATATTTGAATTCACTTTTTTAATAAAAAATAACAGTTTATTTACTATCGATCTTCATATTGTTTTGCATCGCACATTTGGATATAATTGCGAAAAGTTTTACGGCTATATTCTGTATCAGTGACAAAGTCTTGTCAAAGTAATTTTTTGTGGGAAAATATGTGGAAAAGTTAAAATTTTTTCAGTAAAAATATTTTTGTCACCGATACAGAATTGGGCTATTAATCTCAGTCTGCTGTTACCTAAGCTCAATATTCACTTAGAAGCAAAAGTTACCATAGAACTTATTAACAGTCTCATGGAACGTTTTGGTGAGATTTTGGTAGAGAATAAACAACAACGAAAAATTGAGGCTAGGAGCTGCTTTGGCAGCAGCAATGGAAGCTCAACATTTAATACGGTATACAAATTGCCTCTGCCATCTAGACACTCACACATTGAGATAAAGATACAGTTATGTGAAAAATAATAAGCCCACGACATTTTGACCAGTTTTGGGCAACAAAATTTTTATAAAAAATTTTTCAAAAAATTCTAAGTATGCAGTTTTAATGCCTATGAAAATGCGAGCTTCAAATGGTTAAGAACTCGCGTTGATTTTTGATACTTTTTTTTGGGGTGGTGTTATTTTTTTCATACTTTGTGTGGAAGAAAATGCGTGATCCCGTCATCAAACAAAAACTAACGCGAACTCTCAGTTACTTGAAACTTACACTTTCTTAAGCTATAATTTAATGAGCTATAACTCTACGTACTTAGAATTTTCCTAAAAGTTCTTAATAAAAAGTTTGTTGCTGTTGTAAAATTATGTTGAATTTTTCTAATGTCCCGGAATATGAGGAAGTGGACGAATGTACTAGAAAGGGATACGAGATCGGACTTGTGGAAGCAATCCAGATCGTGAAACCTTCCCCACGATTTCTGTCTTCAGAAGTTGACAGAGTGACCACGGCAGCCACCAACAGTAGGTGGAAAAATCTGTATACCTGGTGGACGAACGAAGAACACCTAGTTTGTTAAGGCTTTCAAAGCCAAAACATTAGTCGGGACACTAGACCATTAGCCACATGGTCGCCAGATTCGTAGCCCTGTTTAACGATCGCCACAGAGGCTGCAGATATGAGAACGAGATAGAATCCGTCCAGCACTTCCTTTACGAGGAAAACGGTTCAAATTTCTTGGGGACCATTTCTTCGAGAGCCTGAATACCTTGTGGAAAGCACCACTGGAGGGACTGCTAGGATTCGCCAGAGAATCAAAATGGTTCAAGGACATGTAGGGATAGAGAATCCAGGCCCTTTTGAAACCCACACACCCGGTGGGAAACACCTCCGACCTCCACTATCGTCGGGCCTATTTACGCTAGCATAAACCACTTCATTATATTTGGGCGTCATATTTTGCACTTTGTTGCATACTCTAAGGCGCTGAAGTGCAGAGTTTGTGAAGCTACATACTTATGTATATAGATATGTATGTAGGTACATATTCACTTCTTACTTTACGAGTATGTCATTCGGTCGGCTTTAAGTGTGTACAGTATGTGTATAGAATATGAAAGTGTGTGTGTGTGTGTAATTGAATGTTAATAAGGAAATATTATTTTCATTTTATGGCCTTAATTTTTACACACACACACACACACACGCCACAATTCTGCTTCAAATGACCAAAAAAAAAGCAAGGCGTTTGGCATGCAGCTTACTTGGAAATCTTGTACTTGCATATATACGCTTGCATATTAATGAATTGTACGTTTATACAAATATACATAGGTAAACATATGTCTCTTCATATATGCTACTTAATATCCATCTGTTCATCGTCGTCGTCGCCGTCGTCATCGTCAGTCAGCACTTTCATTTGTTACTTTGTAAGCCTGATTTTCATACACATCCTACAAACCACTTACACTGTGTTTCGGTTAATAGTTTTCATGTTGGTGTATGTTTAGATATATGTACGTGTTTCCCTTATGACTCTGCTGTTTTGTGATTTATTGCGTACGTGTGCCAGATTTTACAGCATGATTTATTTATACATACCTACATACAAATAAATAAATGTCTGCCAGGTGTCTCCGTCGGAGAGGGTTATTTCGAAGGACATTTGTATGTATGTTTTCGAAAAGCATCTTGCTACTGTTAAGAGCATATGTGCGAAAAGTAAGTGCTTATAATTAAAATGTACTTAGAAAACTAAAATTGATCAAGGAGTGGAAGCATGAGGCATAGGTTTGGGCAAGCGCCATACCCATATGTCCATTTTTGAAACGAAGAAGACGTGAATACTGATTTTTATAACTAGAGTCAATCTTGTGTGGCAACAATTTATACATACTTCAATCTCGTAGACATGCTTGTCGTAGCTCGAAGAGGGTCTCGAAAAAAAGGGAGGATTACGGAAAGAACAGTCTCTGATATGCCAACTCCATGGCAATAGGGCTAAATTTTGCCCTTGCGGTTGGGTTGAACTGTGAAGCTAAGTTATGAATGACCTTACAATTTTTACTACAGTTGGTATTCATACGAGTGGAGATCTACTCTAACTTGCGGCCGGGTTATGGATAACGCATATTAAATGAGAGGGGGTGGCTGTGCCTCTTCACTATTCTTCGAAGTTGGATCCGGCCATTCGCTTACCAAGGGCACGAGTTGGGAACTGGTTCTTTAGAATTAACTAGGATTTAAAAAATTGTAGAACATCGGAAACCATCGATATTTTCCTGACGATGTATGTTAGCATCGATACTACTTTTTCCGTTGCATCAAAATTTTGATACATCATTGCTACCTCCGGAAATTTGCGTCACTAGAGGTAGTTATCTGTCAGTATTTTTCCAAAAGATGAGGGAAAGGCGGAGGAAGTAGATGGCAAAACGCAGTCAGAAGAAATACTCTTGTCTGGTTGCTTAGACTTATACTGCTGCTGAATCTCTCAAGGGACCATAGTCTACCGAGGTTATATTCACGGAAACCTGTGGCCTCTTATGGTATGCAGGAAAATTCAAGTCCGCTGATGGGTGGTGTAAAAGAAGAAGTCTGTCGGTTTTGCCGTTACAGTGTGCGACAATGCCTCTGAAATGTAGCGGTGACACTCGAAGGGGTGATATTGCTGTTGCCGGAATTTATGCGCAGAAGGTAATTTCAAGGAAGTCAGGTGCGGAGCAAGACGGCCTTGCCAAAGGTAACTTTTAGCGCCATGGCTACTCTGTTTACCCCTAAGGTCTTCAGATTTCCAAGGGATTATTTCTTCGAGATGTGGAATAGTTGAGCCCAGTTGAATTTTATTCTCGTATTTGTATCTTGGCTATGGTCGATAGACTTAAGAATAGGTCTGAGGAAATCTATTGGACATCATATTTAGTTGCTGTGATCGCCGAGTGAACGCTTGATAAAAGTAGTCCGCCTAGGCTATGTCAGGTTAATGTGGCTGCACACATGCCCATTAGGAGACGGAATAGAGGATCTTACATATTTCATTTCCCCAGAAATGAAGATAATGCATCATCAGGCTCTAAAGACCAACTTCTATTCGCTCATTCGATAAAGTAATTCTCCAAGCCAAATTTCCAGGATGATAGCTTTATTACACGCATTAAAAGCGGCAATGATCGACAAGCAAGGTTTTTTAATGCTTTTGTCGGTGCAACCCATGATGAACCTTGGTTAGCTTATTCCTTATTGGAGACTTATCCAGTACACCAGGCACAATGTACATACATAAAGCAAATCGAGCTCTCACGAATTTGAACGCAAGCTTCAACTGAATGACTTACCCTAAAGTTCAGACACTTATTTATTTGTAAGCTTGTTTCCACTTTTGCATGGACATCACATAACGCATGCATCAGCTGGGCACACTTACGTACATATGTATATTTATGCATTTACGTGCCGGACATGTGGCGGATGCATGATTTATAAACATTCGTCAGCACGTTTCTCCCAAAGAACTACGAGTACTTTTAGAAGAAAAGCCAGCACTGGCCTTAGCTGTCTATGAATTTGTATAATATTGTGTGTATGTATTGCTGTCAGTGCATCGGCTGTAGGCGACACATGTGTTGGCAGCAGTTGCGATGCACAAATACATTTGTATGTAAGTACATGCATGTGAGTTTTCACTCTTGGCATGCTGCAAATGGCATGATGATCTGACGTGATGTGTTGATGTTTGATATTCAACAAACGGAAATGAAATTTTAGTGTACTAAGCGCATAAGCACGAATGGTCGAAGCTGCTGTTGTTGTCAGTGGGTATGAGAAGAAATATGGTTTGAGTGGCATAGTCGAGTTGCGCTCATTCGATAGAAACTGACAAGCAGACAGCAATGAAACACGTACATACATAGCTAGAAGCAGGGCTAATGTGATGAAGTTCTGGTTTGTGATTGCATTTTTTGTGTGTTTTAAAAGGTTTGTTTTTCTCATGTGTGCAAATGACAAGTACGAAAAGTCAAATTTTTCGTTTCTTACTTAAAACTTAATTTAAGATGAGATAACTTGGTTTATAAAAATTAAGTTAGAATTGTAGCGAATTTAAATGAAATTATTTTCGTTTTTTTTTATTTTTTTGTGTAATAGCATTTTATATTCCACAATTTTGTTTAGCTTGTGGCCGTTTTTAATGGTTTATTTCTTTTTGCATGGCGCACTTAGCTCAGTGGTCAGACCACTGGATTTGAAAGCCGAAGACGCTTGTTCCAATTCTAGTAAACTCGATGAAGAAGTCTGTTGAGGAGATTTGTTGATATCCGAAATTCCAGCTTTGACTTCTACCATAAATAAATTATTGTTGTTTTCCCACAAAAAAAATTCATTAAAAATGGCATCAAGCTCAATAAAATTGTTGAGTAGAAATTAAATTTGTTTCAGGTCGACAGTACGCCTCTAAAATTTAGTTTTTTATTCCCTGGTAGGCCAAGCCAGTCAAACGAAAGGGGTTCCGAAACGGTTCCGAAACGATTTGTTTCGAAAATACTTCTTAAGAGAGCTGCCAGATGTTGACAATTCAAAATCGAGAAATCAATATGTTAAAGAAAATATCACAACAATGTACATAGGTTCCAGACGAAAGCGGTTCAGCAACGATTTATTTCGAGAATATTTCTTAAGAGGGTTGCCACATTTTCAAGAAGTTAAAATCAATTTAATAAATAAATTAAACGAAATAGTTTAATATGGGTACTAAAAGAGAGACGCTTGAAGAAAGCTGTATTTATTACGAAAACATTTTTGACAAGGGTTGCCACCAGGTTAAGAAAATCAATTTAGTTGACAAGTTAAATGAAGACCTATAACCTAATAATATAAATGTGAACGTCTGTGAGATAGCTGATGAAAATACCTTATGACCTGGATTAATATACAGAAAATTTTTTGAGAGGGTTGGCACCTGCTCACAAAATTCTCTTTGAATTTATAAGTTCAACAAAATTAGAATTTCACTATTGCAATATGGGTGGCTAATGAATGAGTTTTAATGAAACTGAATTTTGATAATATTTAGGGTTACTAGATAAAAGGTTTAAAGATAAAATCCTTATTTGTCATAAGTTAAGAAAATAGGCATGAAAAGGTTTTTGCGCCAGCTGTTTGAGAGTCAACTTCAATTAAATTTATAAGCTGTATAAATGAAACATTTCAGAATGATGCCAAGTCAAACAAAATATGTGTAAGAAGGCTTTATTTCTAAAAAAAAATTTTAAAGGGATTGCCACCTGTTTAAAAGTATAATTAAAGTTGAAAAGTTAAATGAAACATTCCAAAATGATGTCCAGTGAAACGAAGCAAGTTTAAGAAGGCTATAGTTCGAAAATATTTTGAATTGGGCTGCCACCTGTTTAAAAGTGTAATTAAATTTAATAAGTTAAATGAAACATTTCAAAATAATGTCCAGTCAACCAAAAGATGTTTAAGAAGGATTTATTACCAAAATATAATAAAAGGGGTTGCCACCTGTGTAAGAGTGCGATTAAATTTACTCAGTTATTTTAATGAAATATGACACAAGGGATGTGGAAATGAAAAGAGATTTGAAATGCAAAAAAGTCGTAGCTGACTAAACATTTTTTATTGCTTAAAATGATGTGGGTACTTATAAATTCGATAAAATGCATCATAATCAATCAAAAAGGGAATTCTGGATTTTTACTTAGTTATGGCATTTTGTATTTCAGCGACGATGTGTGATAGGGCCTTTCTATATTAACGTAACGATATGTACAAACGCATTTAATGTAAACCAATACCTCTTTCCATCCTAAGTGTTTTACGGGTACCAAGAATGTCTAATTATGTTTACTATGATAAAGTCCATCCGATTTCGACCCTTTCAGCCTTTGGAAAAAATATAAGAACTTTGCTAATGAGTTACATGCTCTACTTTTTCAATTCTTTGCACAAATAAACAAGCTCAACTAATGATTGCGTTAAACAACGCACTTGGTACACCGCACAGTGCTTCCCTTCCATATGAAATGTTGGCAAAAAAAGAATTATGAACGAATTTAACCGAAAATTCGCTTCTTAGTAAAATTAGGGACGCTAAATTCAAAAATGCAATTTGTTTTTGGATAACTTTCATACCTTCACTGTAAATGCAGTTTGAAGTTGAAAATTTGGGTGGTTGTGGCTTTTACATAAGTACGTACATATAGTTTGTTATATTTTCAGAATGAGGTGTCATATAACAGGGCTTGGCCTGTGGCCGTGCGATAAAGTTTTTTATTTTTGAAACGGGTTGCCACCTGTTAAAAATTTTAATTACAATTAGATTAGATATTACAATATGGGTATCAATTGAAGTGGTTTTGAAAATGATGTACTTTTAAACGACTCGTAGAAGGGTTGCCACAAGTTTCAAAAATCAAATTCACTCTAATTAAGGAAATAATGTAACTTAAATATGTATACCAATATGGGTATCAGACAAAAGAAAAAATTGGACACATTTAGCAAGAACTAAGTGAAGAGTAAAAACATTTCTGAATTAGTTTAAGAGTCCAGTAATTTAAAAGGAATGTAATCAGAACAAATCGCTGATTGACAATGTATGTATGTATTTGTAATAAAATAACAAATACGATGTCGTAAACTTATGTTTTGACGTAATTATTATTTTAGTTTAGCTAAATTTGACTTTACAAATAGGTGGCAACCCTCTTGGTAATATTTGCAAGGTAAAACCTTCTCAAACCTCTTTCGTCTGACTCCCATATGGTGATACCTATCTATTTCAAGTTCTAATTCCTTTAATTCAAATGAAATTTAATTTTTTAAACAGGTGGCAACCCTCTACATGTAGTTAGGAAATAAACCCTTTTCATACACATTTATAATAACACCCATCTCTTAATAATTCATTTAACTTATTAAAAAATTTGAATTTTTCGATTTTTGCCCACTTGGGCGGCACTGTGCGCCGGTGCGTATACGTAACTACTACAGAAATTGATGTTAATTTGAAAATCACCTTACGAACAAACACACAATTGCAATCAAATTAAAAACACAGATATGGGAAAATGATTCACACAAAGCTGATAGCTGATGGTACACGTAAGCAAATTAGACAACGCAGGAAAGCGTAAGGGAAACCTCAAAAAGGAAGTTAAAAGGAAAAGAAAGTCAAATCTATGTAGCACATAGAAGTTACAGGTATTGCTCCAACGTTATGGTGTGCATGGAAGGCGACTTGTGAAGGTAAGTATGTATGAATGTACGAATGCATGTACAAAAGTGATGGGAGCATTGCTCACATTTTGATATTTTTTAATGTCCAGGAAGGACGTTGTACGAAAAGTGCTTCAAAAGCTTTACTGTAATTTGCTTTCCCTATGTACATTGATAGCAATTTTTTCATAATCTTCGGCTCAAAAAAAGCAAGAATATTCAAAGTGTGGAAACGGAAATGAAAGGTGGAAAAAAGCAAGTTGAATATGATTATTATTGACCAAAGGTTAAAATGCATATGGGATTTCATGGCAACAGACTAAACAGTTTGAGTAGAAGAGACTATGAAGAGACGAAGTGCAGAAAATAAAGTCACGTTGAGTATGATGCTAAAATCAATTTATAGTTAGGCGAGTGAGAAGCCGAAAAAACTCTGCCTCATTTCATGGTTATAATTGGCTAGATACATATGAATGTACGTATGTCTGTGTCATTGCCATTAGCACGATTGCAGCCAAAAATTGTTTTGAGTGAATGAGAAAAAGAAAAAAATGCATATTTGTATGTGTGTGTTGATGAGCAGCTGTGGCCAAATGATATATGCATATCTGAACAGAATCACGCCTATGAGATTAAATCACCTTCTGCCACACAGCGCACAGGTTTCTTACTTATGTATACGTATGTATATGTATATGTATGGATTGAGAATTTCATGATTTGCTGTATGCGGCAAAAGTAGAGTGCAGGTTTGCAGTGAAAAGAGTTGATAAGCAAAATGAAATTCGAGAATTCGATAGAAATGAAAATCACAAAATTTCTAAAAATAATTGAGTGTAGCTGTAGGCATAAATATATACCCATATATAAAAATGATCCTATGCCAATAGCTGCTGGACGCAGTGTGGGTAATGACAATTATTATGGTTAGGGCATTGAAAGGAATTTCGCTTTTGGGATTTTACACTTTAATTATTTTCAACAATTAATTTAATTATTATTTTCGGAAAACCAATTTTTGTCGAAAAACCACAAGCAAAATTCAAACTCAAAGAAATTTGAATGAAAAATCTCATGCACACATGGGTAGATAAGAAATTTTTATTGCACTGGTATTTAGTATTGCAAAATTTCTGACATTCATATTATTAAATATTCAGCAAACATTTATTAACACTAAAATGTGAAATATGCAAGCAAAAATTGCATTGGATTTTACATGCAATGAAGAAGAGAGCCTCATATCGCCGTTTTAGAGGGCTTTGCGCTTATTGTAAGTTTTTAGGTATAACGTAAATTTAATTTGTCTTTCAAAGCATATACCGTAGTTCAGATAAAATCTTAGTTTCTAAGAGCCGTTATCTCAATTAGCTTTTAAAATTCCTCTGCCCTTTAAAAATTTTTTCACCGCGTGCATCCCAAAATACTGTGGCCATGACCTTATTGGCCCACATACCCAGCATGGCCTTCTTTTGTGAACTTCTTGATTATTTATTGGTATCTGACGTGTCGTAGTGGATCAATATTTAATCAACAATTACGAAACGGTGCAAAAAATCGTTCGGAATGGGGCTGAACATCACCAAACACTGCTTTGAAATGGAGATACGGTTGTGTTTTGTGGGCGAGCGTAAGCAAGCGCGGAAGTTATTGCGTGAATAGCTTTTGTATTTGACTTTGTATTTGTATTTATTCAGATGTTTAATCCTAGCACAACAATTTAACAGATCTTTTTATATAGCTAGTCACGGTATCATACACAATTAAATCTTAGAACTAAAGAACAAATTGTTTTTTAAAATAAGGTATTCATGCAAAATGTGGTGTACCGACTCAGTTGAGATACCTAGAGCCTCTGCCAACTCACACAATTTCATTCTCCGATCATCCAATATCATTAGAAGTATTTTATCGACGAATTCTGGCGTGCGTGGCGTCCTCTGTTGAACGACCTGAATGCTCGGGGCCACTTGTGCTGGTGCAACCACAATGGACCTCGGGAAACCACCATTTTACCATTGAAATTCATAGTACACAATCCCCCTAGAATTTATCAAGCCCTTTTTTGGATTTCAGTAATGGATTTTTTACGCAAAAAAATAATGCTTGATCAGCACACGAAATTAACTTTTTTTAATTTCGTTAAAATTTTCGAAAGTCACTGCCTTTTCAAATTGCTCTCGCATTATAATTCATTATATTTTCATTAAAATTTCATATCAGTTTTACTAAGGAGGTATTTTTCACATCTAGCGGACGTTATAAATATGTGCCTAGCATCAGACTCAGTATCTACTTACTCTAACACATCTAGGGCACTATAACTATACCTGATGCTATATTTTAAAATAAAAAAAAAACAAAAAAAAATATCTGCCTATGTTTGCAAAATGTTGTTTTGCAAATTTTACTTCCAGTGTGGTAAGCAAAAATTATTATTTTTTATAATAAAATTTTGTTTTCTTCAGTATGAAAAACTACTTCAAAAAACCCTAATTTTTACTTTTACAATTCTTTAGAAGCCCATAATTCATTAAGTAACTATCATTAAAAAAAAAAGAAAGTGTGCCCGCTTTCGTAGGTACCAAATGTACAATTACCAAATATATGACCGCATCCCAAAGCTTTTTTTCCTGTCCACTTGGTGTGAAATACCTCCTACTGAACTAAGCCCTAAATTCATATATTTTTTAAATTCATTATATGCGCACTTAATACCGGTCTGTGGATAAAAAGTCTATTAGGCCGCAGTAAAATTAGAGAGGAGTGGAACAATGGAAAAGTCTCAAAATACTAGCACATGCAGCCGACGTAATAAACAGTGCCCTGGAAATCATTGACCAGTGGGCATCTCGAGCGGTGCTAGGGTTTAGCGCAGAAAAAACGGAACTGATACTTTTCACAAGAATCTGCAAGGCCTCAGTGTGAAGCCCCCTATATCGGGTCAAATCGAGCTGACAATCAAAGGCCACACAAAGTATCTGGTAGTAGTCTTTCATAGTAAGCTACTGGCCAAGCGCAATATTAAGGAAAGGTTGAAGGATATAGGGGGCATTCAATTACAGAACCTCTGGACACACTCAATTGAAGCGAGAATCACAGTCAGGATTTTAATATTTTTTGTTTAATATTTCTATAAAGATTATATAAACCTAATTTTTATTGAAAACAAATGCGCATAATTCATATTTTACAACACAAATATATCGTTCGTGAAAATTAAGTATTATGGCTAAAATTATGCACAAGGGTAAAAATTCAGAAATTGAATATGTATTTGCAGCAGAAGTAACTCGAAGAGCAATGCCCTTAATAACTACAACTTTAATGACATATCGAATTATTTGCATTGTCAGTGAAATGGAATTTTTACATATAAAACAATTTCATTGTAGACTTTTCCATCTTCCAGCTTCATTTAAGTTCCTATCTACTGATGTATATTTATGTATGTAGTATATGCAAATTTCTATTTAGTTTAGGGTTTCACTCTCAGTTCTGGTCATTGCTTTTCATGCATCATTGCTTCCTCCTTTTTTCAGTCTACAGCCTAGATACATACATATGTACATACACACATAGGAAAAAATCTCATTCACTCCTTTCACTCGTTTGACTGCTTTTACGAATTCCCTTTGGCCAGCTGTCACATGCCCCTGCTGAAGTATTTCAGTAATGGAAAATTAAAATAAATGAAAACAAGGGAAAGAAAAAAATTGAAAATGTAGAAAAAATTACTTTTTGCTTTCAATGCGGCTGTGCACTTTTATCACTTATTTATATAAGCACCTACTTACATATGTATACATATATCTAGATGCTGCATTTGGCAACCAACTGCATACATATTTGTAGCATTTCAATGCAAATAGGCAGTCTATTTTGTTTTTTGTTTGTGTTTACCTCAGCAATTTAATTAAAGTGCTGCTAGGCTTACACAAAAATATTACAAATAATAAATTTGATACATTTCAATAAGCAAAGTAAAAATTTGTGGTTGATATTCAAAAGTAAAGCACAAAAAAATGTATGAAATACGAATATGTAAGTATATAAATTTGTGTTATAAATGGTAGTAAAAGTAAATGACGATTGGGAATGAATCAAGTATATTGCAAGTTCAACAAAAAGCAAAATAAAAATATTGCAGAAAATACAAATATTTGGTTCATAACTTTTTAAATATTGACCGCAAATTTTTAGTTGAATGCATGATGAACTAGCATTTAATTGGGAGAGAAATCTCGTTTTAATTAGTGGCAATATATTTTTCTACTCATATACTAATATACAAGTAAAGCGAACATTTAAAATAGAAAAATGTAAAAGTCGTTGACTAAAGCCAGTGTTGGCAAAGTGTTAATCTGATTAACGATTAAAAATTTACGATTAAAATGCTAATCGCGATTAACCATTCAAATTAGTTAATCGTAATTATCTGTATGATTAATGATTACATTTTTTTAATCGTTAATCGTCGGTTGTGATTACGATTAATTAATTTTAATCATCAATCGTTAAACCGATTAAAAAAAATCTGCTTAAGTGGTCTAGTTTGTCCACATTTTAAATCAAATACCATTTACGGTTATTCGTTTGTGTTTGACGATTATAAAAAACACATAATACTTATATAAACAAATGATAATTATAATCTGTATAACATATACCAGCTATACTATGAATATGATGCATAAGATGAATAAACAAAACATAAACTGGGAAGTTTTACAACCCATCGCACATGTGGAGAGAGATATTAAAACCTAGTTTGCAAAACGTCTGTTGGTTATAGATCACAATCAAAATGCTCACCAAATTGCTTAGATTGATGAGAGAAACCGACTTAGCCATACCCGATTAACTGACCTTGTGTCCAAAACAAAAATTGCAGCATAAATTAATTAATCACCAAAGCTACTTTATCAAATTAAGGGTTAACGATTAAAAATTAATTTTTGTAAACACGGTTACGATTAACTGTTCCACTTTCATTGTTCTCTTCCACTTTCATTGTTTTGGCAGAGGTTACGAATGCCGCTCGTCATTTGGAAGCTCAATATACTGCAAGATGGAAATACCTAGATGCCTGTAACATGAGAAAATTCATGTAGGCAGAATGGGACTTGAAAGGATACCGCGCTTTGGAGTTTATATAGGTGCTGGAACCTTTAGAGAACTCAGCGATATAGCGGGGATAACAAGACGGCGATTGCTAAAATTTGTCACCTCTACATGTAGGTTTATTTACTGAGAGAAGGGGATGTTTAAATCTCTACGGGAATGAAAACAGGCTCGATTGAGGTGGTGGTACGACAACCAGCAGCGACTTTCACCTAACCTCTGCCAGGGTTATTTCACCCTGCCTAACGGTTAACCATCATTTATGAACGCCAATGACGTCACATAGATATGTATATACAGGCACACACATATAATAATGGAACTCTGTACATAACGATTTTTAATTTTTCCATACTATAAATGGGAGGAAAAAACCTAATACAAGAAATGAATTGACACGTCTTGAAACGCCCAAATTTTTAAATGTCGCCCGCTCGTTTGGTTACAAAGCGGGAGGAGTCTGAGAGGTGTTATAAGGGGCTATGTTCAAAGCCTTCAGGCGCTCCATATGTGTTGAGAAAAAATGGTCCGGCCATTGTTATGTTTTATGGAGTTGTGAGGAAGAAAGGAGATGTCTTTCCACAGGCATATGTCGAAGTTTAAAAAGCAGTTGGGAAAGCCGGGATAGACAGTGTATGTGGTGAGGGTCCATTCGTATTTCAACAGGACTCTATTCCTTCACACGAGCCCATGAAGACGCCTGCTTGGGTATTCCTTGCTATAACAGCCAAGTAGGAATCGATTGCTAAGAATTTTATCTGAAGATATTATTCGGGTGTCATCAGGCCGTGGCTCTCTGGACTGCGGTGTTTGCCCGCTGTATTCTAGTCCCGGTGACTTGAATAATTGGAGAGGCATAAGTTAGAAACGATGTTGCCGCTTTTACTTGGCTTTTGTAGTTATGTATGAAGATCATCCTGTGTAGGAGCTCGTCGCGACAGCTTGCGTGCGAAGAGGTAGAACAGCCATGGGGAGTGCGAGTAACACTGGCACAGTTTCGTTCTGAAAACAGCAGAATTCCGAAGCAAACGCATGCTAGCCGATTGACTTCATTTCTTAATTACATACGAACAATTAATAAAATGTTATTAGTAATCATAAAAAATTGTTAAAAATTATTGTGCGTTAAATTGAGGTCACAGTACACATCCATACCACTGCACTAATTGCATTCGTATGAAATAAACCCACATAAATATGCTTTGGGAAGTAATAAAAAAGTGTTGGTTTGACTTTTATTGTCACAATGCATGCCATATTGAAATATTTTATTTTTTATGCTTTCTAGATCTGTGATGACCTTAAGCAAAAGGGGCATGCAGCGACTGGCTCCACTGATTGCAAAATTTGTGTTAGCGCGTAAAATGCGTAACGCGTTGATTTGTAGTACATATTTATGGAAGGTTAATTAGTTAGGTTAATTAGTGCGAATATATTTAATACAATTGCACTCCTTCCTGTGGTAGATGACGGCTATAAAAGAAAATGTGTAAATGCGTGAGCATTATTTTTCATATATATATATACATTTGTACATACATAAGTAAGTAATAATTTTTAATGAAATTATTTTTGTAGAAATGTTAGCTAATGCATACCCTGCAAACCATGTTTCGGAGTAATCTGAATAAAATAAAAATAAATAATCTTTAAAAATTTCTAAAGCATTATATTTCACCTTCCGATTTTTTGCCGAATTTTCTAAATTAAATTGTACTGTGCATACTTCGATTTTTTTAAAATGAAATTCCAGAAGAAAATCGGTAAAGAAATGAAATTAATGCTGCGATGTGAAGAATTTTTACAAAATTTTTTTCAGAACTTTCTTAAACAAAGAGTTCGTGTCAATCAGTTGATACGATTTTCATTGAAGATTCCTAAATAAATCGGAATGCATTGTATAAATAATATTGCCACCCTTTAAAAAATTAAATTCAAATTGTTTTATAAATTAAATTGATTACTAAAATATTGGTATCAATCGAAATGGTTTTGAAAAGACTTTATTTCTGAACTATATTTAGAGGGTTGCCACATGTTCAAAAATCAAACTCAAAATATGTATCACAATGTTAGACAAAAGATATTTAAGAAGGTTTTAGCTTGAAACTACATTTGAACAGGGTTGCCATCTGTTTAAAAAGTAGAATTTATTTAACTTAAACGCAAATTATTTGAAATAGGAAAATACGGGCGTTTTTACACAATGCGAGTTCACTATCAAAAGTAAATTTCTCAGTGAAAAAATTTACCGAATGGGTTGTTATTATTTGAAATGAATTTCAGCGGCGATGTCACATTTCAAAAAAATAATTAAATAAATTTTTTTGTTTTTAAAATAATGATTTTTGGAAAATTTTCAATGTTACAATTTTTAAGAGTCGCCATACGTTAAAAATTAAAGATGAAAGCAAATAAAAAATTATGCTAGAATTTTAATCATAAGTATTTTCTAACAAAACGGGCTTAGTAAACAATTTTTTTGGAATAGGGACGCCACCTTTCTTCAAATTAAAAGATAAGTAAGGCAAGTAAAATATGACTACTTGGACATATGAATGTCTGTATGTGAAACGTAGTGTATTCAGGAAACATTTACATATAAAGCATTGTTGCCACCTCTAAAAAAGGGTAAAAGTAAAAATAATTCGATAATTGTTTTATTTTTAAACATTTGAATATACAGGGTGTCCTAGAGAGGGCCGTAGCCAGGATTTTTTTTCGGGGGGGGCGGGGGTTCTGGCAAATCTTTTTTAGTTTCACTTTTATTTCAACATATTTTGATTAAAAGAAGAATACTGATAAAAATAAAATTTTTCATAAAAACAGGGTTGAAATCTTGAAATTGCTGCCCGTAGTTTATTTGTAAGTCAAATATGAGTGGCATTGTGCTACTATGATATCACGGCCGAGTAATCATAGCCAACTTATGTATAGTAGTCGAAAAAATTATAGCCGCACCAAATTTTGACAAGTTTTAAAAAATTATTTTTGTTGTTATTTAATTTCGGTTAGTTTTTTATAGTTCGTTCTTTACCAACATTCGTATAAATACAAGTTTTTTACATAGCGCCTTTGCAAGTGGACTGCTCAAATTTGGAAACATGAATTTCCACGGGTTTTGTTAAAGAACGAACAATATATTTTTTTTAAATATAACAAAAGTTCAATAACAACAAATATAATACGTTAAAACTATAATTTTTTGACCACTGTATGTATTTTTTTATATCTTTAATTGGACCTTCACATTGTACATAAAGGAAGTACATAACAAAATTAAAAAAAATATGTGCCTTTTTTGAAGTTCGTTTTACCTTTTTAAAGTTTAAGTGTCTTAAAAACTGACTTCAATTCCCATATACAAATTTAAGATTATCGTTAATTTCTTCAAGATTCAATGATCGGACCTAAACCAAATTAGTATGGGATTACCTTTGAGGTAACACCTTTGCTTTAACGTTAACGTTGACGTGGTCTAAAGTTATGCGGTAACAGACCTAGATACATACAAAAAATATACATATTCCGACGAATTGATAACCTTCTCCTCTTTTTGAAGTCGGTTAAAAATGTAATAGAGAAGAAAAAAATTAAAAATGTAACTTAATTATTTCAAATATTTATTTTTCACTATTACCAGAAAGTTGTTACAGGTTACCCTACACAATCTATCAAATTTTTGGAATGGTGTTGCCACCCGTGAGAAAACAATTTAGTACCTAACCGAAGAAAAATTTACTTTACGCAAGGATTGCAGAAAAGTTTTACTCCATTTTTTTATCAATAGGTGTGCCACCTGTCTAGTCTACTATATCGAATTAAATGTTATTAGAATTTAGGAGTTAAATATAACATCTGTATAAAATTGTTTTAAAACTATTTTTGTTAAATTAAGAGAAATAAGAAAAATAATTTCAAGCCTTTAATAGCCAAAAGCAGAGTTCTTACAAAATGCTACACTAAAATCGATCATGAAAACTGTGTGAATAAATGTGCCTAAAAATATGCAATTTGAAAGTCGAAGTAGTGAAATATGAAATTCTAAGCGCGAGGTACGGGTAATGCTTTTTTCGAGGCGTTGTATAATGTTAGGCACATCTGATATTTAGTTAAAGAAATTTTGAACGTTGTAAATAGATCTCAGATTTTTATGCCTAAAATATACACCACCAGCCTAAAAATATGTATATATTTTTGGGCTTATTTTTTAGCATAAAAGTGCGAGCTCTATTTACGAATTTGATTCAGAGGTTTGTAGAGTGCCACTTCAGCTTTTGCAAGGCAAACCAGGTTATGACTTATTGAGGAGACTCATATCCTTTTTTGGTGAAATATATGTATATAAATAAATGATCAGGAATCATTGATGTGTGTGGAATGGAAATCATGTTTCTATATAATGAATAACTCAAGTAAACATTCCAAAAAAGTCATTGACACTTACGCCTGCTGCCTGAAGAAAGGCATTCAATGCGGTCTCCTTGGCCCAATAATCACGCAAAGATGGTTTCTCATGAAAGGCCATACCCGTAAAATGGCAACAATGTTGGTGTAAATTTCAAAATATTCGCGTTTTCGGCTAAGAGCGTAAAGTAAATATATATATTTTTTTCTTACTTCCACACTCCACTGCGGTTTTGGTTACTTGTGTAGTGGCGCGTTGTTGCCACAAAGCATGCGAATTGCTTCCGCTTGACTTTTGCTCTGGCGCACTCAACGCTAGTAGCACAGTTTTATGAAATAATATATATTTTCGCAATTATTTATTTATTTAGTACTCCATCACATTCAACAGTCAAAGCACTTTAAGTGGAATACGTAATTTTATTATTTCACTGCTCATGTGTGAGAATATTCCGCGCACCTAAATAAGTATGTACTTACATATGTATTAAGTACTTACATACGCAAATGGATATACATAGGTACATATATTTTACACTTTTTATTAAGTTTTTCTTCACTTGTGCGACTCGTACATACAGTCGTTTGCACAATTTGATTTATTGCCACTTCTTTTATTTGCGGTTTGCATTAATTTTAATAATTTATTGCGAGTGTTTTTTCTTTTTGCCATCGGCTGCTTATATTTTCTTACTCAATATCAGCTCGTAGTATGGCTGTCGCAATGGTTGAGTGAATTTTATTACTATATATTTCAGATAATAAAAAACAGCATTGCGCATGAGTGAATCGATGTGCACAAGGGCGCTCATGCGCGATTTGATATTAATATCCATTGAAAAAAAAAAACGAAAGGAGAGTTGTGCGATATTTGCAATACAAAGACTCCTTAGTTTTCGTTCATTAACCAAAGATCTATAGTGGTTTGTTAAAACTGGAATAATATTATCGAACTAAAAATGTTTTCTAACTGACCAAATTAATTAAATAGAGATGATCCAGTAAATGTTTATTTTCCCTCTCTTTCTACCATGCATTTCGATAAAAGAGCTCATCACAATGCACCATTCTAAAACCCCTTGAATACGTTTTTTTTTCTCTTTCATAACCCAAGTTACTTTAGTTCATCAAGTTTTGAGTTAGTATGCAGATTGCCTACCCGAGAATATGTATTTCGAGCAGACATGTTCGATTTAAGGCTCACCAGGGTATGCAACGCCTATTCGTCAGTAGGTGCTTTCATAGCCGGCGCCTATTTTGAAAAAGTCGTTCGCTTAATAAATGTACTCGTGAAAAATATCTTGGATGAAATTCCTCACTTATCACGAGTTCGGACGACACTTTAAGAACTACGATTTAACAAGGCAAATCTGGCTATGAAAGTAAAAAAAAATATTTCGTAAGACAAATGAAAGACAAATGGCTAGATAGTTCGAAAAACTGTTGTTATTCTAGCACAAAAGTCTCAGAAAAAAGCTCTCTCATTCACCACTCGTGGTGAAAATCTATTTTGAGAGAAAGCACTTGTATAACATTTACCGCGCCTTGCTCCAACAGTCACAATGGCCGAGTGAACAAAGCACAGGCGTGCGATTGGAGAGACCCGAGTTCAAGTCCTCGGGCAATGCAATTTTTTCTTTTTTTAATTAAAATTTTTGTCTTTTTTAAACCAGTTTTATTTTAATTGTTAGATTTAATTGTTTTAAAAAAGAAAAATATATATTTTTTAATTTCATTTAATTTTTAGAAATTTATTGCATGTATTTTTATTTTTTCATTGAATTTTTTTCATTCCTAACTTAATTTTCTTTTAATTTCTAGATGTAATTTTTTTAAAAAGAATATCTTTTTTTTAATTTAGTTTAATTTTCAGGAACTTATTTTATGTATTTTTTTAATGTAGTTTTTTTCTTTCTAAATTTAACTTTCTTTTAATTTTGAGCTGTTATTCTTGTAAAATGAAGAATATTTATTCTTTTAAATTTAATTTAATTTTTAGATATCTGTTTTATGTATTTTTTCTTTTTTAACTAATTTTTTTCTTTCCTAATTTAATTTTCTTCTAATTTTTAGGTGTTATTTGTTTAAACAGAAGATTTTTTTATTATTTATTTATTCTATTTGATTTTTCTTTTTTTAATTTTTCCTTTTTTTACTTAAATTTTCTTCGAATTTTTAGATTTTGTTGTTGACAAAAAAAAATATATTTTTTAGTCTCATTTAAACATTTTTAATTTATTTTGTTTTTCTTTTGTTAATTACATTTTCTTAAAACTTAGATTTTATTGTTTTAAAAGAAAAATCAATTTTTTGTATATCATTTAATTTTAAGGATCTCATTTAATTTTTGTTTTGTCTTTTTTTAATTAAAATTTCTTTTAAAAATCAGGTTTTGTTTTAAAAATTATTTGTTTACTAGAAATTATTTCTTTTGATTTTTTTGTTTAAGTACCATTTTCTTCTTTTTTGATTTAATTGTGTTCTTCTAGTTTATTTTTAGATTTGGTTGTTTTAAAAAGAAAAAAAATGTGTATAAGATATAAATATTTTTATTCGTTATTGCTTTATTTTCATTTTATTTATTTTTTTTTTGTTTTAATTTAATTTTCTTTTATTTATTAGTTTCTATAGGTTTAAAAAGAAGACGTCCTCATTAGCAGATCTTTCAATTAGTCTTTTGAAAGAAAGTAAAAAGCTTTTGAAGTAAGTGTCCAGAAAGGATTTTGGCTTTCGTAAGACTGTGGTGAGTTGAACGACAGTTGCCGGAATTGACCTTTAGGGGTTGGCTTAAAATATAAAAACAGGTGCTTCAATATACTCAATTGAACTTAAAAATATTTGGACCAGCATGAATAGACTATTTCCCAGTGTTTTTAACCTGTCGATGACCACTCTCGTTTTCGCAAGACACTGGATTAGGACAAACCACAAGTCAATAAATATATGTATGTATGTTTAGTTTCAGTTAACTCAAAATCAGTTGGTCTATTGTCAAAATTTTTACATTTTTGAAATTTTAAATTTTAAATCTACACACATCCAATCTTAACGTCCATGAATTTGTGCAGCTTTTTGGTATCAAAAAATCACTAGCCGCTTTTCTTCACCAAAACACACACTTCGACTTCCACTTGCACAAGCAATTTTCTTCATAAAATTCTTTATGAGCCAAGTTTAGCTTACGAATTTCGCTAACACACTGTTATTAAAAAACTTTGAATTTTTTCATGTACGCGCGATATTAAAATGAAATGCGTCTGAACGACTGAAGCTGCGACTGTAGTTGTTTGTAGCAGCTGCAAGATGGCGGATAAGACGAAACTTTTTCCTTACATTTAACACACACTTGCGAGTTACACACGCACTACCAACAAAAAACAAAAAACAAAACAGAACAGGATGTGGTGGTAGAGCAAGCTCCAAGTACATATGTATGTATGTATGTAGGTGAAAATATACGCCACTTTTCCCGAAAAATAGCAACGTTCGCGTGCTGCGATATTTCTGACTGATTTCCGGCGCGTTACCACCTCACTTCACGGTGGCACAACAGAGACGTGCCGTTTCGTGCCGTACCGAAAAATTTGTGTCACTCAGTCAAAATGTTGAACGCATACGCGGCGCATTGCGAAGCAACACTGCGACAACAGCGACAAGGACGATAGCCAACTGCCGCGATGACACATTACGCTGGGCGCACACATGACCAATGCGGATCGCGGCTAATCCAGGTGGTGCAGAATGCAACTTGAATGTGGCGGATGTGGCGTTGACAATGGCACACGTGTGCTCTACGACCCACACACACACACACACTCACACACAATCAAGCGCGCAGTAGCCAGCAAATGCGCGATGAAAGTGAGCGCAAAATTTTCAACTGAAATGTAGTTACACCTGTCGTACTAGCGATGGAGAGGGGACGTTGATAGAGTTGTTGATGGGCTGAACAAGAAATGTGTACGCGGCTTAAAGGATTGTTTTACAGAGACACATTATGACCGGAAAATGGCGGAAGCATAAACCAAGCGGCGCGAAATACCGACACACACACACACACACACCAACTGTCAGCCATTATCCTTGCCGTAGTCAAGCCGTGAATTGGGGTCTTTGCCCAGGCCGCATTTCGCACTGCGCACCGAGGCATTTGGCTGGTGAACTGCGGTTTATCGGCAGCGGAGCAAAATGTATGCAACGGTAGCTGAGTGTGTGTGCGAATGTGCTGCTATGTATAGCTATGTAGCTTTGCCATGCATGTTCGTTCGGTTAGTTCAGTTAGGAAGTTAGTTTGCTTACTTGTCTGCCTGCCTGCTCGTTTGCCACTCGAAAACTCAATGGCCATTCATTATATGCCGTAATGACGATAATGATGTTGGCGACAATAATATGCAGCGCTTGTAAAGTATCTACACACATACATACATATGCTAACAAATGCGTCTAAGCAGCACATACCCATCCCCTTTCTGTGTGGACGACGGCTTGGATGGCATTACATTTCCGTTTGTGCCAATTTTCACAATTCTGTGTGTGTTTTTATTATGTTTTCACTTAACATTAAGTTGTTGACAAAACGTTGAATGTTTTATGGACATCATCAACGGAAGAACACAAAGAATTCACTTTGGCCAACCAGTTGTCAGTGGTATGCATGTAAATATTCATACATATATTTGGAAAATTTACACAACCATGCTGAGCGGAGGACCTTATCCCAGTAGCGTGATTTAATGAAGTTAAGCACTTTGGAGGGTTCCATGTTTCAAATTTGTTATGGTGAAGATATTTGGTTCCCCAAAGTGTATCAGTCGGCTATTCATGGCACTTGAGCAGTGGCTTCCTCCACCAGCACACCAAACCAGCAGTTTGTCCCAACTTCTGTAGATACCTTAACTTGCAGTGCCGTGTCTGGTAGCGTGTAAGAGTTCTAAGACCCTCCCTGATATGTTCAAGGCGTCTTTTGGAGTTATTCCTGCAAGTAGTTATTAATCTCTTTGACTGGCACAATCCCCTTGACTTCCGCCAGTGTGAAGTAGTCTGATATTTTTCCCAGCTCTTAAGTGTCCTCTAGCATGCAAGCCCATTTGGGCTCCATTTTTTGCGAGACAGTTAGTCCGCTCGTTGCTTTCAAACCCATCATGTCTCGGGACTAGAGATGGGCGCGGGATATTGGTACCCGCGGGGCCCACGGGTCTGATTTCAATATGGCTGGGATGGGCGGTATCGGGAAGGTCTTTAAAAATTTTGCGGGCGGGACGGGACCAAAATCCTTTCCCGACACTACCGATAAAACTTGCATTCTCTGAAAATTCAGAAAATTTTCCTTAAAAACGTTTTATGAAATAAGCACTTTTTTATGGTTTATTGAGACGACAACGAACAGCAAAGCAAAAAAAAATATATTCGAAGAAGCTATTTCTTTCATTGATTTTTTTTTTATTATTTAAAAATAATTTGAAACATGTGAATTAATCTTAGTTATAGACTTCGGGACCGACAATTAAAAATGTCGGGATGGGCGGGTTCGGGACTTAAAAATTGAATTACGGGATGGGTGGATTCGGGACCTAAAAATTGATTTTCCCATCTCTACTCGGGACCCACCAGAGCGCTACTCTCCAGTGCGCTCCCCGGTGACACAAACAAATTTTACAGTTGTCCACAAGTCGTTTTAAATAAGTCTACGGTTTTTAACGCTGCCTCACTATGCGACATAATATTTATTCCCACCATTTTTCCTTTTACGGAAACATTCGCGAGCACTGGTTTCGATTAAGAAGACTTCCGCCTGGAATATGATTGTGCCCATTGGCAGACTTTCCAGTAAGCTTGATTCAAGCAGATACGCCTGCACAGTAGTTGCGTCGTCCATATTCGACCATACTTGGGACACCTCGTCTATCAGCGATATTCACTTTGCACAGCAGACCCTTTCAGGAATTATGATTTTGTAGGGCTTGTAGAACGATAATATCGGTAGCATGATGTCTGCGAGCTTGAGAACGGGATCATCCAGAAATGGTTCAAAATTACCCCGATGATCTACACTTTTTATGCCGATAGTGGGACGCACCTGGCTTCCTTTTTAATCAGAATAGACAGGGGAGGAATACCTGCAATGACCACAAGGGCATCCAATACGGTGATATTCCCCAAGTCTTAACATGAAGTCTCTGACAGACTTAAAACGCCCTTTTAGCATTTTTAGCAACATCCAAGAGATGTCCATAATTATTCCTAGATACTTTGCCTGTTCTGAGAACTCAAATTCTGCCCCTGTCAGGGTGGGTCTTGTCAAGTTGACTTTCCTTCTTTTGGTAAATGAGACAAGCATTACAAGTCAAATATCCTGATGCCAGCCAACAAGGGAGATGACCAGGCCATCGGAATAGCCACATGCGTTAAATCTATTGCCATTTAGCTTTTCCAGGAGTTCGTTAATAACCAGCTTCCAAAGTAGGGGCGATAAAATTTCACCTTGAGGACAGCCACAGGTGGCAGTTGGAGGTGACAGTTACTGTAAACCCATAACCCTATCGTTGAAATGGAAAAGCATTGATGTTATCATCGATCCCCTGGTCTGGCTATTTAGGGCTAGTTAAGCCTGATATTATATACCGTGTGCTATGAGGAAAGTATTGACCATTTTTACTTCTACATCGAGCAACCGGTCTTACCGCTCCTCTACTGGCCGTTGAATATTTTCATGGTCGGAGCATTTGCATCCATGCGTACAACGTTGACTAAGCCAGCGGAGCCGCTGTATTTTAGGTCCAATGTATACATACTATGTATATTCGCACGACAGCCACTTGTGCGTATTGGAATACCCCTGCTCTTACTCGGCAAAGAGTTGCAGTGGCGGGGATTTTACCTTGTTTAGATCAGCGAACCCCTGTATACGTTGTTCGTACCTGGGGCAGCAGGCTTGTTTCGGGCTAGAGAGGTCTTCATCCGAATTCCACTTCAGTAGGGTACAACGCATGCAATGGATGGGTCCACCTAATAACCTACTCTGGACTTAAGTCACACAAGGATGGTCCCACATTAGGAGTTGCATTTGACTGCGCACCACACGATGGGACAAGGTAGCAACGCTAACAGGGGAAAGCACAATAACCACCAGGCAGGAAAAACCACTTTTCGGCCGTCCTCCGAAACGCGTGCAGTTCTTCAAGGCAAACAAATGTACTCCAACTCATTTACAGCGGACTCCAGTGTGCTCGAAGAGACGTTCCCATGACAGTCGAATCTACGTAGCCGTAACGACCCAGATTTATATTTGGTCAAGGACTGTCACTCCAGTAACACTCCCCGAAAACTCTTTGGGGAACTTGTATGCTGCTACAACAACAACAACAACAGGATCGAAGAGAATAGGTCAAGCGAGAGTGGACTATTTCTCCAAGGCTCCATAACACTCATTCACTCAGGAGTAAGGAGAGTTCAGTCCTTGGTACTCTCAAGCTTCACGTGTCACCTGACCGCGACGTCATAAACACACAGATAACACGTGTAAACTGTAGACTGCAAATTATCTGCTATAGAATTTGCAAAATGTTGCTCTACGATCAAGCACGTTTTTTCGTCACTACGCAGACCCTGTCTGGGTATTAGTAGGATTCAGTGGACGAAACTGCGGACATGCGACAACACAGCACTGCGTACAGCAACATAGTGCCCAGGTGTGAATACCTGAACAGGTACATGTACTGCATACTTCAACCAATGGACCCAAGGCTGTACCGGCAAGAAACGATTTTCACATAGGTAATATCACTGCCTTCACTTATTCTCGCTCTGAAAATGCCGCTATCGGAGTTCACCCGCTACTTGCTGCAGAGAAGAAACTTCAGATTCGCCGAGAGATCTGCGTTACTCTTGCACAACTGGGGACTGGATACTGTAGCAGGCTAAACTCCTACTTATACAGACTCAGCCCTGACATACTCAACACAATTATGTTCCACATTTGAAGATTGACCGCATGACACTGGTATTTATATGACTTTGCGGCCTCTAAAATCGAACTAAGGCCACGCGACTTTTTTAAACCTGAATTAACGGGTTTTTGGTATTTTTTGTTTCTAATTCAAACTGCCATACTTTAGTAGAAACCTTCCACTAATTTACACTGGGCTAATGTCATGCTAACCTAATTTATGCTCATTTGATTTCCATAAACTGTCAACTCGCAAATTGCTTTAGGCTCATTGACTTGCTATGTACGTAGAACTATTTAGTTGTAGACAAGTAGCGAGCAGCAGTGAAAGTTGCTTGCATAGACAAAGTTGCATAATATAACTCTTCCGCGCAGAAACAGAGAAAAAAGTGAAAGGCATGTGAGGATATATGTATGTACATATATCTGTGTGTATATGTATATCCATTCACTCCGTTTGGGACAGATAAAACAAAAATAATATATATATGTACATACATACATATCTTTGTTTGCATACTGAACGACAGCACGGAAATTATAAAACAAACAAATTAACAAGCAAAGTTAGACAACACAAAGAAAATTGAGACAATAGAAAATAATAATAGAAATAACATCAGCGGATATGACGGAAGAGACGATGCGGACGGAAAATAAAAGTAGGAAGAATGAAAAAGGATTGTAGATTAACGTATGACATTTTTTTTAGGTAATTTCGTTATCTTATGGACAGTAGAAATGTGACGTTAGCAAGTTAGTGACATATTTAAGGAGTAGAAAAAAATAACGTAAAATATGCATCACGTAAATTGTGAAAACGAAATAGCTAAAAAAATCATTGTTAGGCGAAAGACAAAGAAAATTACAGGTAATTTAAGTGGTACTGAGAAAAGAAGAGGTATGATCACATCACATCTAATCATATCGGATCACATGAGATCCAATCATATTAGATTACATCATATCACATCACCTCACATCAAATCAAATCACATCACATAACATCGCGTAAGAGCATATCACATTACATCACATTCCATCACAGCACATCACATCACATCACAAAATATCACATCACATTACTTCATATTCCATTATAACACATCCCATTATATCACATTACATTCCATCACATCACATCATATCACCATTTACATATCCCTGCAGTGAAAAGTTATCAATTGTTGAAAATAACCAACTTGTAGTTAGTTTTTTGGCGGGATTTCCATAAATACCTCACTTTTCATTAGCCATGACTAAACCAACTTAAAGTGAGTTGCAAAGTCGTGCAGGAGTCACGCAGAAGCAATTGGAAGTTTGTTTTCTTTGGAAGTTTCTATATAAAAATCCTAATAAAAATACTACTTTCAATACATTTTATTTTGTATTCCACAAATACTTTTTCGATTTCAGGACAAATAAAATGATGTTAGGAATTTTATGTTATCATTTTGATGTTTGTGTGACGGAATTCGGATATAGGACCACCTACTGCGGCATATATAAACAAATATACAATGTTGAATGTAAACTAAAAAAAAAAAAATAAAAATGTAAAAAAAAAAATAAAAAATAAAAATAACAAATTGTTTTAATTGATATTTCATGTACAATGTACAAAAGTAGTTAGTTATAAGTAAGTTGACATGTAATGCAATGGTATCCATGCCTGACTTTTTTGGGGACATCGCCCCACAAAAGTGGTTAGCTTTTTTTCGAACAAAATATACAGTTAATAGTTAGCACTAGTGTTCGCGTAAAGAGACTAAAGTTAAGTATAAGCCGTTTTTTTTTAATAGCATTACAGTGGTGACAAATGGTGGTTTGCGTGGTTTTATGATGGCAGGCGATTGTCGGCGAATTCGCGGAACTGCGCGGCAACGGTTAATAATAAATGAGTTAAGAGAAAATAATAAACAAAATACCGCGAAAAGAAAAAATATTAAAATGGTGTGTAGTAAAATACGAGTAACATAAATGTCTAAAGGATTCATTGAAGGCAGTAAAATGAGAAAAATTACATTCTGTTAGGCGCAGAGCGGAGAAAAGGACAAAAGTGATAATAAATCGCTGCTGTCATGTTTTATCAAAAACAATGAACGAGGAGCAGAAATAGCATGGAAATCGAGAAACGGAAAATTTGAATGTAATTTAGTTGGAAATAAAACAAAATGCAAAACGCGGAGAAAATTAAATAATATAAAACAGTAAAATAAATTATAAAAAAATAAAAAATAAAAAAATTATTTCCAATTAAATATAATAAATTAAACCAAAACAAATTAAAATTAAATGAAACTAAATAAAACAGAATAAATAAAGGAATAAAAAAGAAGTGAAATCAAATGAAATAAAACAAATAAAATAAAATACAAAATGCAATGAAATAAAAAGATACAAAAAAAATAAAATGAAATGAAGCGAAATAAAATAAAATAAAATAAAACAAAATA
>NW_023458559.1:30557336-30597129 GCF_013731165.1 Rhagoletis pomonella
AAAATAAAATAAAATAAAATAAAATAAAATAAAATAAAATAAAATGAAATGAAATGAAATGAAATGAAATGAAATGAAATGAAATGAAATGAAATGAAATGAAATGATATGAAATGAAATGAAATAAAATAAACAATATAAAAAGTAAAAAATATAGTGAAATAAAATAAAATATATATATGATTACAAAAAAAATGAAATCAATTATAAGTAAACAAATTAAAATAAAATAAAGTAAGATAAAAACTAAAATAAAAAAAAATTCTATAAAATAGAACATTAAAAAAATAGCAAAATAAAATCAAACAAAATCACATAAAATATGTAATATGTATAACATTTAACATATAACAAAACTGAATGCCCCAGAATGAGGAATGTACATCAGCAATTAGCTTGAGACTTTGTTGAAATATTAAAAAATTATTTTAAAATGCATATTTAGTCCAAAACGATAAATTATGCTTATATAGAAGAAAAAAATCTTAATAACTTAAAAAAAGTAAAAAACGAAATAAATCAAGCAAAAATGTGCCACAACAAGCAGTTATTGAATTGGAAAAAGTGCCATAAATCAGCGCAATTTATATGCAATTCATAGTGGGTAATAACGAAGGCAACTGAAGAAAAAAATTAAATAAAAGCAAAAGTGGCAGAAACGAAAAAAATAAATAAATTGGCCAACAAATAGTAGCAACAATTATACAAATAACAGTGGTAGAAAAAATAAAAAAAAAAAAGACTGCGAAGAATGCTGGCAAATTTGCGTTAACAAAAAGTTTAACAAGTTAGTAGCGGCGTGAAGAGGCGAAGGAAAAATTAAAAGTTGACAAATCGCAGGCAATCTCAGTCAGAATAAATTGTGTTACTTGTACACACATACATACATACATACATATGACTGCATATGGATACATACATACATACATGCGTGTGCGCTGGGTATTTCGACTCGGACACTTTGTAAAGCTTTTATTGCAGCAAATTGTTGCAATTAATGGTGTGGTTGACGCAATGGTATTTTTGGGCTTACTTCACACAAGCTGACGTGAGTGAGCTTAATTTTTTTACGGAAGGCTTTTAACTCTTTTTCCGATTTTCATTTTTTGGTTTTGGCAAACAAATTGGGTGGAAAAGTACTCAGTTTGTGTGTGTGTTGTTGGGGAAAATATGCAGCAATCTATCTATCTAGATCTAGGTGGACATATGTAATTTCTGCACATCAATATTTTGCAGCTAATGCATACATACATTTATGTACATTAGGGTGAGCCAAATAAACTAACCTAAAGAATTTATGGCCTTAGAAAGACCTATTTACTGAGAAAGAAATTCTCCCATTTGAAAAAAATTGTATTCCAATTTTAAAAAGTGTCGGTGGGCATTTGAAATTTTCCACTTAAATAGCATATACAATTTTTTTTCGTTCAAAGTTTTATAACTATTGAACCCTTTGATATAACCTAGACATATTCTTGTAGGACATTAAATTATCTAAAAATTACTCTGAACTTTTGATTTCAAATAGTTCAATAGTTATAACATTTTTAATGAAAACAATTTTTTACATGCAATTTAAGGGGACAATTTCAAACGTCCACCGACAACCTTTAATATTGAAGTAAACATTTTTCAAAATGAGGGAATTTCGTTCTCAGTAAAGACGTTCTTTTAAGGCCATACATTCGTTTAGTTAGTTTTTTTTTTTTTGGCTCACACTAATGTACATGCAAAATGACATGCCATAAAATTTGTTGCCACGCATAAACATACGTACGTACATGCGCACTTATGTATGTATGTACTATAACCGCGTATTTGTATTGATTGCTGTTACTGCTGCACAAACACGCCTTTTGATTGGCACGTAACACGCTTGCTGGCAGACGTGCAACAATTAAAAATGTATTGTGAAAATCGCACTAAAATAACAAAAACAAAATTGCAGTGGGAAAAGTTAGTAAATAGTAGTGATAGGCACAATTTTGAATTGAAAAATAATAATGAGTGCAACAAAAAATACATACATACATAATTTCAATCACAGCAGGCAGCAGCACAAATACTCGTACAAATATGCGATTGCGGACGAAAATTACGAATTTTAACAGCAGGCGTATTTTGCAATGATTGAGTGAACAAAAAAGTTGGGGGAGTTTGTATTGGAATTATTGGTGATGTATGAAATATTTACTCAGAAAAGTTGCAAACTTTAATTGAAAATCAGCGTGAATTAATTGTCTGCCAATTGAATGACGCGAATATGCAAATTGGAAAATTAAAATTAGTATTTTTTTTTTATCACAGCATGGAGTACAAACTGATAATTAAAAATCTTAGAAGTCACTTAACGCGACGATTACATATGAGTAAATCTCACGTGTTTTTACATATTTCGGCAAAACGTCTTTTTGTTCCAAAGTGGTGGCACCATGCGTTATCTTTAGTTTTACATAAAGAGCATGATTCCATTGCGAAAATGTATTTAAAATAAATTCTTCAAAAAGATACACTAAAAAAGTAAAAATAACATCTCGTGCTCATATGTATAACCTTAGTTGTATATGTAACGTACACGCCCCGTAGAACTATATACAGCAACCCACAAGCAGTGTTGGGCAAATTTTAATTGTAAGGACAATTAACAGTTAACAATTAATTAATTGTTAATTGCTGCCATTACAATTAAGAGTTGGTCAATTGTAATTGTGGAGAAAAAACAATAACAATTGATTGATTGTTAAGTGTAGTGGAGAATAACAGTTAACAATTTATTAATTGTACATTGTAGTGGTAGCAATTAACAATTAAATAATTGTTAACTGTGATTTTCTGAAGTTAAAACTTAATTATTTTTTTATGGTTTTGAGAATTTTGTAAAAAATTTACTGTTAAAGATGCCCACTACATATGCCTGAGAGGTCTGTGTTAAAACATAGAGAATCACCCGTCCGAATACAAGCTAGTGCGAGAAGGCAAACCCCCAGCACTCGGTAGTACCCTTTCTTATGTCCATTTCTTACTTATTTACATAACTACACCTTTCTTTTATACAAAAAAATACTGTATGTAGAATTTTCTAAATCTTGTAATCTTTATTTCCGCATTTTTTTTTATTTATAAGTAGGTCAATTGTTATTTTTAATTGTTTCACAGAACAATAGTTAGCAAAGTAATTGCAATTAAATTAATTTCAATAAAAATTTTATTTGCAAATAATTTAATTGAAATGGACAATTAAAAGTTTAGCTGCAATTAATTTAATTGTAATGTGCAACTAATAGAGATAATTGGAAAATTAATTGAATTACGCCCAACACTGCCCACTAGATAATTTAGGTAGGCCTTCTTAAGTAAAGCCATTCTAAGAAGCCTACCCAAAAAGTACTTACTGGCATGCCTTCTAGAAGAGCTTATCCATTTACAATTTACACGAATGCAGACATTTTTATTATTTAGCATTACAAATGAATTTCAGTAAACATTTTAAGTTGCAATAACACATAATTGACATAAGCAAAAAAGTCCTTCTGGAAGGCCTTCCATGGGTAGCGAAAGAGAGAAAGGAGAAAGGAATTTAGAGTGGTAGGCCTCTTGACTTTCAGGGAGGCCTTTCGGAAGGGCTTTCATTAAAATATTATTAAATATTGGCATAAAATATTTTTCTACAGCATTCTTCACGCATATATATATGTATATATACAGGTTGTCCCAGAAGTAACGTGCCAAACTTTAGGGGAAGGTAGGTGGGGGGGTTAGCTCACTGATAAACAAAAAATTTTCAGGTAAAAGTGTCACCGTTATTGAAATATTTAAATTTTTTCGAATTTAAAAAAAATCGTGCCTTTTCATGTGTTTTCTTTAACTGCAACTACAAACCGGGCAATACTTAGTAAATTTTTATGTAGTTAAAATATATATTAAGGAACCATCATAAAATTAGGACTATTTCTGGATTTTTAACTTTTTGATATTTTCTTCCCCAACTTTGACTATCTCGGGTGAAAAAAAATGTACTTTACATTACATAAAAAAATTGCTCATTTAATAAAGATTTCAGAAAGGTGCGCCACTTACTGTTTTGAATAGAAAAAAAAAGTTATAGCCGCTTTTGAGGGTAAAGGACTGAGACACCGTCAAATGACATGCTAAATAGTACAAAGGTACATTATTACCTGCTCCTGACATTATTTTGTGTTACTTACCGGATTTAGTGAAAGTGGATTTTGTGAAATTGGACCCTTCGAACATTCCCACCATGCAAAATATGAGAAATAGGCAACAATCGTCAATGGCAACAAATTGGCGACTCACCGATTTATTGCTGTGGTGACAAATCAGCAACATCACTCCGTTCATGTCAATTTTGAATAAAAAAGTTCTCAAAAATTCCGAAACTTATGAATATGCCGTCAATAGTATTGGCCAAAAGCATCTAAATTATGCCCAAGGACAAGATTGAAGAAATAGGAAGCCTCACTGCGAGAAAATTAATTATTTCCGATTGTAAGTTGCGATTTGGTATACAAAAAAATAAATGAAGTATTAAAAAGAATAAAATTATTCCAAATATCGCCTGAAGCGATAAGAAAACGACTCATTCAGCTAATAAGAAAACGACTCGCCCAGGCGTGTTGCCTTCGGCGGACGTTTTAGAGCGACCGGTAATAGGAAATCGATTCGATGGCAATATTACCGGCAATAAATTTGTTTCCGAGGGCGACACGTTTTCTTATTGCCGGCAACACAAATTGTTTGGTGGGTTGTGTTATTAATACTATGACAGAGAACACGCAGTATACTTCGCATGAATATGCGGATATTCACCTAATTTACGGTGAAGCTTGCTGTAATACCAGAGCTGCTCAAAGACTCTATGCAGAGCGAAACTCGGCCAATGCTCCCAATCAAAACCAAAGCCTCAGAATGGAAACAGCTCAAACAATGAAAGCAGCAATGAGGCTCAACTGAAAAAGACTTAACAGGCTAAATACGCGGAACAACTTCACATCGTCGTCACTCAAGAGGGATGGCACGCCATTGTTAAGTTCGAAGTCTCTATCGCCAATGTCAATCTGAGCTGCGGAAGCATTAACGGTGCATCAATATGCTGCTAGAGTTATATTTTTTCGGAGAGGCGGCATTGAACACCAACTGGAAAGTCGTTGGTGTAGGGCTGTAACCGTTATAAAAACGCTTCCTTTCTAAGTAACGATACTCATGGTACTACCGGTAGTCCGGCTCGCAATAAGCCACTTAAACCATCTCTCCGTACTATTTGAATGCCTTCTACTTCTCTACAGATCAAATCGCACAAATGTACATAGTTAGGTCCAGTCGTTGCTTTCACATAGCGCAAAAAGACTGACTCAGCTGCTGAGAATATTCTGGGAAGTAATTGCTTTGAAATACAAAGAATTTTAGTAATTTACTGCCAAAAGTAAAAAAGAAAAATCTACCGTACTTGCTTTTGAACACACATGGTGTACACTACTCTCATTGCTCCAGGGCGTATGAGTAACTCAACGCATGTTCATTTTACATACATACATACATGTCATACTTGGCAGTTATATTCAGCCACCTGCACCACCAAAGTGGGCACAAATTTGTTTGCTTATGAATGCCAATTTGCTAAAGCAAGTGTGCTTACAAATGAATAAACGAAAGTACGTGGACATGTATGTAAATATGTAAAAATATGGTTGTATGCCTTGCTCACTCAAGCATTCAATTCGTGCGTGTGATTTACTCAGCAACAGCTGTTCGAAGCAAGCACATTTACATCATAACCACCCACATACATTGGAGCTAATTGTTATTGTTTTTGACAGTGGCTGTAAGCGAGTGTAGCAAAGTTTCATAGCTCTCGTGCAGCGGCCATTTATGTATTTAGTTTGTTGTAGGAATGAAGTGACACATATACATACATACATATGTACCTGTATACGCAAGCATAAATGTAGAGACATTTTTGGCTAAACATAGTTAGTTGTTGCAACTGTTGCTGCATATTGCTCCTGGTTGAGCAATTTTGCTGATTTTGCAAATGAGTGTAGGTTGTCTACGCACGTGTGTGTCTGTGCGTGCAGGTTTGCAAGTGGAAATGATTTTATGCAACATTTGTGTGAATTGTCAGACTAATTTGGTCAGGTGGCATATAGTTTGTGAACACGCATATATAGGTAGCAGCGTATATCTACATAAATATGTATGCACATTAGCGTGTCTCACCATAAATATTTGAGGTCTTTCGATCAAAATTATAAAATCATTAAGCTGCACCGATTTAAAAATATCCCCAAAAATCAAGTTTCTTGTTAAAAAAAAATCGTTTTTAAAAAATTTGTTTCCATAACCACATCAGCTTAAACTATTATATAATCTGAGGGATTTTTTTTGGAAACAATATTTCTTAAAACTAGTCTTATTTATAAAAACTCAATTTTGGGATGTATTTTCAAACCGGTTCAGCTCAATTAAATTTTAAAATTTTCCCGAAATATTTTGTGAAAAGCGTTAAAATATAATGGATTTTATAATTCCAATGGAAAAATAGTACGGAATTTTTTTTTTGATGGAGTGTGATGCACCCTAATATTCATGTACATGTATGTAGTGTACCTATGTAATGCACATTAGGGTGGTCCTTAAAAAAAAATCAAATGAACGTTTTTTGCAGTCTCACCCCTCAATCGGTAATACCATAGTCGAAGACATCGATTGGAGATGGTTAAGGCGTGTCGCACAGGGCGCAAAGTACAGATTCCTCTATATAAATTTTGGTTCGGATTGGAGTCGGTTTAGGCATGTCTCAAAGGTGTCAAATGCGAGATGCCTCTATGGACTCAAAACATTAAAAATACTTTTCTTCATTTAGTCGGTAAAGACGTCTTCATTGGGTAATCTGAACATTGACCCCTGTGCGACACGCCTTAACTGACTCCAATCTGGACCAAAATTTATATGTGATATCTTCGACTATAGTATCATCGACGTAGTGGTTGAGGCTTCGGAAATCTGATGTAAAAATTTGCTTCATACATTTAAGGACCACCCTAATACACATAAGTCACATATGTTAGCATTTAAATTGTTGAATATCACTGAGGCGTTGATGTTGAATAATCAAAAGCATTTGCATACATACATATGGGACGATTTAGAAGGCATCGGCATACATAAAAAAATTTATTTTCTATAATTTGCCGCAAATATGTACAGATACATTAATTGTCCTTACATATGTATGTATTTACCAATTATGCGCATACAAGCTCCGATTTTAAGGTCATGGAAAATAAACACTGTGTTAAGCTGAGATGAGTGGCCATAAAGGTCGATATAAAAAAAAATTCCTTGCAAAATTTGGAAAGGCGTTTAAAGACCAGGGACAGACATTACTTAAACGCATGAAGCAAAATTACTTAAACGCATGAAGAAAAACTTTACTCAAATTACTTGTTATAAAGCTTGAAAGTTATTTTTTAGAAAACGACTTTTTTGTTGTTTTATTAGGTAGTCATTAAAAGCAACGTGAAGGCTTGGATGTAATTTTTGAGCCTGAAAGCTGCCGAAGAAATCTCGAAACATCTCAAAGAAATGAAACCTTAAAGTTCAGAAAGTTTCGCAAAAGGAAAAATAAGATACCAGCATACAAAAGCATACAAAAATTTTCATAAAAACTAAACGTGACTCATTCGGAAAAGTTCTGAAAGAAATGCAAAACTTTCCGAAACATTTCGAAAAATTCCTTGAAAAATAAGTTCCTGAGAATATCGAATAAATACCGAAAAATTCTTAAAAGTTTCCGACATGTCTCGAAAAAATTTTTAAAGTTCAAGGAAAATCCAAATGCTGGATGAGTCCTTAGAGGTCCCGAAAAATTTCGCAAAGTCCCGAAAAGTTGCTAAAAGTTTTTGGAACATAAAATCCGAGGAATAAAACTGGAATAATTCCGAGAAGTACGGAAACAGCCTCAAAATTTCCTAAAAAAATAAAGCACCTCATATTCCGAAAAGCTCCTAACAAATTCCAAAGTTTCCCAAAAGTCTCGAAAAGTTCTTAAAAGAAAAACTCGAAGAATTTCGCGAAATTCCGGAAAACTCTTGAGAAATCTCAAAACAAATCCAGATAGTAGCAGAGCGATATTCCGTCTCAACAGTACCGTAACAGTAATTTCAAAATTCCAAAAAGTCCTTTAAAAATCCTAAGTGATCATGAGAAAATCTTAAAAAGTCAATTTATTGTCAATGCCTTAAAAGTTTGAGTTAAAAGCAAAAATTACGCAGAAATTCCTAAAATTAAAACTACAAAAATTCCGAATAATTTCAAAAACTTTCAAAAAATATCCGAAAAGTAAAACTCGAAAAATCCTGTAATGTCCCGAAAAAATTTAAAAAGTTTCCCAAAAATTCCGATAAGAAAAAAATTGAAGAATCTTGAAAAATCTGAACAGTGCCCGAATAATTGCAAATAGGTCTCATAATTTTGTGAAAAATTCTGAAAATTCCAGGAAACTTCCAAACAATCTTCAAAATTTCCAAAAAATATCGGAAAAATTCCGCAAAAGAAAAATCTCCAAAAGTACCAAAAAGCTTCCGAAAAAATTTCTGAAGCTTCCAAGAAATGTCCGAAACGTAAAATTCGAAGAGTTGTCAATTGAATCATGAAAATTGTATAAAAAATAAAGAGCAAAAATTACAAGTTCTTTAAAAATTTTTAGGAAAATTTTGCTTTACAATAAAATAATAAATCTCAGGTTTGGTTAAGCCACGATGGGAAGAGACTAGGAGAGGAGTACACCTTACAAGCAAATAAAACAGTTGAGTCTAAAGTATTTTCGCAAGATAAATTGGAAACAAAATTTTAAAACGAATGCTTCAACGATGGCAATGAACAGGCGTACCGCATAGCAAACCACGGAGCTTCCACAATAATCCATGGCCTGGAACCCTTTTGTGGGCTCAGCAAATCAAGGGACGTTATAAAAAAAGTGGGTGTACAAAAAATTCCACAGTTATTAGAGCGAATGTTCAGGACAAAGACAAGCTGAGTGGAACTCCCACTGGGTACTTCACGGGACATTTCCCTGCGTTATCACCCGGACGAAGAAACGCCGGAACGGAATCGCTCACCTCCGTGTTATAAAACTTAATCCATTCGAAATAGGGAACAGAAAGCCCACGGAAGTGCTAGCCCATATTAAAAGCTTTCACGTATAGGGTAAAGGGCTACGCACAATAGACCACCTAAGAGGTCGCGGTGCCTATGGCTCAATAATGATAATACTTAATAATAAGTTTCTTTGTGTACTTCGATAATCGTGTAATTATTAATTCCAATGTGTGGATGGTAAACTTTTATAAGCCCCACGACCACATTTAACTACTCTGTCCAACACTTAAAATAGAGCTTCTGAAGTCCAATTTGTCTGCCTGCTAGAGCAATACCAACATCTGTCAAAACGTCATTAAGCATTGTTTAAGTTAATGCGTGTAAGTCAACGCATACAAATCAATGTCATGACATATATGTATCTTGCAAGCAGCTCGAACTAATATTTAATTCATGAGTAAAAGGAAAGCAACAGGAGAAGAGGTAAAATATACGAATAAAAGCATATTTAACTTTAACCACAGAGGTGCCATTCCCATAGTTAGCCGCTTGCCAACAACAAACGCACACACGCACACGCATTAAGAGGAAAGAAATGCTTAGCTCTGGTGCAATAATTACAAAACGATATAACTGAAAGGTAACAACAGCTCTAAAACTGCTGACAACGGCAACACTTACATATGTACCTGAATGCGTAAATAACGAAGTTGAAAATCCATTGCCAAGCATCATCATTGACAAAGAGCAACAAAGCCGATTGACCCGTATTTAATCTGGTTTACCCGACGCTTGACTCGACAAGTGGGTCGTAAATCATGACATGTCACATATGGGTATGAAACTGGCAGTGTGTACATATGAGTTGATGTATGCTTACATGGAGCTACATATAGCAGAAAACAAGAGTTGCAGCAAAAAAAAAACCAACATGTGTACATTAGGGTGCATCACCAAAAAAAGTTACCTGAATTATACATTTTATCTCATGTTTTAAAGCCTCCGCTAAATTTCAGAAAGATATCAGACCTATTCGAAAAAATCTCAAAAAATCCCATTATTTTGATTCCCTTAATAAAATTGTAATATATTTTGTATGCAGGCCTTTTAAGCTTAGAGTTTTCTATCATCTGAAGTCATATTTTAGGAAAAATATTTTTTAAAAACGTTTCTTCCTATTTGGCGCTGCAACCGTCTTAGCGAGTTTGGCCGTGTTCAGCAAAGCGCTAAAGTCGTTTCTCTTCTGTGCCAACTGACACAAATTGGAAATGCCAAGTGAAGCCAAGTCCTTCTCCTCCTGGTCCTTCCATCGCAGTGGGGGACTGCCTCTTTCTCTGTTACCACCAGCGGGTTCCGAGTTGAATACTTTCAGAGCTGGAGCGTCGGTGTTCATTCGAACGGCATGGCCAAGTCAGCGGAGCCGCTGTATTTTAATTCGCTGCACTATGTCCATGTCGTTGTAAAGTTCATACAGCTCATCATTCCATCGTCTGCGGTACTCGCCGTCGCAACACGTAAAGGCTCACAAACCTTCAGCAAAAATCTTTCTCTCGAATACTCCAAGAGCTGACTCAACGGATGTTGTTATTGTCCATGCTTCTGCGCCATATACCAACACGGGCATGATGAGTGACTGATAGAGTGTGGTTTTCGTACGTCGAGAGACGACTTTACTCCTGAATTGCCTACTCACTCCAAAGAAGAAGAACATTATTATCGATGTTAATGCTGGCTTCCAAGTAAACGAAATTTTCCACTTTCTAGAAATTATAACTGTCAACAGTGACGTGGGTGCCAAGGCGCGAATGTGTTGACTGTTTTTTTAATGACAGAAGATACTTCGTCTTGTCCTCGTTTACCACCAGACCTATTCGCTTTGCTTCCTTATCCAACTTGGAAGAGGAGGCAGAATAGACTTGGCGGTTCTTGGTACCGATGATGACAATGACATCGCCAACAATTGCACGTTCTTGTAGTAAATTGTTCCTGAGCGGTTCAGTTCTACACCTCTTTTTATCTTCTCCAACATCAAATTAAAGAAGTCACATGAAAGAGAGTCGCCCTGTCTGAAATCCCGTTTGGTGGCGAACGGCTCGGAGAGATCTTTCCCAATTCTGACGGAGCTGGTGGTATTGCTCAACGTCATTTTACACAGCCGTATCAGTTTGGCGGGAATGCCAAATTCAGACATAGCGGCGTATAGGCAACTCATTTTAGTGCTGTCGAAACCGGCTTCAAAGTCGACAAGGAGGTGGTAAGTTTCAATCCTTTTCTAGCGGGTCTTTTCCAAGATTTGGCGTATTGAGAATACCTTGTCTATGGTGGATTTTCCGGGCCTAAAGCCACTCTGATAAGGCCCAATCAGTTCATTGACGGTGGGCTTCAGTCTCGCTCGATAAGACCTTGTAATCTATGCTTAGAAGGCTGATCCCGCGGTAGTTGGCGCGAATGGCGGGGTCCCCTTTCTTGTGGATTTGGCAGATAACACTTAACGTTCTGAACATCGGTAACTAAGTCGCCATTGTTGTTCTTACAGGAGTACGCCCTGGTCTTGAAAACTTCCGTAAGTCGCCTAACTCTCTGGTAAAATTTTCGGGCATTCTTCCTGTTGGCCAGCATTTCAAGCTCTTCGCACTCACGTATTTAGGCCTCTCTCTTCTTATTGCGGCAAATACGCCTTCCTTCCTTCTTCAGATTCCTATAGTGGTTCCACATAGCGCGCGTTGCGGCCGACCGCATCGTGGACCTGTAGGCGGCATCTTTTTTCTCTGCAGCTTCCTGACACTCCTCATCGAGTTTTTCTTTCGGGCTCGCTGAAATCCGACTACTTCTTCGGCGGCGGTAATTAATGAGCGGGAGATGTAGTTCCACTGCTCGCATATGTCGGTTTGTTGAAGCGTGCTCTCTGAGAGCAAGTGTGAGAGTCGAGTGGCGTATACATTGGCTGTCTGTTTTGACTGCAGCTTTTCGACGTTAAGCTTTGCTTGCATTCCACCATATTTCGAGCCCCCGAGAGTGGATCAGCCTCAGTACGTTATCGGACTTTCGTCCTGAATTTTCCGATAATGGGGCCAAAGATCCTTTCCTTGCCCACCTTGGTATTGAAATCGCCCACACGTTAAAGAATTTTGCAGAAACGTCCATTGACCAGCTGCAAAATCACTTAATAGCGGCAAAATTCGATTTCGAAATCCTGAAATCGAGGATACAAGCTTGGACTGATAAGAGACCATTTCGGGACAGTTTTAAGACTTGTTCAAGCTCCTTTTGGGACATGTTCACGACTTTTTCAGCCGTTTTGGGGCCTGTTCAGGACTATTTCCGGATCATTTCTGAACCATTTCAGGACCTGGGGATCGGGATAGTTTACGGATATTTTAGGATCAATTCAGGGCTAGTTTGAGATTGGTTTGGCACTGGTAAGGGACTATGGTGTAGTGGTACGCAGTACGCGCTTCCAATCCGCAGGGCCTGGGTTCAAGCCCTGTTCAAAGCACGATCGCAAAAAAATTTGGCAAATGGCAAACCTCCGAGTTTATTTCTGCCATGAAAAACAGCTTCTCATAAAAATACAATCGCCGTTCGGAGTCGGCGTAAAACTGTAGGTCCCTGCTCTTTGTGTGACAACATCAAGACGCACACCACAAATTGGAGGAGAAGCTCGGCCAAACACTAACATATGTGCAAGCGACGGACTATTTCGGGATCCTTTCAAGACTTGCTCGTAAAATCTTCGGGAGAAGTTTACGACTTTTTCAGACCCACTCCAGGATAATTTTGGACTAGTTCGGTAACATTTAGGGTAGTTAGAGCGTAGTAACTACTCACGAAGTGATCCTAAAATAGTCCTGCACTATGCCCAAAGTGGTTATGAAATGTCATGTTCTGGTCCCGACAAAATGAAAGAAAAAGTACAATGAAATGATTGCCAATTATTGCCTTTGCCAAGCCGTACACAAATGGTTAAAGATCAATTTTCATGAATACCTGGTACTCACGGCGGTTTTGTAATGACCTCGACGAACTAAAATTGAAATACAAATTACAAAATTCTGTTCAAGTGCTTTACTTACAAAACTCTTTGAAAAGTTATAATTTATTTGCTTAACTGAAACGTTTAAGGTATCAACAATGGCTCCTGTACATATTTATGTCACCGATTACTCATAAGCCAGAATTTATGCTATCGCACACGGAAACGCAAATAAAGTTTTAACAAAAAGCATGCAAAAACATACCTCAATTAAAGTCTAAAATTTATAGCTGTGCTTCCTTTGTACCATGCCAAAAATAAATTCAAATGACACGCCACTGACCATAGTCGACTAGTTCCATTAATTTACAAACGCCTCTAAGTAGGCTACCTAGTTACGATTAATTTCTTGAGCAAGTGAAGTGTGCTGCGACATAAATGTCGCCCGTAGTCTACCGTACAATTGACCTTGTTACGTACGCTAGCACATATGCAACCAAAACACTCTTATTATTATTTATATATATGTAGTACGCCTAAAGGTAGGCACATATAATTATAGTTAGCCCCAAATGGCCGACGCATAGCCGATGCGTGAGTTGTTATAATAAGCGTGAGTTGTTATAATAAGCGCATGTAGTTAACAATATTGCCGGTAGCGAACTGCAACGACAACACAACCATTGATTGCAAGCGTAATTAAAAATGCAGAAACGAGCGCAACAAAAAAGCGACATGAAATAATTAGTAAGGCACTGTAAATCATGACAGGCGACACCGAGTGCGTGCAAGTGCGAAGTTAAAAAGCGACAATTAACTTACAATGCTTCCGGCTAGCGCGTTGCAAGCTTTGCATCAAGCGATTGCATTTTTAGGCAGGAAATTTGCTGCTTACACAGTTTTCGCTTTCTGTTGATTTTTTTTCGGTGGCTCAATTTTATTTCATTTTTTTTTTGCCTATTTTGCATAGCTCAATGTTCATTCAATTATAGCGCAATACGAATTTTTAAAGGTGCGCTCACATTTTTCGCGTACCAATCTACTCAACTAATCTCTTACTGCCTCGCAGCTAAATTTACCATGCGCCTCATTGGCTCAACGGATCCGCCCTTTGCACGTTTGCACACCTAACAAAATTATTGCTTTTAATGCAATTGCAAGTGCAACGCTGTGTTGCTGCCCCACTCGCTTGTTCGCCGACATCTCGACTTCATCTCCCTCCACTTAGTCTCATCCTACTTTTCTATGATCCTTTTGTTCGGTACGTCGTCTTTTTTATTGTTGGCTTTACGCAATTACGAACACCAACCGCCGACGTCAACGTCATTCCAAGTTGTTGACGCGCCTTTCACACGCCTACCATTTTTTTCGTTCATGCCTATGCCAATAACCTTGCGCTAGTGTTCTCAATTACCATAGCAATACTAGTTGAAACGCTACTTACCGTTAGTATGCACGAGTACGTACGTATGTATGCTAGTTGGAAGCAAATCTGGGTTGGGAGTTGAGTAGAATGGCAATGTTGTGTAAACGAGTCCATCAATGAACCAGGAAGTAGGTGCTTCATTTGAAATGTCGCGAAAGAGTTGCCACTTTTGGGAACAAATCGCACTTTTTCGGAGCAGAGGGAAAAACTATTCACCAAGTTTCATCTGGCGAAACGTTTGGTTAGTGAGTTTACTGTTTTTTGTAGAATCTCTCAAACATAGGAAGAGCTGTAGTACCATGCTTGATTTGAAATTAATCATACAAACCATCCAATTCTGTGTACTTGAAAAATAATCGAGCTTGCCTTTTTGTTAAAAAAAAAACTACTCCTTAAACTATGCCGATAAAATTGTGTTATATTTTACTACATTTCTTGTGCATATTTAAAGCGCTAAAAATCAGGTTTTTGCAGCATATTTTTACGCTCAGCTTTTAAATTTCTCATACTACATATCGCGCCCTAACCACCATAAGGACGTAAGCGAGATTTTTTTATAATTTTCTTTTTGATGCGGAAAAAAATTTCGTTTCGTTTTCGTCTGGAAGTATATATTTTTTTAATTTTGAATTTTATTTTTATTTATCAATTAATCAACGTACAAGATGTTTACAGACTATATAATATATACATACCTTTACAAGATAACACATAATAAGGGAAACCCTTATGACAATTGCCTTAGTTGTTAATTCTTAAAAGCAAACTTAGCATAAGAAAAATCGAAGTCTAAGGAAAATGCGGTCTTGAGGTTAACGCAGCTAAAACTGAGCTAGTCCTTTTAATCGCACTGCCAAGTATCTGGGAGTAATTCTTGACAGCAAACTACTCTAAAAGGCCATCGGTTTATCGTAGGGCTTCCCATCTAGAATAGTTCACTGGATCTACACTGCCATTGTTCATCCGATTCTGCTCTAGGGATGGTGGCCTAGCCTTAGTAAGACAACAGCGCTTAAACAATTTCGATGAGTACAAAAAAGTGCGGAGCTCTATACTCTCCCCCTACTGAAGCTCTTAGCGCGATTCTACATCTGCCCCTTCTTGATACAATTGCTCGATAAATAGCCGCTTTTGCAGCCTTAAGACTTAGAGAAGCAGGTTACTGAACTCGTGAAACATCCGGCCACTCGAAAATTCTAGCGACACGGGCGCCCATACCGATACCTACAAGTACTGACTACTGTCCACCATCAAATACCTTCACCAAAAACTATAAAATTACCATAACAACTCGAAAGGACCAGACCACACAGAAAAGTCGAGGGAGGAATTTTCTCAACTCATATGGGTGCCTGGATATTGAGATATTGAGGGCAACTGCAAAGCTGACGAATTGGCGAGGAAGGGCACGGTAGGTATACCAAAGGCCACTTTTAAACTTGGTGTTAGGAACTGCACCACACAAGCAGCAAACGAACGCTGGAGAAACCTCGCCTTCTGCTAGGCTCACTTGGCCTAATTACGATAAGAACGCACTCTTAGGGCTAAAACGGACCGAGGTATGTATCTATTCTCACAAGTCTAATCGGTATACATGCCTCGAGATTGAGAGTGACCACGTCAGACTACTGCCGCAGAAAATGCGAAAAAGAAGAGGAGAGTGTATAGCATCATAGATGGGAATGCCCCGATCTCAGCAGAAGATGACTACATACGCTCGGAAAGCCCTCTCTACAAGATCTTGCGGAGATAGTGCAAATCAGGTATAGAGCATTATCACAGTTCTTAACATCAACGAATTGGTTTGATCTCGAGTAATCTCGCATAATCACAGGGGAACGAAGATTGCATATGGTATCACAATGGGCCTGTCCTTGACTTTAGTCTAAGGGGGAGTCTCTCTCTCTAGCCATTTCAACGTAACCTAACCTAATGTCTGACAGACACCTACCTGTGACGTATTGTAGAATGCTTGAATGCTTACTCAATATCGGCAAAGCACAAATCACTGTCTGTCCGCACTCAAAATTACTTTGGACCTCTTTCCTCAAAGACTAAACAGCTGTGCCCGTAGACCTTTCCAATCTATATTTAAACGTATATGATATCATCCTGCTTGATTTTCATAGAGAGGTATCTCACTTTTCGACTTTTAGAATTACGGTTGCGTGCTGACCTTCCACACCTCAGAATCGTAAGGTATAGGCAGACAATCACAAATTATGTATACTAGGTCTGGCAGTATGAGCTTCTTACCCTGCTTGAAGCACTGGGCTGAAGTTGTCTACTCTAGAGGCTTTGTAGCGATCGAGCGTCCGAACTCTCGGAACTCCGTCTCCTCTTTAATGGAAGTGGCAACCTGTATATGGGCAGAAGGTAGAGCAAGAGCCCTCAGCTATTCGTTGCCTATAAAAGTGCCTCAATGGTACCGCTGGCTGAGGCTTTGTGAAGTCTTGCAGCATAGAACATTGTGAAACTACTTCTCCTGGCTTTAGATTTTAATGCTGCATATTTTTAGACACAACTTTTATTTATTGAGAAACTATGACCGAAACACAGCAAAGAGATTTCTAGACTTTCACAGCAAAGCTCCCAGTCGTACCATTTGGCAACTCTATACCGCTGCAAGCTATTCACTCATTGAATATGCAATACTGTAGCATACATTTAGGCTATATGAATAGCATTTTAATTTATCCACTACGTCGTTGACATTGCACTACGTCACTTGCCTCGCCTAACTATACACGCCTGCTACTTTCCATAAAAGCCCTTCCGACGCGCGAAATCATTCTGAGCGCGCATGCCACATATTTTTCGCATACATATTTAAATTTTATTTTTTAATTTGCGACAATCAAGGTGCAGTAAAATCACGAGCTGCAGCATGGCATTTTAAAATTTGCGCACTAATTGCCAGGTCGCCTGTCTCGTTGCTGCGCTGAACCAGCGCCCAGTTGAATCAAATGAGCACAGGTCCACCCAGCTCAGCTGCTACGATCGGGCAATCAGGCCAACAAGCAATTAGGCTAGGCAGAATCGGCGAAAAGGCAATCAGTAAGACAAAGTGCAGCTCTACGCGCAGTGTGGAAGTGCATGCGAGAGGCGCAGCGGAAGTGGCACAAAATGAGTGCAGTTCAATGTGAAAATGTTTTAATAAAATATGCGGTGGGTGGCAAATGTAATCATACGCTTGTCATTTGCTTGCACGCGCCAATGACATTAGCTAGCTGCGCGCTTGGTTCAAAAGAGTTTTTGTTTTTACTGTTGCAACCTAGTTGTTGTCGGCAATACACTTGCCGCTTGTTGCAATTTGGCCGGCAATCAACGTTGATTACTTGCCTGAGCTGCAACCAATTTTCGTACGTAATGTAAGCGCGCGTGTAGAGGCGGTGCAGAGTAATTTTCGCGAAGCCATCAACAACAACAACAACGAGGAGTCCATAACACATAATCCGTCAATTAACCTTACGGCAGCAATCACTTAGTGAACTTGCTATGCGCTGCACCTTGTAATCCTCATTTATCGCCGCGTTCTCTCATCGCTGGCTCATTTACTTTCGCTGATTTTTCACTAACGAAATAAATGCCTTTTGGCGTGACGAAGTGCACATCCGCAAAAGGGACTGCCAAAAGCGCAATTGCTACTGCCACCTCTTGTCTCTTCTACTTTTGGCACCACGCTACTTGTACGCCCCCTTCGTTGCTGCTGCTGCTGCTGCTGTTCACTTTGTGTGCAACGCTCACCCCTGCAGTTGCACTAATTGTGGCGCAACCCATGCTGCTCCAATCTTACTGCCTCTCTGCTGTCTACTAACAGCGCTGCCGTCTTGCGTCAACACTCTGTCTGGTATGTTGAAAGCGCTGTCAGCAATGCCGATAGCAGAGTTGTGGCATGAAAGTGAAAGGCAGAGGCCAGCGCTCTCTCACTCAATGTTTTTTTCGTCTACAACACGCTGCCGACTGCGCGCCCTCTTTGGCGCGAAACAGAGGAAGTTAAAAGTGGGCCAACGCTCCATTTACGCTGACTTGCCCGCAAGTGGTAAACGATATATGTACATACATACTTGCAGGTATAAATGAGTGCGTGTAAGTTTTTCTTGCAGATGAGAGTGTGTGTTATGGCACGTGCGGCACTTTTCAGGTTGTGCTCTTAGCTTTCGCACACTTACTTTGACTTTGAAAAGTTTTTGCTTTTTCGATCGTTCATTGCATGCGATTTTGTTTGCGTGATTTTGGCTGAAATTACGTACATACATACATGCATATGTAGATATGTATGCATACGTTTTTGGGAATGTGTGTATGTGTGTGGAGTAATGTAATGTGAAAGCAAAATCGATGGTAGAATGCGATTCATATCGATAACTTTTAGAAAACCTTAAGGAGGTACACGAAACGATAAAAGCAGGTTTTTTGGATGGTCGACCTGGAATGACTCCAATCTTAGGAAAAATGCCCTCATGCATTCCCTTCTTTGCTCCTGTAGACAGCTCAATGGCTGGCAAAGGCACTGCATGTGCAAACTTTGGACCCAATTTAAGGATGTCAGTGGAGCCCAATGTTTTGAGTTTTAAGCCTCCTTCAAGCAAAGTTCTACGTTCTGCGTGAAGAAATTTCGTAATCTTTAGTGACAGTCAAACGACACTCAAGCTTCTTCGTTTAAATGAATTAAAACCCGGACTCTTTTTTTCAAACAGTTCATCTTTTCTGAGCTCTTCGGTGCTTAAGCCTTATTGGTATTGTTTTGCCACAGCCTTCATGAAAAGCCTTATTGCCTTGTAAATGTCTTTGTTCCCAGCTAAGGATTTTGTAAGCCCATTTTCACAGTGCAGAGCTAACTCACACACGGTAGTTAAAGGCAGATTTTTAGTACGAAAATCTACGTCTGTAAACGCATTCGACTTTAGAAATGCTATCACATGTGTATGACTCTGGAAATTTAGAGAGTTTTCGACAAGACTGCGTTAGCAGGGGTACATTAGATATAGATTTTTGTACACTTGGTTGGATCATCACCTTGTATCGTGGACGTAGTGGATGAAACACTGCATTACGGACTGCCACGGGATGCCTTATGATATCGCAGGAACACCAATGAGGCCCAAATTCTCCCCGGAGTACAACACTATGTTGCGAATTCAGTTCCTAGCATGTGCTTCAGATGTGGGCACCCGAACAAACACCCGCTTGCAGCAGAGCCCTCGCCCAGGTACGTCAGAAGGCACCTATACGAACTTGCGGACGAAGTCTAGAGGTTCATAAAACAACCTTTGAGCCCTTTCAAATTCACAGGGAGTCGGATGTGGACGAGACGAAACTTCGTCTGCCTCGAAATACTGGCTCCACCAAAGCCCAACTTCGCTCCGGATACTGCAGCAGGTTAAATTCCACGCTTGAGTTGTCACCGTTTCGATTAAAGAATTATCGAAAATGGTTTGACGGTATCCAAAGTTATCCGGTAACTAATAAAAAAAAAAAAATATAAAATACTCCGACGAGTTGATAGGTGGCGCAAAAGTCGAGACGTTCAGAAAATCTGTATTTATTATACGATTTTAATGAAATTAAAAACATATAACGCCGGTGTGATGAGAAATATTTGTACGAACTATAAATAATTATTATTTGTAGTTCGATTTAGATGAAACTAAAAATGTGTACTTTATTTCCAAAAAGTCAATTTGGAAATGTATACTGCATATATGATGAGAAATACACTTACCAGAAATAAATCGATTGGATGCCTCTACATATTGACGAGATATCCACAAAATCCATATTTAGGTATGGCTCGATTTAGTTCAAATCGAATAAGCTTTGTGTACTTAAAATGTTTGTTATATATGTACATAAGAGCTACCCGAGCAAGCCTTTATATTGGTAGCAGAGTTCAGATGTGTATTTAATAGAAATTTTCTAAGTTTGAGTTACATTTGCTAATTAAGTTTTCAGTAATAAAGAGCCTTTGAACATCGTTGTTTTTTTTCAAGTAGTAAGCTATGCAGACGGCTATCAGCTAGTATATGTATATGTATATATGTATATGTATATGCATATGCTAGTATATGTATCAGCTAGTTTTCTCTAAACCTACCTAGTTTTAACACTGAAGCACACGATTAGTTGAAAAATCATTCACACTGTCGATTTTTAAAAAGGCGAAACAATTTAATCTTCAATTTCTCTGTGTAAAAGCAGATTTTAATACATGTAAAGTAATTATAAATCGAAAATTCGATTTTTTTCTTTGAATTCGTATCTTATGTCAGCAATCGTAACTAATGTGACTTCTAACTGGCAAAGGGCGAAAAAAATACAAATTTGTTTATAAAATCAACCCCGAAAAAAACGCTGTTTGCACACTTCATTTTTTCCTGAAGTTATGAATGCACCATAATGTCTCTCATAATTTTTATGCTTTCAACTATAAAGTATATATATTCTGATGAACTTTACCTTATTTAAAATGTTTAAATCTAATAAATTTGGTGATATGCCTCTCCTTGCACTAGCAAATTTTCTGACTAACTTTTTTATATGTACATAGAGTTCGTACAAATGCGAAAACGTAAATGTTATCATAAACTTGTACAGGAACATTTACATTTTATTTTTACTTCTTTTATAACTTAATTTCAAAATCAAACACAAACCAGCACATACACCCTTGCATATATACATATGTCTATACCTAAACACTCAAACGCCCATAAAATCATGCAATTGTTGAAGAGTGAAGGGGAGAAGCTTACTAAAATTTGTATTGCGAACGTAAATGTGCTTTTGTGTTACAATTATGGGTGTATTCCAAAACGTTAAAATACAAAGCATCAGTATCTTTTATTTACTTCCAAACCTCAGTAGATTGTAATGTCAAATGTGCACAACCACGGTTAGCTGCTAGTTTTCAACTAGGTTGCGCAAATTAGTATTTTTCTTCTAGTTTGGTTTAGAAATAAAAGAGACTGATGCTTTGTATTTTGACGTTTTGGAATGCACCCTATGTATGTATGTATACATGTGTAGTCCTTAAATACGCAAATATGTATATTTCATTATACTAGGGCACATACTTGCATGCATATTTATATACATACATATGTATGTGTGAGCTTATATGTAAGTTGTAAATGTGACCAGTAAACTTGTAAGCAATCAAAACATTGAACTTTTTCCATAAAATATTTGCATTATTCTCCTTTTAACTTGCTACATTTTGCTTTACTGCTCTGATCTAACACAGATTGGTCATCCTTTTGCTTGAACTAAGGACTAGCTCATTTACAGTTAACTTTATGTATTAGGATAACTCCAACTTTAACTTACAGTCGCAACGTGCAGGAAAGTGAGTACAGATATATACATACTTATAGCAGAGAAATAAAATCGTTTAGTTTCTAAGCACAGTGATGAAGTTACAGAAAAATTTTTGGCATAAATTGTAATAATGAACTTTTATAAATATGTAAATATGTACCAAGAAAGTGCGCATACAAACAAATTTAAAGAGATTTAAGAAAATATTTAATTTAATAAGGCGTAATGAAATTCTTTTTTTTTGAAAATTCATTTATGTGGACGCTCTAAATGTTTACGCGCCCCTAACTCCAGTTGAGGTTATTGCTCCGATACCCATTGTTATTGCCACAATTCAGTTCCTATAAGGCCAGTACAAAAGCGTTCGTCATATTTACATTTCAGTCAAGAGATTGACCTATGTTTTCAACCTCAAAGTAACAGTCGGATGAGGAGTTTTTCAGAGTATAATAAATGATATCATTGGCCAGTCCAGTGGATGCATGGAGCCTCGATCAATGGACTAAAGAGAAGCGAAACTCAGCTGTCGAAGCTTTGCCAACTAATTTACTAATTTCCTGAGTTTTTATTAATTAGAAGACTAAATAGTATAGCAGAAAACAGACATCGAGATTGTGAGAGTGATTTCAAAGCTGAGGAAAGGGAAGGTATTGTCATCACCGGATTTTAAGGAAATGGCACGGCACATCCTGAAAACCAATTGCATGAAGTTATACCTCTCGAATAGACAAAAAAGACACAGGAGCAACGTCTCGTCACGCGAAATAACCAGGCTTACTTTCTGAATTCTACAGCAAAGAGAAATGAAGTGCCATTCCTTATAAGAACTTGATAGCAAAACGTGTTTGACTGTTTTAAAATATGGGTGTCAAACGAAAAACGTAATAAGAAACCTTTAGTTTGAACATTCGGAGTATTTTCAGGTTTTAAAGGGTTGCCAAAAATTTATAAATTAAATTAAAATTACTTAATATGTTAAATGAATTATTCCAATATGGGTATCAACCAAAATGTTTTTGAAAATTCTTTCTTTCTAAACTACATATAGGAAGGTTGCCACCTGCTGAAAAAGACAAACTCCACTTGGGTTAAGGGAATTAGGTAATAGAAATATGTATCACAACATGGGCTAAAAAAAGAGTGAAAATTCTCTATTTCTTTGGCTGAGTGTAAATATATTGAGTTTTACTAAAAAAAATACGTGTAATCGAACACGCAGAAATTTCATACACAAAGCGAAGCGGATGAGGGAAAGCTAGTATACATATCTATATGGCGCTCAACATCAATGCTCCATCGGATGAATGAAAGGACGATATATTCTCTGAGGTGTCCCCCATCAGCTATGTAGCTGCGGTTGTGGCGATTTCGACGAGGGAATAAATTTTTTTTTATTTTAATATGACTTAACAGAATTACGAAGGAGTGAACATTCGTAAACATTTACCACTGTACCCTCTAGCGACCAACAAGCAAAGTTCGTGCTATCCAGCAAGGATACAGGAAACGAGGAAACCCATAAAACAACAGGTTGTAATGGAGCATTTTAATTTACAATCTAATAGTCGATAATTACTTTATGGCCAATGAAAATGAAATCACCGATAGTAACTACGTAGTACAACGCTAAAAGCAAACAAAAGCAAAATACGCAGCAAGTGAGCGAAAATGATTGCAAATTTCAACACAAGTCAGCGCATTTTATAGTGAGACGAAAGGAAATTAATTGAATGGAAATGAGTGCAGTTGAGGTCTGCTGGATTGCATTGCGTTGTATACAGATTTTCATTACCACAGCGCGATGGTGGTGTTGACCCACATACTCTATTCATGTGAGTCGAGCTGCCGACTAGTTACTCGAGGCATTCGTGTGGAGATTTGGTAAATTATTGTTGAGATTTACATGTAAAACAACGCCAACCCATTTCGTTAAAAAAGCAATTCACGTTGCTGGTGCCCTGAATGTCGACACGGACGCATTTATCGACACTCTTTAGCTCTTAATCTCATACTTACGTGTACATTAGGGTGCTCCAAAATCGCATGTGGAAAAGTCCGAATATTAATGCTCTCGCCAGCTATGATTGTTCTATATCGAAAAATATACCCCTGTTTTTTCGAGATTCAAAAATATTAAATGGTTTCGTAGAAATGGTATAGATTTCTTGGGAATCAAAACTTTTCGATCGGAAAACTTTGTTTCTTTTCAGGAGACTTCCAATTACACTACCCAATAGTTTATTTGGACGATTTTTATGGGTCCCCACTGCACCGATAAAGAAGTTTCACACATGGAAAACTGGGGGTGAGAGTATTAAGATTAGACTTTACTTATTTTGGACCATCCTAGTGTTCATACAACACTCCCGCTTAATGCGATGGCAAACGTGCCACTTGGAAGTTACGACTATTTCAACGAAGTGCCAATAAAGGAAACTGTTTGTTGTTTTAGTACTTTATAATCTTCGCCGCCAACTACTCTCTCCACGCAATAAGCGCTGTGGTGGCCCCTTCTTAATCAAATATTGCTAACTTTGCACTCAAACTTGAGCGTATGATTTACAAATATAAATACTTGCAATCGTATTTCGCTTTCATTTCTCATTGGCATTTTGCTGTGTTTTGTATATCTTCTTTTGAGTCGATAGAGTTGTACTGGCTTGCTATAGTATTGGTGACGTTTTTAGTGCTTGCAGGTTTTTAAAATCACGCCAAAACAAATGGTTAGTAAGAAGCAAGTGAAATGAAAAATAACACAGCTGAGTGAAATTGAGGGATAAGTACATAAGTAGAATGTAGGCATACACTGAGGAAAATATATACCTTAGGCTGCCTTAAGCTTTTAAAACTGGACATTATTTGTATTTTAAAAACCGATCAAAAACTTTAAGTCATTTTACAACTGGACATTAATTTTGGTACAGCAAAAGTCGGCATAAATTATAGGCCGTTTTAAAACGGGACATAATCGATTGATTATCTAAAAACTAGGCTTAAATTTTGATAAATTTACATACATACATTGCAGCGTTTAGAAAGTGGAAATCAATTTTGGATATATTAAAAACTGAACATAAACTTAATATCATTTGAAAACTGGACATAATTTTTTAATTGGAAAGCTCGACAAAATTGTTGACCACTTAAAGCAGGAACAGAAATTTTCCGGTTACCGAGCTTTATTCTTAGAGCGTTTTTCAATAATAAACACCTAGGCGTTATTGTTCATCTATTCCTTTTCTTATTTATTGTATCGACCTATGGAGGCATCCATCACTGGAGATTTTTAGCTACGTATACCATGACCTTAAGAATGGCAATACCTTCGATATTTGTAGACTCCAAATACTAACCCAGATTCATTATTGGAAGCACGTAGATGACCTTAGATCAAATGATATGGGAAAGGAAAAACAAATAGTTTTTAGGGGAACATGGAAAACTGTAGATAACATTTGGTATCACATCGGATCTAGAAGGGTTCTATTAGGCTCTAAAGCTAGCGAGTACAACAGGCATCTCCTTTTTCAGAACTCTCCATACTTCGTTGTAGACATTAACTCCGCGATCAGGCCTTTGTAAAGCTTGCAAGAAATTTTCCGATACTTTGAATTTTTCGAAAACCTTTCCTGTAATATGACACCAATTTGACTACAAACGGAGCAGAAGGTGCATACGTCTAGGACAGCGATTATATTTGTCTATAATCTTGGAGTTGAATTCGTGCAACTCCAAGAAATCCTAAGTTCAGCCTTTGGAATAGGCTTTCGTTAGGCATCTCAAAATAATGCCACCTAGTGGAACAAGAACCTCAATAAGCTTCGGCGAAAGGTCGGGAACTACTTCCCCGCATACAACATTTAACTCTGAAGATCCCAACAGGCTTCTTGCCGGGAGCACTGTGGGGTAATCTTGTTCCTGTTTGCCTACAGTAGGCCCTCAGACTGTACCATTCGAATGGCCTTTATGCTTTTAAGAAACCAGACCGGACACCGCTGATACCCCGGAAAATGAAAGTAGAGTTTGTTTAAAAACTCACTTTCCAGGCTGTATTCCTCAAATCACAAGCCCTTTCGTAAGTACAGCGAGGATTAGCGAGAAGTGTTGTCAATAAGGAAAGGTTTCGGTGCGACTTTACAACTTTGAGTACATACAAGTCCCCTGAACTAGATGGTATTTAACCATTTATGATGAACCAGAACGGAGGGGATTCATATCCACCTTAGCCAGAGTAGAATTATATTTGTTGCTTACGTACTATCATCTTGGAAAATGGCAAAGGCGTTTTCATACCCAATGCGTACTTAGATAATCACACATAGGCGTTTATCCCCATAAGCCTCAGCTCCTCTCTCATCACAAAAACTAATTAACTTTCCCTTTAGAGAGACGTGCCTCAAGGTCAAGCCATACAATTATCAGAGAAAGACTTAAAGTTTGGTACACTAATGAATGCAAGCTTTATAATGGCATTACTAGCGCTGACATCATTTGAACCTGGATTTCAGAAAAGCACTTATACCTAACCACATTCGAGGTGGAAAGTTTTGCAATTCTGAAATTTGTGCCCGCATAAGTTTGTCTGTATCGAAGGGTTAATTATGTAAACATCACATCAGATTGCAAAGCAGCATTAGCAGCCTGAGACACATGGAAAACGGTGACAAGGCTAGTAGGAAAACTTTTTTGCTGGACAAGATTACACTAGAATAGATTTAGAGGAGGGAGAAGATCAAAACAATCTATTGTAATAAACCTCTATACGACTACAGAAGTTCTGTGATCCACGTATTCCTAAGAAGCCTTGCGTGGTCTTTTGTCTGAATGCCATTTAGGTCGTGGACTTCTAGGAACGATGATAGGAGCGAAGTCTGGTTCTAGTGAGCGCTTCACTGTGGTACATAATGTGCTTTGCCCTTTCTGTTCTTCGTTGCACAACCTACACTGATCAGAGTTAACAGCTCCTATGTTTGACAAATGTTTAATTGCCTTATAGTGGGCAGTAAGAAAACCTGTAACAATTCTTATGTCATGCTCAGAGAAGGGAAGGAGTTCTTCGGTCCTGCTTGTTGATATATCCGGAATGAAGGTACTTAGCCTGTCTAATACCGTCCGTATATGTCCAGTAATGTTGGGCTTCGTTCTTCATCCAGATATAGTAGTTTCGCCTGACGGAGTTGCATGACAGATCAGTAAAGGGTCTAGGGCCTATGAATCCCTTCGCAGTCCCTTTTCTGGCAAGAATATAAGCCACTTAATTGCCCATTACTTTAGTGTGTCCCGGTACATATATGAAGTTTACCCGGTTCCTGGATGCGATAAGCATTAAAAGCTGAAGGCAGTCCCACACCAGCTTTGAGGTGCGCTTTAAGAGCGAGAAGCGCCGCTCTGCTGTCCGAGTGTATGTAGATGTGTTTGGTGGTTGCCCCACTTTCTACATAAGTACTGCCTTAGACATAGTTCAATGGAGTGCACTTCGTGCCACGCTGGTGGAAAGAAGCCACCTGGGTTGCATGTCGTAACCTCCTGCTTCGACGCCACGGTCAGTCTTCGAACCGTCAGTGTACCAGATGTGGTTGTCTTTCCGGGATTTAGGACGTTCTTTGTCCTGTCGAGGAAAAAGACTTTGAAGTTCTGTGTAAAGTTAAATCTCGGCCAGGCGCACAAAGCTAATGCGCGGCTCATCTTCTCGTTTTATAACCCTTAGGTTTGAATGGTGTATAAGGTTATTATTTTCTACATTGTTCCCTGAGATTAGCCTTGCTGTAAACAGTAGAAACAATGGGCCTCATGCATAAAACGTGGACTTAAGCTCAGGCTCAGTTTTTTGCATTGATGAAGTGAGCTCGAGCTCAAGAATTTATATAGAAAATCGAGTCGGCACTTAAGCACATTTTTTATGCATGAGGCCTACTCTCTTGATTACAATGTGCAAGGAAGGCAGGTAAAGAAACCCCTCAAGAGCCGCGGGTGGTGTTGTTCTCATCACGCCAGTGATGCCCACGCAGGATAGTTGTTGTAGTTTACTGAGTCTGGCCTGAGTGGATGTCAATTTTGCTTTCTTCTATCAGACGGGTGCAGCATAAGTTAGAATGGGTTTGGAGATGGCATCATTTATACACAGCAGGTCCAGAGAGAGACTCTGACATTTTCAATACTTTTTGTCTAGGTTCGGATTCCATGAGAGCTTGTTATCAAAGATAGCCTCTACATATTTGACCTCTTTGGAGAAGTGCATCTTTTCTTCTTGATGGATGGTTCTAGTTATTTGTCCCTCTTCCTTTTCCCGGGAAAGTGCATCTTTCTGCCTTGATGGAATGGTTCTAGTATTTTTATGCTCTTAATTTTCCTGGAAAAAATCACTATGCTTGTCTTCTTGGCATTTACATTTAACCCATTATTACTGCACCAATTGGCGACTATGTTTAGAGCATTCTGTGGAAGGTTAAAGATAGTGTCTTCGAACCTACCTCTGACTACGATGCGAATGTCGTCCACGTAGACAAACCAGCAAACCAAGCGCGGATACTCTTACAAAATGCGGAGCCCACGGGGCCTTTAACGCTGTTAGTTTTTCTGTGACCAATACAAGGGATACACGACAGAGTTTCTAGGGCTTTCAAGTGGATGCTCGCGCTTATTGCGGAGCACAGCGCAGCTTTTTTAGCCGTCAGCTTTTGTGTGGCCCATCCGAGGGATGCACGACAGAGTTTCAGTTGCCAGCTGGAGTCCATCTGGCATTTGTTAAAATGTAAAAGGCCAACTATGGGACTTTCTTTCTGAGAAGACGAACTGCCGGTGCTGAGGGGGAGTGGAGGAAAAATAGCGTTAGATTTACACACCTTTGAAAAACTGTTATCGGCTACATTCAGAATATCTCTTCTAAGGTGCTTAATTTTAGAATAGGCTAAGGTTGGATTGATGTACTAAGGGCTAAAACAAAGTAAATACTCGTAGTAATTTGGAGTACCTTTACCCAAGATCGGTGGAGCGACAATTTTGGGATTGCTGTAGCGAGTTGCCTACGCAAGGATGCGATAGCGATACAATATTTGTTGATAACTCGCTTGAGAATAGGCCCATGGGTTGGGGTAGCAAAAATTAAAAAAAAAAATCCCAGTGTATCTAAACGCTGCAAGAATTTCCTTCAAGGTAGCATGTAAGTATAGTAAAAGTACGCTCTCGACAGTACTAGAGTCCTGCACGTCTAGTGGTCAAAACAAAATCATGTAACAAAATAACAACAACGAAATATAACAGCAACAAGCAGTCAAAAGAGCGACTGAAAGGTAAAATGCAAAAGGAATTCCATGCATAAATACTTCTACAAAAATACGTGTATAGTTTGTTGGAGAATGCGACCAAGACCGGTCAAGTGGACGCTTGCGATAATAACCACAAAGTGGACGCGAATGAAGGTAAAGCAAGTACGTGAAGAGTATACTAATACAAGAAAGAAAAATATTCAAATTTTATCGATTTCATGATTTTCGTGAACTGCTCCAGTTAGGCGAGCACAAATACATACTTATATACATACATACCTGTATATTGTACATATAGAATATGTATTGGTATGTGTGTTTATGAATACTCTTTTAATTAACACAAATATTTGCAATGCAAAACAAAATGAGCTCCAGCTACACGCTATGAAATATAATCACGAAAAGAAAAATTTGAAAGAAACTTGGAGGTGAGTGAGCGAGATTTAGGGAGCCCGCAGGCTGATAAAGCGATAGAGGGAAAAATTATAAACATAAAATTAGAGTAGGTTAATGGTAGCGACGACGAGGTCAACATACAATAAAAGAATATTTAAAAGTGTGGCAGTTGACATTTTTTTGTTTGCCACACTACAATCAATGGACACGGGCACGAACTTACACACACACACTCATAATATTTTAATAATTTTCACGACATGTGCTACTATAATTTGTGTAGAGAAAAATCTTTCTAAATACTCACCTTGAACGCCTTAAACGAGGACACCACATAGGACGCGCCATCTTCCAGCTCATCCAAATGATACTTGCGATCACCATCCATTGAGAAGACATACCTTGCACCACGCGGCAAATCCATTTTCGGCGAAATCTTATCCAACAAACTATCCAGCGAGGTTATATCACGTCCTGGACGATAACGCAACTCAACGCCCGGAAAGAAGGGATCCCCATTGCGATAGAAGACCACACGTCGCGCCTTCCAGTACGAAAGATTATTATAGCGACTAGCGGCGCTCATTGCGGAATTCAGTTGCGCATTGGATGATAACTCTGGCCGGGATTTGGAGCGTATCAACGGCACCACAGGCGGTTGTTCGGAATTCTCGCTCATATTATCAATGTATGTGGGACTGAGCGCACGACTTTGCCGGACACTTGCCGGACCGCCGACAATACCGTTACGCTGTTGCCAATAATCACCAATCGGTCCACCACCACCTATGCCACCAGCTGCACCTTGTAGCTCATAATCCTCATTGTCACTGTCGTCCTGATGACGCCGCTGCTGGTGATGCTGTATGGTATGAAAGCTGCTGCCGTCACGTCCAATGCCGCCGCGTGGACTCTTAAGCGGACTACTGCGATTGCTGCCGCCGCTATTATCGTGTGGATGATTACTATTATTGTTGTTGTTGTTGTTGTAGTGATAACCGTTGGATTTCGTGTAGTTAGCGTTAGCGTTATTGTTGTTGTTGTTGTTGTTGCTGTTATTATTATTATTCGATTCGTTAAACTGTTTGACCGCGCCGTATGCTGAAGCGTTACCATCGAACTGTGCGGCAGAACTAATTTGTGCCGTTGCGTTGCCATCGTCCATAGCTGTTGGTGGCTGTGACTGTGCCCGTGCCGGTGGTGAGGTTGTTGGTGCTGGTGAAGGCGAAGGCGAAGGCGCTGGCTCGTTAGCTGACACACCGTTGGCCATGTTGGATGGCTCAGCAGCCCCATCCCCAGCTTCGTTGGCGGACATTTGCGACAAAAGGGTGTTGCTGTGTACTATGTATGTGATTGATATTGTTGTTGGTGTTGTTGTATTTAATCGCCCACTCACGCTGTGCTGGCAGCTTAGATTTCCGTTAGCGTTTGCTGCGAATTCTTGTGGTATTTCTAAGCACTGCTTTGCTGCGAGAACCCTCACAGATCCTCGCCGAATATGGTTGAGGTTTTAGATGTTTTTTCTCCCTCTTGACTTTTGACTTTGTAACTGCTATTGAAACATTCGTGCCACGCTCACATTTGCGTTTTCTCTACTTTTTTTTAGCCTGCCACCTTAAGAATCTAGCTACCACTCCCGCGTTCCGCCTCACTTTCACTCTCAGTATTTTTTTAGCTCTGAAAGTATTTCTCACTTTCGCTTTTTTATTTCGCTCTTTAAAGTTTAATTATTGTACTTTATTCCTAATTGCTTCCTCTCTTTTTTAGTAGTTTCTTACGAGTACTTAGTGCAGATATTTTAAGCTCTTGCTTTAGCTAGACGCTAGCAATGATTGAGAGCGTTAACTCAATGCTTTCGCGATGTGTTTAGCAGCTAACTTCAAGTTGTAAACGAAGTTAAGATTTTCTACTTCGGCTGCCGAAGAAGCACTTGGCGGGCACGGTTGTCGGAGCGCGAGCTGCGAACTTGAGAGCGCGAAATGTCTTTTCTGTCAGCTGTTGGCGTTTTTGTTTTTCTTTACTTTATTATTTCTCGAACTGTGTTTTGTTGTGCTGCTCTGTTTGTATTGAAGCCAAGCAGATTTTTGCACCAGCTTTTCGTGCTTTTGTTTACATAAACAATGTGCTCCTGTTGAGAGGCGTGAAAGCAGCACTTGTGAGATTTGGTGTGCGCTGAAAAGTTAAATTTATTGCTGCGTGTAGTATTTTGTTGTTGCTTACGGTGTTATGTTGCAAACTTTTTTGTTTTTCAATTCTTGTTCTTTCTACAATAATATTCTTGAGGCTTGACTCCGGCTTTTTGGTTCATTTTTAGTTTTGTTATCGCCTTGTCGAACTGTCTTTTTATTTCAGTTTTTTGTTGTTGTGCTTTTACTTCTGCCTTTGAGAAATTCCCTTATAGTTCCTTTCTTTACCTTATGGCACTACTATGCTTTTCATGCATTTTTTTTTATCGTTTTTTTGCACTCTCTTTCACCTTATAAACTACAACACCTTCACTTTGTCTTGCGGCAAAGTAAATCACTTCCCTCTTTTCCTTTAGCACACTTTTACACACATATGCTGCTATACCCACACAGTTTTAGCAAGCCTTTAACGTATTGTGTTTTGTTGTGGTCTTAAAAAGGTTTTAAATGGTTTCACTGCGATTGCTCGATTCTTCAAAAAACACGCTCACTTTTTTGTTGAGTCATTTTACTTTGGTGCAAACATACAAACATGTGGACGTACTACTAACTCTAGCACCCCTTTACCAATATGCTAATTTAAAAAAAAAAAGTTGAGAATGAGCTCTTAAGAAGTTAAGTTTTTAACAGCAGCAAACTTGCTCAACAGTACTAAAGATGGCGCTGTGGCCGACGGCTTGGCTTATGCAGGCCGCTACCATATTGAAATGTCAATTTGTAGTTTTGAAGTGAAACTTCTTTGCGTTCGGTTGAGAATAAATGCAAACATTGCTGCAACGAATAAGCGACACATTCATTGGGCTCTAATTCCAAACGAAAAAGCTACAGAAGGAGAGAGCGGATGGCTGGGGTCGTTGGTCACGTTTAAGATTAACATTAAGATCGGGATTAAGATTGAGATTTGCATTAATAGGGCAACTCTAGCAACTGCCTTTCAACTCACCACAGTCTCTCGAAATACAACTATCTTAAAAGCTCTTTAGCTTTGAAAGTTTTTTGAAATAAAATAAAATTAAAAATATATACATATATTTCTCTTCTTAAAACAATAAAAACTAATAAATAAAGAAAATTAAATGAAAAATAACACCAAATAAAAATAAATAAAAATACTTTTAAAAACTAAATGAAATTAAAAACAAGTAAAGAATTTTAAGTTCGGTTGAAGTCGAAGAATAACTACCCGGACGTATTAAATATAGCAAAAAAGAGCTGTTCTGAGTAGCATTTCATTAGTTCTCGAGTTCTAAAAAAGGAAAAAAACTCCAGATATTTTTCCAAAAAAAATGTTGTTTCAAAAATTATGCTAAAGGCAAATAAAAAACTGCTCTGAGTAGCTTTTCAATAATTGTAGAATTCCTGAGAAGGAAAAAGAAAGTTCTACAAAATAACGAAGAAAAAACATTTTTTTTTTTTTGGAAAAAATAAAGTGCATTCAACAATTTATTGAGCTTGAGGCCGTTTTTAATGAAAAACTATCGTGGAAAAGTAACAATAATAATAATAATAAAATACTTTTCCACAATAGTTGTTCATTAAAAACGGCCTCAATCCCAATAAAATTGTTGAATATAATTGTTATAACAACAAAAACAAAAATAAAATTTTTGCACAAAAACAATAATTAAAACAGTTCTAGAAATCCTGAGAAGGAAAAAAAGTTCTGCAAAATTATGCTTTTTCTTCAAAAAGTCGAAAATTTAAATTTTTGAAGAAAATAGAAATTAATAACAATAACAAAAAAGTAAAATTTTCGCAAAAAAAAAATACAAAAAAAATGTTAACTCTTCTGAGTAGCTTTTCAATAGTTCTACAGTTCCTGAGAAGGAAAAAAAGTTCTGCAAAATTACGCGGAAAAACGTAAATTTTTGAACAAATTACAAAAAAAAAACAGTTCTGAGTAGCTTTTCAATATTTCTAGAAATCCTGGAAAGCTTTAGTTTAAGATTTCAAACATTTATAACTTCTTGCTTTTATAAGGCAAATACAATAATTCTACCGAGTTTAGTATAAATTGATAGAACGGTTACCGAGAAACACATAATGTTACCTTAATTCACTCGGTGGCCATTGCCTAGCGAGGGGCGACCGCTGTTAAGAAAAAACCTTTTTTTTATTTTTTATTGCGATGTTGCTTTGACCAGGGCTTGAACCCAGGCCTTGCGGAGCGGTAGCGCGCACTGCTAACAACTACACCACACCGGCCACAAAGTGAGGTATCAAATTAAAGGGCTTGGCCTGTAGATGTGCAATAACGTTTTATTTTTCAAGAAGAGTTGCCAACTGATAAAAAATTTATTTCAAATTATTTATAAGTTAAATCAATTATTACAATATGGGCAATAGATTAAATAAATTATTTCAAGCTTTGAAGAAACATTATTTCCAAACTACATGTAGGAGGGTTGCCACCTTATTTAAAAATGAAATTCAACTTGAATTAATGGAATGCGATAATTTAAGTACATACGTATCACAATATCGGTGTCGGACGAAAAAGGTGTTAGTTTGAAAGCATTTTGAACAGGGTTACCAGCTGTTTACAAAGTTTAATTTGATGCCAACGATAGGTTAAAGGAATTACTACAATATGGGTATCAATCAAAATGGCCTTGAAAGAAGTTTTTTTCTAAACTACCTGTAGGAACGTAGCCACCCGTTTACAAAATCAAATTCAACTTAAATTAAGGCAAGAAAATTTAAATATATATCCCGATATGGGTGCCAGACGAAAGAGGCTGTGGTTTGAAAATATTTTGAACAGAATAATAGATGTCCTGTGCCTTTTTAGATGTCAAAGACATTAATATACTAAGAGTGCCAGTTGCTGCCGGAATTCGGCCGTTGTTCTGGTGTTATAAGACCTTTGGAGAGGTTTTCTAACTTAGAGCGTCGTTTAACTTGTAAGGTACAAAATTACGTACTGGAAAATCGCATGGTTTGTAACTTAAACGTGAAAATTTTTTATATCATATAAGGTCTTTGGAGGACTTTGGGCATGACTTTTAATTGACAGGATGCATTCCAGTTTGTCGATAAATTTCGATAACTCGATACATATCGATAATCCAATGAATTTCAAAAACAATAAAATCAGATAACTCAACAAAACTCGATAGCTCGCCTAACTTCGATAAATATTGTTAACTGTGCGTTTGGAGGGCTCGATAAATTTTGATAACTCAAAAGTGTATATATCTTGATAAAAATCGATAACTCCATAAACTTCGGGTACTTCTATGAATTTCGATAATACGGTTGATTTTGACAGCTCCATATTTTTCGAAAGCTGGAAATTTCGATAAATGGATATATTTTTTAAAATTCCAAAAACTTCGGTTGGATATATCTGCAAAAAGTTAACTCGATAATTTCAAAGAGCTCGGTGCATTACGATAACTCGATAAATTTCGCTAACTGTATAACTAATGATAATTTAATACATATCGATGACTTGATAAATTTCATTAACTTGAGAAATTTCCATAATCCTATAAATTTTTATAGCTCGATAACTATCCATAAATTTTGGCAACTAATTATCTGTGTCTATAAAATTCGACAACATAATAAAGATTGATCAATTTGAATATTCCGATGCGCTACGACAAATCAACAAACATGGATAACTCGACAAAATTTCGATAACTATATACTCCGCTGATTCGATAAATTGCGGTAACTTGATAACTTTCGAATACAAATTATTATATTTCAATAAATTTTCACTTACACTTTCAGTTACCCTAATTTTTATGCATTTCCCATCGTCTTCATTTTCGCCTTTAACTTCAATTTGGCATTCCCTTTTTTTTGTCTTAATCGTTATAATTTATTTCTTCATCAGCACATTTGCTTTTATTACAAAGTTTAACTTCAAATACGAAGGAAAACAAAACAACTCAAATTGAACAGTTTGCAACAACAACTATACACGAATACTGAAATTTTTAAACAACGATTGTGGCCGTAATTTTCAACCAATTTTGAAACCAGATAATTTTTCCTCATCTACAGAAAAATACTTTTCCAATAATGTTCTTGGTTTTGAATCGCCAAACGAAGGCGGATAAAATTTAGGTTAGAGTATTAATATATTTTTTTTTATATTTACCATCGCACAATATGATTTCTAATTGCACTAAATTTTCATCTCACATTCTTTACCATCTACAATTGTAAAGATGCTTCTACTTACATGCAAAAGGCATGCCAGAACAAAATTCCCTACTCAGTTTTGTTGGTATAATGGTGGTGAAAAAAAAAAAATTGTACAGCGCAGACCCATAACAGCTTGTTACGTCCACTTTTTACGCTTACACATCCTGCTTCATTCACTTCCTTTCTTCTTTTTCCCTCGCTGACTGATTCAACCATTCACTTTACATCCTTGCAAATTCCTATAACTTACAGGTTAATGACACTTCCATTCCGTTCTAAACACTTTGCAAATTGAAAATTTCTCAAAGAGCGCACTAATGCCTTAATATGATTACTGGAAACGCAAATGTAGAAATTGTTTTAATTAATTCAATGTCAAAATTGCTCACTGTCGTTTCAGTATATAGCTTGATAAATAGTTGTTTAACAGAATTAATTTAATCTTAAATTTTATCACTAAAATTACGCACTGCACTTTGGTGAGCTATTTTACAAGACACTTGACGCGCCGCTTTCAACTTGTGTGGCGTCTACTGAGTTTGCCGGTCGAAATGATTTTGAAATTGCGTTTGTAGCGCACTTAGGCCTCAGATGGTTGCCGTGCACTCAGTCGTTCGGTCGGTCGGTCAAAATGCAAAGGTGTAGCGTCGCATTGCAAAGTGGTGGCAAAGCAGTGAAAGCGGTTGACGTAAAGGCAAGATGAGCGGGTGTTAAGGTGGGCAAATTAGCGCAGAAAGTGCTCTATGGGTTGGCGGAATGGTGGCGCGGCTGAGGCATGCTACTTACGAGTCACTTGGCGCAGTCCACAGCGCCCTAAGGCTCTTGTTGTTATTGTTTCCTTTTTTTTTGGCTTTTTGCTTTGCTACGCTTTGTTTTGTTTTTTGCGCGCCGTCAACGAATTGTGCCACCACCTCAATGGTCGCGGTAGTTTCAGTTCCGGTCGCACCATTGCACGGTGGGACCATTGCGAGGGAAAAAATAATTAGTTGAAGTTAGAAGAAGAGTGAAAGTTGTTACTACTTAAACGAGCATGAATTTAAAAATGATATACTTTAATACCACCTCGTTCTCCCGGCTTTAAATTAAAATGGTTGGGTGGTTTTAAGTGGAAGTGGTGCCGAAAAGGAACGATTCTTGTGCAATACAACTAGTGTGCCACCAAATGTAAAAAAAATATGCATTGAGCAAAAGATGACTATGATTTGAGAAATTAAAATTCAATTTTTATAATTTTTATTGGCACACTCGAGATTCATTTTAAAATTGTTTTATACATGAAGAAAGTAAAAAATATGTGCATAAGGCATACTGTGTAAAAATCTTCCACGCCAATATTTAATTACTTTTAAATTATATGAATTTTAAGTTAAGGCGTGTGAGTAAGCGTAGCAGCTGACTGTGTACTTTATATACACAAATACGAGTATATGAGCACGAGTTGTTGTTTTTACTTTTTTTTTAGTATATCTTTTTTAAATTGTCATTTAAATACAATTACACGATGGAATCCGTTTCTTTACGCAAAATGGAAGATAATGCATTGTCTAAGATAAGTGTGCCACCAAAGATACGTTTTTTGTCGTAAATTACAACTATAACAACTCGTGAGATTTGCTCTTATATGTAGAGAGAGAGGGAAAGTCATATATCATGTTGGCACCTAAAATTTTTATTTTTTTTTTAGTTTTACTTTGAAAACAAAACTAAAACAGGAACAGTCCAGCGCCTTCGTCTTGGTCTGTAGGCTGTATCTGAGACACAGCCGCTAAATTTAAACGTAGAATACGCGGTATGGTTAAGAGCACATCCAAGTAAAAAACGAAAGCATACGCTAAGAAAAAAATTTCGATAACAAAAGCGTTATAATATCGATAACAAAATCAATAATAGTATCGATAGCAATAAACAAAATCGATAAAATTATCAATAACAAAATCGATAAAAATTTCGATAACAAAATCGATAAAAATATTGATAACAAAATCGATTACAAAATCGATTACAAAATCGATTAAAATATCGATAACAATATCGACAAAAAATATCGTTTATTATATCGATAAGTTCCGAAAATATCGATAGCAAAATCAATAACAATATCGAAAAAAATTTCGATAGCAAAATCGATAAAAAATGTCAAAAACAAAACCGACAAAATATCGTTTATTATATCGATAAGTCCCGAGAATTCCGAAAATATCTCTAAAATCCTGAAATAGTCCCCAGATTGAGTCTCTGTCTATATATCTTTTCTCTATAATTACCTTTATTTTAATATTTTTTCCTCTATCTTCGTCTTTACTTTTATCGGTATCCTCATCCTCATATTTTTCTTTATATTTATCTTTATATTTATCTTTGTTTTTACTTTTATGTTTATCATATTCTTCTTCTACATATTCCCCTTCACCTTTGCCTTTTATAAATATTGCGCCATCTGTTATTCATAAGCCGAAATACCTACACACACATACTTTTTGTCTCCTTCTCTCAACTCCAGCCCATTGCAGAATGATGACGAAGTGATTTTGTATGGAAAATAATTTATGCCCATATATTTGAATCAAATAAGCATACTTAGAAGATACCAACCAATACTTCCCATACATCAAGTGAAAGGAAAAATCTTCTATTTTTGATTAAAGAAAACAAAAACAAAATTATTTTAGGGGTTTTCGAGCATTTTGGAAAAAACATTTGCTAACTTTTTCAACAATTTTTTGCATTATATACTCAATATTTGTTGAACTTAGAAAAAATTTGTACACGATAATATTCTATTGCTTCAAAGAACCTATATCCCAAAAATGAAAGTTTAACCTGCAAATCGTAAGTAGCTAGAGCACTTTAAGGTCTCAGAATTGACCCCAAAATAAGCCAATGTTTACCGTTGTTTCTACGACAGAAGCCGAATAGGTTTGGAATCATATCTTTGAAACGCCACACTTTTCTTTCAAATCGCTTCATTAGTTCTCGTGCAATAAGCGTTTTCGTAAAGCTCTTAAAATTACAACTATAACATTTGATCATAGCCTACATATCGAAACCTAAGACGTATTCTACGTCAAAAGTTTCAAGTTTTCTTACACGAACGAATAAAGGTCTATAGTTAGTTCCCTAGTTTGAACTGTTCACACTGTGCACTGCATGGCTCTTTGGACTCACATTTCACTTTCCAGCGGCTTCGCAGCAAGTGAAAGGCAAAACATAAACAAAACGAATAAAACAGGCAGCAAGGGTAACCGTAAATTCTACTAAATACATACATATTTATTTGTTGCACGCCATTTTTGGTGCTGTAATCGGTGCCGAAAATGAGGAAGCCCTAGGCTAAACCACAGTTACCCACAATTCTTTCACTGTGAACTCGCATGCTTCACGTTCTCAATCTTCTTCTTTCTACTCATTTCATTTGCTATTATTTTCTTACATTATTGTTTTTACTCGAATACTCGCTAGCCACTTTCAATTCATTGTTCAAGTGTTGCCCCATTGAGTGTTTGTTATATGAAAGTTGCATGCAACAAAGTAACTTACAGGTCACCATAACCGCCATTCTAACTGCGCAGTTGGCGGCCCATGCAGTTAGCTCGCTATAATATTTTCTAGATCTTTGTTATTGTTAACGTAAGCATTCCGTGGTGTCGGCGGTGTTTACTGCGACGGTTGCGGCTCTTTGGCATATTAAACGGAATTTCCATTGCGCAGAAGGCGGAGTAGCAGCATTGGGTTTATATGTTGGGCGCTGATTGTTCTTGTTTTTTTTTTTAATTTTATTTTGGCTGCGGTTTGTCACGCTCACTAGTCTGGACAGTCCAAGCGTGCCACAAATCGCAACGATTCGATTCGCCATATGCCGTTGCATGTCGGCCATTATTTGTCACATAGCCACATACTTCAGCTCAATCAAGTTAGCGGCGCTAAAATGAAAAAATGAAGAAAAAAT
>NW_023458559.1:30602129-30648292 GCF_013731165.1 Rhagoletis pomonella
ATTTTTTCTTCATTTTTTCATTTTAGCGCCGCTAACTTGATTGAGCTACATACTTCTGTACTTCGCACACATGCTGGTATACACATTTACAGCCGCATAAACAACTGGGCCAACTGCGCTGGCTAAAAGCGAGCGTATGTGTGGCGAATGTGAATTTTTATTGTTACTGTATCGTATTTCTTCCTCTATTTTATTTAATGTGACTTTTACGTATGTAGTAATAACAAGCGACAGTGGAGCGTGTTTTAAGAGATGTCTTGGAAATAGTACCTAAAAGTTTTGAGTTTTTGAAGTGACAGATTTAAAATTATTATTATTATTATTATTATTATTATTATTATTATTTGTTTCTCTAGGTAGTCATCCTCATCATTTCCATCATGTCCCTCAATACCAAGGGAAATATGTCCCAAAAACCACTCATAAGAAATTTGTGTGGTTTAGTAGTGTTATTTTTGCAATTTTTCGAATTCATTTAAATACCCATTTTTATTATGAAATTTTAGAAAAAAATATTTTTAAACTACTTCAAAAATTTTATTATCTAATTTTTTTTTTTGAAAATTTGATGGCCTAGGAAAGATATTTTTTAAGATATTAAATTTTGAGCGTAGTATTTTTTTTACGAAGCACCCTTAATTTAAAAATAAAATATGTTCACAGAATTTAAAAAAAAAAGAAAAACAAAGACATTTTGGTGAAAAAAATTCCAGTTAAATTATTTTTTTTTGTCAATAAGTATTTTTGGGGAAAAATATAAAACAAAAATATATTTAAAATAAAAATTGTAGGAGAATGATTCGTTTTTTTGGGAAAAATCATTTTAAGTAAAAATATAAATTTTAAGACTTTTTACGAAAAAATTATAAAAAAAAAATTTTAATCTACCAAAATTATGATTTTATGATTTAACATACACAAGAAAGAATATTTTTATTTTAGGAAGCAACAAAATTTTAAAAAAGTCGGGGGAAAAAGTTTGTTTTGGAAAAAATAAATTTTTCTAGAAAGAAAAGTTTGGGGAAAATTCGCTTAACGTTGAAATTAATAAACATTTTTGGAAAATTATTTTTAACACAAAATAATTTTTTTATAACAAAATTTAATTAGGTACTTAGCTCTCGGTGAATCAAGGTTAACAATTCAAGTCGGGATTATTGAATATGCTTATGATCCCGAGAGGGTTAAAATAATAGGGTGATAATGAGGATAATTGTACAATGACTTTAAGCAATTCGTATACAAGCAAACACAAACAATCCCACTTTTCTGCTTATCAACTATTTTCATGCACTTGGAAACCGATGTTTTTTTTATTAAACATACCAATGAATTGTCATAGAAACGTTGAAGTTTGTTTGCACAAACAAATCAACAGTTCACAGTGTGCATAGAAATTATAAAATTTAATTCTCTATCTTCGAGAAATTGTTAAATTTGCATTATTTATTTACTAAGAGTGGTTTTTGTGTACCAATAATATTTGAAAGCCGCTAACGCTAAGTATGGAACCAACTGGATCGGCCACCTCATTGGAATTTGGCCCCGAAAAAGAATCCACCCACACGCCACTCGCTGAACCTGGTTCAGACACGACCAACATAAGTGATGTGTATATAGAGAAAATGAAAACTCTGTTGAATATATTTGATCCAATGAATTCTTCGAATGAATTGGATGGAAGGCGAACACTTATCAGGGATGAATATAGGCTGCGCATGAAGTCGGCACCAAAAACTTTAGTGCAGAAGACTGAAGAGAAAAAGGATCCCATCGAACGTAAGTTGGAGGAAAGTGATCACAAGTTGCAGAATCTCCTTGAATTTGGTCAAGAGTTGGTAACGAATGTGCAGGTTGCAAACGAGAAGCGCGAACAGATGCGTCGGGAGTATGAGGTTGAGCGCAGCCGAGTACTCAAGAATGATCTCGAAAAGGAATCTATTGAATCGATAGCTCGCTTCAATGAAATAGCTTCTAAATGGTCGGAGCTTGAGGAATTCAAAGAACCGATGGCCTTATTTGAGCATTTGGAAGAGCAAAAGAAAAAAGTAGAGGCATTAATGGCGAGCAAGGATAACCTAATCGGCCAGTGCCAAAAAGAGATTGACCGCATAAATGCAAAATACTATGCCGATCAGATGGCTGATGCGAATGACGTCCGCTGCTTGGTAGAGCGTATCGATCGTCAAATCGAAGTGATCAAAATGGCATACAAAAGTCATTTGGAAATATTAGAGAATACTATTAACGAGCAACGGCAAACAATCGCCGTTACAGAAGCTAATAAATGGAATAAGTTCTATGCCGATATGGAAGAAAGCGAGAAAACTAAATTCGATCTCGCAAAAGAGAAGGAGGAGTTCTATGCGGCAGAAATAGCACGTATTACTGCGGTACAAGAGGAGTTAACAAGCCGTACGCGTATACGACTCGAAAAGGAGGCCGAAATGTTGGAGTGGGAATTACGAAAAGTACGCAACACGGTGCTGATGAACTCCGAAAAGTTGGACTACAACTATCAGGTACTGCAAAAACGCAATGAAGAAAATGTTGTCATTAGCAATCAACAAAAGCGTCGACTAGCCAAGCTTAATGAGAATATTGCTTCGCTTAAACTCAAAATCACCGCTATAAATGAACAACACCAAACAAAATTGCAACGTTCTGCGGCTGAAATACATAAGCTACATAAGAGTATAAGTGAGCTCGAGGTAAAAGCCCAGCAATTTCGTGCAAATAACAAACGAAAATTCGATCTTGTGTGGGAAATTAACTTCAAAGAATTAAAAGAACTTTTGACGAAAATCTACAAAATCGATCGAGTACTATACGAGCAACAACTGGCAATGCCTTGGTCCATGCCAGACCTCGATTTAACTGACATTAATGAGATTTCAAATAAAGAGCACAGAAGTTCGCTAAAGTCAATGAAACGGCGAAATATCATCGTACCACCTCGCTCACTGGAGCGGAAAGTAGAGACCAGTTTTGTTCGAAATATTTTAAGAAAAATAGCTGATCGCGCTGGATTTTTGATTGAGGAGAAACTATTCAAAATACTGGAACCCTACTCGGAGAACGATAAATTCATCGTGCGTCTCGACAACATTTTCACAGCCCTACGTGTTGATAATGTGAAGATGATCTCAACGCTGACCGAATGTTTTCTACCATATGCTTATTGCCAAAATTGTTCCGAGGGCTTGCCAAAAAAAGCCATGCAAGATTTTTATAGGATAGGGCGGGAGTTTGAGGATTTGGCTTCTACGGACGATAGTTCGAGTGAAATGCCCAAAGAAGGCAGTTTAGCGTCGCATGATTCTATTGAGAATGAATATGAGAAAAACTTTGAAAAATCAAGAGGGCAGCCATCTTGTAAAAATCATTATTTAGTTATAGAACCACTGTTTGTGCTTACGGCATTAAATGATTTCACTAAACAACAAATTCAGAATCAAATGAGCTATAAAAAAATGCTGCAGGCGAATGAGTTACTCTGTAATAGCATTTCACTCGACCATAATACTATTAAATCATTCTGGAGCAAATTCAAAGTATATTTTCCAAAAGAGAAGCGCAAGCTATGGATTACTTTGGAACATGGTCTGAATCATTATGTAGAGGTGCTGAAACTGCGCACCAAACTCGATGAGGAATGTGCCTTCATGCGCAGACAAAATATGGAATTAAAGCATTTATTGCAAAAATTTACGGTATGATTGGCGCATGACACGGAGAACATCTGATTTGTGTTATATACGGGTGAATTACAAAAAAATATGGCTATGCACATACATACGTATTCATTTGTATTGGAGTACTACGTACACACGTAAATGTAAAAAATTTGCCATTTATATTTTTTTATTAAAATTAGTATTACAATAAATCGCACAAAAATGCTACTTTGCAACGATATATTGTTTTTCAATTAAATATTATGTGGAAAAACTGTAGGCATTATTAATGCGAAATATTGTCAAAATAACAAAAAGACACATAATCCTAAATTCAAAACGTTTACTTAATTTATACAGTGCCAAAAACATAAAAATAAAATCTCTAAACTTTGTGCAAAACTCTAGAAAATTCATTAAATTTGTATACTAATTTGCAACTTTCTTTTAGGATTTAAAAAAATTCTAAATATGCAATTTTATAGCCGCTTCAATTTCATTACAACAAAGTGCAAGTTTAAAATTTCTAGAAAATCGCGTCGATTTCTGGCAGTTATTTTAGTGGAAGGTATTGCCCATTTTCTCCATACAAAACCTAATTGTGGAACATACTTTGTATGGAAGAACCTGCGTTAAAAAAAATTGCCAAAAATCAACGCAACTTTCTAGCAACTTTAAACTTGCAACTTGATCAGCTGTCAACCGAAATGCATACATAACTAAATAAAATACTAATTTGACGAAATAAATTAGCGTTTTAATTTTTCGATATTTGCGGTCAATAAGGTGCACAAAAACGTTGATTTGAAGAACTGACCACAAGCTGAGTTAAATTTTCTGATTAAATTTACAAAAGAATATTTTAAACTTGCACTTTGTTATAATAAGATGGATTGGACTATACAAATTCATACTTTTTCTAAAATATCTGATTTGAAGGTTGTAAAGTACTAAGTAAATTTACTGAATTTTTCCTGAGTTTTGCACACAGTTTAGAGATTTTATTTTTATGTGTTTTGTTTTAATAAAAAATCGAAAAGCAATTGTAAAAAAAAATTTGCATGCATTGCGTAAAATTCTCTGTGTCAATACTTTTGTCTGGCACTGTATATGCAAAGTGGCGAAAATATAAATCGGGAAGATACATTTAACCACTCTTTGGCTATTTCTCTTTCGTTAACTTAACGTTTATTATTTGTTGTAAAAGTGTAATTCGTTGTCTAACAAAAGCCTTGTGAGTCCAACTTTTAAACTTTGTGCAAAAATTAGCAAAATTCGACAAAGTTTCATAAAAAGTTTGAGCTTTTAAATTAGATTTCTTAGAAACATTCTGAGTATGTCCATTCAAATTATAACAAAGTGTAAATTTTAAGTATCTAGGAGTTACCGTTGATATTTTTTTTTTTTGTGGAAGGTGTGGCTCATTTTCACCATACTTTGTATGGAAGAACCTGCGTAAAAAAATTTCCAAAAATCAACGGTGAGTCCTAGCTACTTCAAACTTGCACTTTGTTGTACCAAAATTAAATGGGCTACAAATTTGATTAACATTTGTTAAAATTTGTTAAATTTTTATAAATAGGCGGAGATGTAGAGTTCGCGAAAATTGTTCTTCGATGAATAAAATTTCCATCTCCCTTCTCACTATAACTCAATTCAGCATCAATTAATTTTGTTTTCACCTATTGTTAATAAAAAACGTTCTTCAACTGAATTTATCTTTAATATACACTAGTTTGCTCTCACCCTCTTCGCTGAGTGTATGGAATTTCTGTGTGTGATGTTAAGTGTAAGTAAGGGCCAGGAAATAATATTGCTCATACGCCATAAGATATATATGTTACCGGCCAAAGCCGATCTTATGAAAAACTAGTTTTTCCTAGGCTAAACTAGTTCTACCAAGATCCAATATATCCGTGTAATGCGGAAACAAGTTGGACGCAATAATATTGTGGAGTGCGTACCTGCAGTTGGACTGATGAGGGTTATTTTTTGGCGGGGCCGCCGAAGGCCGTCTACGCGGTAAGGTGTTCTGCGCAAAAATACTGTAGCCCCTGATCTAGTTTAGCCTTGGCAAAACTAGTTTGTCTTAAGATCGGGTTTGGCCGATAACATATACACTATATGGCGTATGAGTAACATTTTCCATGTTAAAGTTTGAAACACCTGATCTAAAAAAAAAAAAAACGGTATACAGATCCGTAATCTACGACCGAAAATTAAGCTTACGAGTCTCGGCACATAATTAATTTATTCATTGATACAGATGATTTCACAAATTACATTAATCTCATCAAAATGACCCGAATACCATGTCAGATACGACACATACCGATGAATCTGACAGTGGAAACGGAAGTACTATATATGAATTGAAAGGTACACAACATTCGTGCAGGATGGCGCCACGCAGCCTACACCTATAATGGCGAAGGGCGGTACCGGTGCGAGAATATGAAAAAAAGTTCTCGGGTTGAAGAAACCTAAATCGTTAGCCAAAGTTTGGTTGTTTATATAAAAGAATAAAAATTGAAAATTAAATTTATTTTTTTTGCGCAAGTTTGCAGACATTTTTTTCTTTTCAGGAACTCTAGAACTATGGAAAAGCTACTGAGAACAATTAAAATTTTATTTTTTTTTTTCAAAATTTAACTTTTTATTTAAAAAAAAAAATAATTTTTTTTCGGCGTAATTTTGCACAACTTTTTTCCCCTCTCAGGACCTTTAGAACTGTCGAAAATAACCTCAGAACTGTTTTAATTTTATTATTTTTTTTTCAAATTAACTTTTTTCGGATCGAAAAAAATAATTACTTTTTTTTCCTTTTCAGGAACTATAGAAATATTATTTTTTTCGGCTAGAACTCTAGAACTATTGAAAAGCTACTCATAACAGTTTTAAGTTAATTTTATTTTTTTGAATTGTAATTTTTCGACTTAAAAAAAATGTTTTTTCCGCGTAATTTTGCAGACATTTTTTTTTCCTTTTCAGGAGCCCTAGAACAGTATTAATTTTTTTTTACATTAAATTTTTTCAACTTAAAAAAAAAATGAATTTTCAGCGTATTTTGCAGAATATTTTTTTTTATTTTCTGGAACTCTAGAACTATTGAAAAGCTCCTCATAACAGTTTTAATTTTTATTTGTTTTCAAAAATTTAATTTCTCCGATTTTTTCGGAAATGTTTTTTTTTTGGCGCAATTTCGCAGAACTTTCTGCTTCGTTTTCAGGTATTAGAAAATGTTTCAAATGATTTCGAAATAGAAAACGCAATCGCATAAGGCGTCATCGTTACGAAAAAAGCTCCTAGAAGAACGCTTTTTAGCTTATTTTGCCGTTCTTATAAATCACTGTCCTGCACCTTCCTTAAGTAGCGGAGTACTCAAACTTTCTGAGCTAATACAGTTCACGCGAAGCTACATACTTCCCATAGTTAAAGAGCAATAATGGCAGATTGTTATCGTCGTCTAATAACATACATACATACTTTTGTACATATGTATAGTTATACAAAATATAACGGCAAATATGGTGCACAAAAAGTTGAATGGATATGTGTGGGTGTATGCACCCACTGCGAAACGGCGATTCTTGTCAACCAGAAGGCTTAGCAAAGAAATTAAAGTAAAGAGCTATATTTGTATTTGTGTGTTAGTGTAAGCTAAATGAAAGTAAGTGGTAGGAACTGAGGCACACAAATATGTGGCCAGCAGCGGGGACGAGACGTCATATGTCGCTACGTAGCTAACTTTGTAGCAAAAGCTTAGAGAACTTTATTTTTAATTTTTTTTTGTATGGGCGATAGTTCGAGTAGTATATTGGAGTTGAAACCTCTTGCTTGATGACGGCTGATAGCTGATGGCGAACTAGTTGGCGCGCCAACAGCAACTAAAAAGTCCAATGATCACCCAGTTGATGTGGTAGCACGTGGTCCCACCGAATAGCTAGTGCTTTCACCGTTATAATGTCGCATATGCTCCGCTAAAGAATGCAAAATTTTCTATTCATGTAGCACTGCTTTCTTCTGCCTTAGACTACTTTTTCTTCATTTTGGGCTTTTGCATTTTAATTTTCTTAAATTTTTTACATTCACTTTGTTGTGTCCTTTTAGTGTTTTTACTTTTCCACCAACAAGTTTTTCACATTTGGTTATTTAGCTTGAAAGAAGAAAGTTTTTCCACAATGAAACTTTTGCCGAGCAGCAAAGAAAATGTTAGTCGCGGAGTAGTGCAAACTCAAAGCGAGAAAGCGGGAAGGCATGAGTGTGAACTGGAGACAGATATAAAATAAGTGGCTTTGCAAGGAAAAAGTTGGCGACATGGCTGATACTAACTGTCCACCGCTGTCCGTCTACTGTACAGCCTTTTGCGCGTTCCTCTTCCCTTCCACGCCTTCCTCGCTCACTCACTTACTCGCTTACTCGCAGCCAAGACAACTTCGCCGAAGCGTCGAGGCATTTTAATGTGACCATTAAACAATGGCAAAGCGACAGCACGTGTGTACGTGCCCTCTGGTGATACTATCATGCCGCCATGCCGCCATGCCGCATGAGGCACGACGTGGTCGTGGTCCTCTTAGCGCGCTGGTGCTGCCGGCAAGACAGTAAATGATATCCAACAGAAGAACACGCTTGCGACGAGCAAAGTTAATGTTCTGCGCGTTGTCCTGCATGCCAAAGCAAGCGGAATGACGTTCGCTATGCGCTCGAGGCGAAACTTTTCAATAGTGCAACATGACCGCAAAGTTGATGGCACCATGCAACCGAATAGATTCCATTTGCTATAGCCACACTTGGCTTCGTGACGTCGCGCTGTCGCCATTGAACGCTGCTGAAAGCGCGCTGCGGTGATAAGAAATGCGGATAGCCGACAAGACGATGGCGGCGAGAAGTTTAGAAATCATGATTGTAGTGGGTGGGTTGTAGTTTGATGGAGACCCTTTTGCACTTTGCTGACGATGCACAATATTCGTTGGTAGTTTCCGGTGGCAGGGTAAGTGAAAGAGATACAATATTGCGGAATTGAAAGCTGTTGCAGGCATTACTCTTGTCATTTTTTGTTGTTGTTTAGTTTAATGTTGTGCAATTTTCCTTGTCTCTGGTCTGGCTGCTAGCCTTGTTGCTATGTACATTTATTGTTGACAATATTTCTATCAGAAAAGCTGTTGCTTACCAATATATTGGCTTACCCATCCTTTACCTTTCTCGTCTGTCAAGTTGTTGGCTTTCTATTTTCTCATTTATTTCATGTTCGTGTGATATTTCTTGTGGCCTGCATTTGGAAACTATTGACTTTGGTTCAGTCGACATATACTGGAGAGTGTTTACAGATGGTGTTTGCTTCATTATGATACTTTTTTCTTTACTTAAATAAAAATATCAACGTTTATTGAAAGTTTTTGGATGTTAATTAGGGCGGGTTAATTAGCAATTAGGAGATTGTCATTTATGGTTCCACGTTCTGAACGGCACTCAATACTTAATCGATAAAACGCCTCGAGCCGATTATTAATTACGAATTCGGCTAATCTCAATTCCCCGGAGCTACTCTCGGCCAAAAAGATTAAAAATTACAGCGCACCACCAACGCACTTAAGACCCTGATAATCGCTTGGCTATAAGAGTAAATGCTCATCTCTCTGACTGTCACCGCACTTTTGGTCAGTGAATCCACTTCCCCCTTAATATGCAGGCACTTTCGTCTGAAATACACTGCAGCAGTCCGGAAGCCTGAACTTAGTATTGAGCGAAAGCTCCCGGCAGAAAACCCCTCCACCAACTCTGCCGTCCAGTTTCGATACATCCGTGAAGAAGTTCACTGCCTCTCCCCCTCTCCAGAAGTTCCGCCCGGCCCACTCATCCCTTGAGGGAAAGTGGACAGGGAAGAAGCTCCTAGGAGCCGTAACGGTGGTGCAGTAATGCTTGTGACTAAGGTTGAAATAAAATGCGCCAAGAAATCTAGAGTCTCCAGTCCTTAACTCGGTCAACCAATCGGTTTCCCTGAGTCTAATGGCTGTTCCCACTACGGCAGTTATTCCAGCAATGTAAACAGACACGCTCAGGATTATGCAGCCCGTTTTAGGTGCCCAAACTGCTTAGCTAGTGTAGCCTCTTGAAGTGAGTTCCACGAGACTAAAGCTCCTTAAAACATAAAAGGCTTGAGTACGGTCTCGTAGAGTCAATATACAACTTTGGACGAAACACACAATATATTTCCAATAGTTCCCCTAGAGAATGCTTTCTTTGGCCTTTCCTCGATGTTTGGCTTTCACGAGTTTCCATTTGGCCACCCTCATAAAGACAGCGGAGATAGCACTCGCCACACGTTTCCACTCCTTGGGGTGATGGTACCGTCTTCTCTGCTGCAGTCCATATACCCAAGTTCCACGGAGCCTGCTAGATTAGCGATTTGGTCCCCGTTCGATGGAGGTTTCTCTCTCTAGCAACCTTTGCCGCTTCATAGCCGCTATTGTCGAAGTCGATCCGAACACTACCATCCCCTGTACGGCTTCCGTAGACTCCGCATCGCCGAACACCTTTATAGGCCCCTCGAACAATCGAGCATGCTGATCAGATATCTGATGAGTACACTGACCGCCGTAGTGCTCCAACATCTTGGTGGCCAAGCGACGGTCCTAATTAGCCTTTCTCGCCACATTGTCGCCCCGTTTACGCCTACCCTGAGGTCCCCCATCGGAGGTTATTGAAGCTTCGAAGAGCCGTGGTGAGAAGCCCTTGTTGGTGCTGGAAATCCACCAGCCCCCAGATACCCCTTATGATTTTGCTATACCCAGGACTGGCAGATTTTCTGCAGGTTTTCCCGGTGCAAGCGATGGAGCAGGCCTTGATCAACCTGGTATGTCGGCCGCGCGGACCTCACACGGGACAAAGACAGATTTGGGTTCTGACTCCGACAACCCTCCGCTGCTCGAAGCTTTGTCTTTAGCCAGCTTCGGTTCCCCTACAACGCCGCCCGTGCAAGCCCCACTCGTGGCCTTAGCTGGAAATGATTTCGCCTCCTCAGGGCCACAACTTCCAAACTTGACAAATACAGTTTTGGGTGTTGGCCCCAGAAATTTAGTTTCCTTATAGAAATATATCTTCTCTCTTTGAGGAAATCGTTATAGCATTTTGTGACTATTCCTTTGCCTGCATAAAATTGCAATGCTGTTCTTCTTAGGACTGAATTTTAAGCTGTTTTGACTGCGCCTATTGAGGTATTTGAGATTTGAGATGGCACTCTGTAGTAGATTTGAGATGAGTCTTTCACTAAGAAAGCAGAGCATGCTTTTATTACATTCGACATAACCTAATGCAGTCGCCTGCTCAAATCCACACAAGTGTTCTCAGTTTACGAAAATTGCGTTAGTCTTGCTAGTTTCTTCATGTGAGCAACATGTTTCTACCACTCTTACATCATTTATGCTGTCCACCGAGCTCCACTACTCCAGCCATTGCTGCCACTGCTGCTTAGCGCCAACTAACTTTGATAAATGGAAAACTTTTCAACAACCATTCGTGTGTGATGACCCGCTAGCAGTAAAACCGAAGACCAAATGGGGACGCAACGGAATGAATTTCTAAAAGGAATGAAATTGTTCGGACCAAAGAAAAATCCGCAAGCAGAGGAAGTGAGGCGTGCGTGTAGAGCATACCATAGAGTGGCGACTATGAAAAGTGGCTGCAATTTTTTTTCGCCTCCTCAACAAGTGCAGCATACCACAGCAGGCTGAGTTGAATTATTAAATGAGGGAGGGAAGCGTGCAGTACATACGAGTACGTCTATTTAGGTAAGCGTACAACCAAGTGGAAGGCAGTTAGTGTTTGTGTTGGCTTAAAAATGCCTACGTAACCGGCGCGCCAGTGTTGAGCAGAGTTGAGTTGCGCTGCGCTGTAAAAGTCCAGCGCGTTAAAATACTTTTACTTGCTTTTATTTGATTCATTCATTTCATATGCAAGGTTGGTTATTTCCATTTACTGATTTGTGTTTCTACCATTTTCTTGCTCCTTTTTTCAAGTCGTCCACCCACTCACAGTGGTGTATTGCTACAACTTAGGTGCTCTGCCGCAACCGCAGTCGCTTGTTAAAACAAAGCTTTTATGGCAATTTTATAGCCAACGCAACCGCTGCATACGTCTCATATTTCCCAACGACTTTGCAACCAATATTCGGTATCCTAGTTGTGGCTGTATACGTAAGCATGTATGTACATACATATTTGTTGCATGCACATATGTATGTGTGTGAACATATGTTGACCATCTTTTGGCGTTTCCCCTCTTTTCAACTTTAGGTCCACTGGTTGCTTAGCGTTTGTGAAATGTTGCATTGCTCTTTGAGTTGTTCAGTTTAAAACTTCTGATTTCTTGGAACGTTTTGCGGTTTGTGGCATGCAACATGTAAATAGTATTGCAGGAAGGAATTGGTATTGCCACAAGCAATAGTTATAACTGATAAAAATAATGCAACTGTATAGCATTTCGAGCGAATAGTGGTAAATCACACCTAAAAAAAAAAAAACAATGGAGCACTTGCAATAACAGCGTACGGAAAAGATTGTGGTCCAAAAGAATGAAGCTACGAAATGTGTGGTAAAGTCAGGACTGATGGTGGTAGGTTATGTTTTGTGGACTGGAAGATTGATAAATAGGACATATCTGGCAACTATCTTGAAAGCTCTTTACTGTCTTTCGATAGGCTAAATAATCGAAAGATATGCAAGCGAGGAGGTCTTAGCGTAATGCTGTTCGCCTTTTAGAAATAATTTTTTTTTAATGCAATTAAATTAAGAATATATATATCTATATTTCGTTCTTTTTAAAACAACAAAAACTAGAAAATAAAAATAAATAAAAATAAAATAAAATGAAAATTAATATAAATATTTTTCTTTTTAATACAATGATATTGAACAATCTAAAAAAAACGAAAAAATTAAATCAAAAAAGAAGGAAATAATAAAAATTTAAAAATTAAATGAAATTAAGAAAAAAAACATTTATTGCAACAAAATCTAAGAATTAAAAAAATAAAATAAAGAGGAGTAAGATCCAAATTATTAAATGAAATAAAAAATAAAAATATATTTTTTTAAATAACACCTAAAAAACTATTTAATAAAAGAAAAGAAAAATTTAGAATACGTTTCTAAAAATTTAGTTAAATTAAAAAAAAAATCTCTTTTTAAAATAATAGATAAAATCTTTAAAATAAAACATTAAAAAAAATTAAATGAAAAAAGTTAAAAGTTAAAATTAAATGAAGTTAAAAGATAAATATATAATTTCATTTTTAAGACATTGAAATCTAATAACACTGTACACTGAGGGAAAAAAATATTAAAATCAAATAGAAACGTAATTGATCTTACTATAAACGCCAATGAAAGTACTGTATATTGGTAAATATTCAATTCAATTACGCGCATATTAAAATGACCGCGTTCGTTCTGAAAAAGCGTCCGTGAAGTGAATAATCAAGACAAAAACTAAAAAAAAAATATTTAACTTGCATGTTGCCTGCAGTGGAATTCGAACCCTGACCATCTCTGGATATCAATATCAACAAATTGTGGCATGCATCTTTGCGCACTCAGCTACACCCAGGCATATAAATTTGCTTTCAAATGTTGAATATCCATCAACACCACAGCACGCGATTTGTACGGTTAACATGTACTATGTATGAATGTGTGTGTAGTCACCGCTCTCAGAGCGGCGCTCTGCTAGCTCGGGGTGCGTATGTACACTCATATATATACTCAGATGTGAACAGTCAAATACGTGCGTAATAAATTTTGTATGAAAATATTATTTTTAAATTCGAACATTTTTAAACGATAATCAAATATAAAGTATTCATTTTTACTATGCATTATTTCCCTCCCTTTACAAACGGTTTCGCTTTTCAATATGGGCCTCGAAGCAAACCGGGTATTTGCTAATTGTTAATTAAAAACAGGATACAATGTCATAGTAACTAGTGTTATACTGGACAAGTTAAAAACACAGTATGACACCGCACTTCAGCTTCCAAAAATATTTTAGATAGAGGTTGACGAAATGGCAGCACACGACACGCATATTTTTAACGATGTTGAAGTCGTTAATTACTACTCAGGACTGCGGTTAGAAAACACAAATTCGGATGTATTTAGGAACGGAGTGTAGCCTATCAAATTTCGGGATTATTCAACATTCACGGCTATTTCGAAAAATCAGCTGCTTATTTGTCTAATGTTTCATACAGTAAAGGTACTCGTCACTTTTGATAATTTTTTTAATCTGTTTCAGTAACCTTTTAACGAAATAAAAATCACACCTTTTGAAAATTGGAAAACTGGTAACTCTTTCAAACCAATTCAGTGAAAGTTTAAAAAATATTCGTATATTTTATGCCATTTATATTCCAGGCAATACAAGTATGTATTTTGTTGGATTCAAAATTTTTTTAATCAACATTTTACTTACGCCAAATCACAACACTTCTGCTACTACGCCCCTCTAATATGGCACAACGTTACCAAGAAACGAATATGTGGTACATTTGTTGCATGTTGCTTACTTGATTGGTCATATAGATTTGGGAATGCTTACGCTCACGCATAAATAGACGGTACACAATATGTACTTAAATAGGTATGTAATACTTAAATATGTTTATATATGTGTAGCTTAGTCTGTCTGTCTGTTGATTGAATTACTGACTCAATAGTTGAATATCAAATATTGTATTCGCAAGCGGTGAAAGTTCGTGTGTTGAGCGATGTGTTGAAGTGCATATACTCGTATATATACATAAATAATAAGAGAGATTGTAAGCAACACCCACCGACAATTTGAACTTGATACTTTGGCTGAAAAGCGCATACGTTGAATGGTAGTTATGTAGTTGGCTTGAAGTGCATCGGTCATTCAGTCAAGTTATGGTCAATATTTGTAGTGATGCTCGCTGGTGTTGTGCTCGTATGAGGTTAGATAATAATCACTGAGTGGCTTTGGAGAGTCGTTGAGGATTATGAGTATGCGTATATGTAAGGGTGATTGTACGAAACTATTTGGTCCTTTTATTTAAAAAATGGTTAGTTACTAGTGCAACCATTTCATTTAAGAAGGCTCGATATTAGCTTAGGTACATACATATGTATGTTTAATATCATGGCGATTTACGAAATAAGCATTTCATTACAACTTATCGATAAACGATGAAAAAATAGTGGGCGTTAAATAACACATATTTGTATATACATACGTATAAAAAATAAATACAATTAAATATAAGATATTAAGTGAGTAATCGGTATTTTCGTAACGATGATAACTTTTATAAAAAAAAATTGCCGTTTAATGATTATTTGCTGAGTTTTATTCTTTGCTTGAAAAAGAATCCTTATTTTTGAATTTTATTGATTTGCTCAGAAAATGAAAGTAATTTTTTAGTTTTACTTTTCGCTTAGGAAATTAGTTATTTTTTTGAATTTTATTTATTGCTCAAAGAATAAAATTTTGTTTTTAGTTTTATGCTTGCTTAGTAAAAAAAGTTATTTTCCAAACAAAAATAAATCTTAATTTTTTCATTTTTATTTTTTGCTTAAAAGGAAAAACTAACTTCTTCTGTTTTACTTAATTAGCGGTAGTGAGCTAAAAATTTTCAAATAAAAACCATTAAAAATTAAAATTAAATATGTGACATTCTTAAGATTAAGGACTAAATAATACTAAGATTAAGACTAAGAGAAATCGAAGAACGAAGACAATAACGACGGCGAAGCAGAAGGCGAACATAAACACGAAGATGTATTCAAAGCCGAACGCGAATGCGAATATAAGATGAATACGAGAGCGAACATGAATATGGATACGAAGACGAAAGCGAACACGAGGCTTTTTCATGGCAGAAATACCCATCGGAGCTTTGCCATTGCCTGCCGAGGGGCGGCCGCTATTAGAAAAAACGTTCTCAAATCTTACATGAAAATTCGGCACGATTAAATTCTCTTTATAAAATAAATATTCGATTATTACTACTCATTTGATTAATCTTGCCATCCTTAAAATAAATAAAATAACTTTAATCGATATATTCAAATATATCACTTTCAACGCATATCGATGTTATATCGATGCAATTGTCAATGTTTTCTTCGATATAATTGTTGAACTTCTTGCCTGTATATATAAAAATCGATATTTTTACGAATAAAATTATCAGCATTGTTATCGATATATTTATTGATTTTAAGTCTATTTCATATCAGTATATAGAAAATGGTTGCAAATATATTAACCGTTATATGGATAACGATGCTTTGTTCGATGCCGTTTGTCGATATAATTGAGTAGATATTTGTCGATATCGACCAATGTGGATATAATTTTCGATTTCGATATACATATTTACAATGCAGACTATATGTATGTTCATGTTTTACAAAAGCTACTTACAAGCCGGTCTAACAAAGGATGTCTACATTCGAACATACAAAAAAAAAAAAATATTCGCCTATGGATTTCATATTCCTTTTCTACTCTTTAACTAAAACAAACTTTGGCAAAAGCACAGTATCAAGAAAAAAAAATCAGTAATAAATTTGTGGCAATAAAAAAATATTTTTCTGCACTTAAAAATTTCAAAAATCCACTCATCAGCTTGTAATTTACCATTCATTTTATGTCATCGTTATGTTCGCGACAAATGATCGACTACAGACGACTTAACCTTGAAACCCGCTGTCAGCGTATAATTTTTCACCATCACCATATTTCACTTTAGACGCTGTCCGGTCCTCCCGCCCACAAATTTGATATGCTTTCACGTGCTTGTGCTTTACACTTTGAGTCCGACGTGTGTTTTGCAGCTGCTATTTACTTGTGGCAATTAATATGCCACACCGCCATCATCATCGGAATGTGGCTATGACTCAATGTAGTTGACTTGTTTTTATACATTTATGTCACTTCTGTATAAATGTTTGTTATACAAAGGAGTGTGAATGTCCTAGTAGTAAATAAGTATGCCGAATTATACATATGTACGTAGGAATAACAAATAGGTGTATCTAGAGATGGCAAAATAATTTAAAATAATCGATTAATTAATCATATGATTAATCACAAGCCAAACAAAATTAATTGCAATTATTGAGAAATAATCGATTAATCGAATTTTTAAAGGCACTATTTTACAGTGAGTTTTCAAAAAAAAAAAAATAATCCATAAAAAATGCCAATTCTCTTGTCAATTAGACTTAAATAAAATAAAACGAATATTTTTAGCAGCGATAACTATTTATTATTTAACCAAGTTTGCAAAAACCAAAGTTTCGATAAGCGTTTTATTGTGAAGAAGTTGTGTTTCTCGGTGGCTGTGCATCAGCGTTTGAAAAGCAGGTACCGAAGTACCGACTCAATGCATTATTTTTTCGAAAGTCCGTAAAGTCTTGGGTAAACAGTTTTCATTTCCTCCCAAGCGTCGATGATATTCCGCTTTAGTTCTTGGACTTGACAATTAAAAAAAAAAACTCTTTTCTTCTTGTGGGTGACCCAAATCATCATCTTTTCGCCTTCGTTTGTGTACAAGCGATTTATGAGAGGCTCAAAGATCGATTTCATTTTCTACTGATTCTAGTAACATTATTTCAATTCGCAAGAACTTGCTAACGAATCTTTGAAATGAATTTTTTTGAACCTCGAGTCGACTAAAGTTGATGCAGCCAGCAAAAAAGAATGTTCGATGGATGGATATTAGACAACTCTACGCAAAACTACGGCACAATTGGACGTAAATTGGACAAAAATAATCGATTAATTTAATCAAACGATTAATCGCTGCCATCCCTAGGTGTATTATAAAAGCTTGCCCGTGATTACATCAGGGAGGGAACAATGATATTGGCGTTGGATAGAGTTGCTGCTTTCGTTCTGAAGTTATTCTTCTTCATCATTCATTTAACCGAGTCTTTCAACTGGAAAAATGTACTAAATCTTTGATTTTCGTTACTCTACTTGAAGTTACTCTTTTCGCTTGCCTCATGGACAGTTTTGATGAAACCTATAGTACTTTCAACCAGAACGCGTTCGTTGATGTAATTGAAAAAAATAAAGCTACCTTAAAAGTAAAAACAGAATATTTTAAAAGAATATGTAAATTATTTTTCTGCAGAGCTATACTGACAAAACGTCCAGTTGCCACTATTTTTGTGAAAAATTTCGCCACAAGTAAGCTCAATTTGGTCCTTCAATCAAAAGAAGGACTCACCTGTAAAACCCAGTGGGCTTCCATCATTATCTATGAACATTGGAGTGGTTTCCGAGTTAGGGTTGGGGCTACCTTGAAAAATTTTTCCTTTTGCCGAAAGAGTTGCTGGCACCAAACTTTACGTTTCTAAGTGAAAATTTGGAGGCTGCTCATGAAATATTTATATTTTCGTCCAGAAGTGTACTCTCCATCAATTAACCAAATAATTGTTTAAGCAACATACGACCATTTCAAATTTAAATTGGCTGAAAAAATATTACCAACTTTAATTGCCATGGCGACAGTAGCTTTTTATAAAAAATCACCCATATTTTTGTCAGTTTCAAAGCGCTTAAGTAGCGCAATTCAAGTTCATTGAGCACCCTATATTAGTTATGGTATAAAATTGAATGTTGGTATAGATATTATAAATACTTACCGTTTTCGATGACATTTTTTCCCCCCACACAAAATTTGGTCCACTCTAATGTACATGTTCAGCCGCCCGCTTGTATTCAGAGACAAACGTATGCCCATTCAAGCTATTTTTTTTTTTTTGTTTTAGCTGATTTCAACAGTATGAATAGTTCCATAATATCACTCAGAGGTATAGTTGTCATTTTAAGTGCCCTCTGTGAGTCGGCAATAGGATGAGCCCCATTTAACTAACCAGTGCTATCATACGAGGAGAACGAAAAGCATAATAAGTGCATTAACCGACTGTACTACTTGCTACCCAAAATGAAACTGGGGAGACTCATTCGTTTCACTTTCGCTAACTTTCTCTCAGAATCATCTCTTCCGGTCCATAAGGAATTTGTAAAAGTTGCGCTTTTTTCAACACCGCTTCTCAAATGATCCTAAAGCGGAGACTAAGCAGAGTTTTGTGCTCATTTATTGTAATCACAGAGCCATTTTGGCTGCTATCTGCTGCCTCTTTGCTCGTATCCCCGTGCCCAGGATGCCAGCCAAGAGTGAATGCCAGATTTAACTATTTTGGATTCTATTGTTTTCAAAGCCGCTTGGGTATTTAGTTGATAAAAGACTAGACTTTGAAGTGAAACTTCTTAATTGAATTCGGAGAAGTTTGCATGCAATATTTAACGCCACGGTGAAGGTACGTATGTGGCGAATGCGTGTACAAAAAAAGGAACGGCTGCATTGTACGCTACTATGGGCGGAGCGAGACAAAGACAAGGGTATAGACATGATAAATATAAAAAAAAGCCAAAGCTCGTTAACTAGTCAAAAAGGTTTTATGACACATACTTGTATGTATTTAGAAAATTTTGTATATAATTTTATGAATAATAATAAGAAATCAAATAGGTTTAAAGAACTTTATAAAATGAAATGTTCATATAAATTTTCGATTTACATATAAAGCAGTTAAAGTCTTTTTATTTTTTTTATGAATTTGGCTGCTAATCTACAACTCTGCGGCTTAAATAAGAAATTCTGTCGGCCTTAATTTGTCATAAGCAATTAAAATCAACATCATTCTCTATAAATTATACTAAGGCTATTTTAATTGTGCACACAAAACCATACACACGTACATATGTATGCCTGGGCTGAGCTCATTTAAATCACATATGCGTGGAGGAACACTATTTAGTTACATAGTAATAGTCAACGTTAATTATAACTGCCAAGCACATAGGATGTACATAAATATGCACACACCAATCTAAGCCTAGTTGCTCCGGTCACAAGCCAGTGCAATAAATTAAAATTCAAAATTCACATTCATAGGCGTACGCAAATTGCTAGCAACATGCGTGCTAAGTGTGGCATGCAGCATTTGGTGGCAACGCATAGCAGTGCAATCAATAGGGGCGTTCTCGTATCTGAAAATCACTATATTATTTGGGTCAGTTGCGATACAGTTTATTTTATTTAGATTAGTTGGCAATCGACATAGCCAAGTGTTTGGGTACCTACTTTGTACAACACAGGTTTGTTTTTCGTCAGACCAAAAAGAACTTCTTTAAGGGCGGTATGAAGGAATGATTGAAAAAATTTGCACTCGTTTAAAACGACCAAAAGTTAACGTAAAATTTTTTTTATTTCTTACCATTAGGATCAAATTTGACCAAGAAAAGTAAATATGTAGAAATAAGCGGTTATTATATGGTCGAAAAATTTAAATAAATAGCAAAAAACCTAAAAAAAGTAAAAATCTTCCAAATAATAATGGTCTCTTTACTTAAAAGAAATCATGCTTGCAATTGTTTTCTGTAAAAATGTTATTGAAAATTTACTACTACCATTTCTTATTTGGACCTAGACATTTTTTTAGGAAAACTTCTTTGAAAATTTGATGTAAAATTCTTATTGAATTTCTTACAGGACATTTATGGCAACTGTGGTTCAACTCACTACAAGCTTTCGAAAGACAAAGGTTTTTCATAAGAAAATTGTTATTCTAATTGTCTTTTAACAGTAAGATTAAAAATTTAATTAAATAAATGTATATACATATGTATTTTTAAAACAATAAAAACTAAAAATTCAAATAAAATTGAAATTCAAAATGAAAAAAAAATGTACATTAAAAAGAAATAAGAAAATTTTCTACAAACTAAATGAATTAAAAAACTATATATATTCTCCTTCTTCATCTAAATCTAAAATTGTTATAAAAAATCAAATAGGTGCCTAAAAATTAAACGAAATTACATAATAAAAATTTTCTTCAAAAATTAAAACCTGAAAATTAAATTTAAAAAATTATTTACTTAAAAAGAAAAACAAAATAAGTTACTAGGAATTAAAACAAATTAAAAAATATATATTTTTATTTTTGAGAAATAAAATCTAGAAGATAAGAATTTAAAAGAAAAAAAGCAAAAAATACAATTCTAAAAGTATTTTGTAGTGGTAGTTTGTATTGAACAGGGCGAAAAGGTAAATTAACAAATCTACCGTGCAAAGTTTTAAACGATGCCTTATTACCCTGGACACGAAAACAAGTCAGTTTTAATAAGACTCGGCACATTCGAATAAAGTTCGCGAAATCTAAAGTTTTTTTTAGAAAAAATCTTCCCAGCTTCATTTCTTCACAACAATGGCCAGCATATTTACCGGACTTAAACCCAATGGATTGTTTCGTATGGTCCATCCTCGAGGCCAAGGTGTCAACTTAAAAATATGAAACAATCAACGGCGTATTGATATTCGCCGCTATGACCTTAAATGAGAAGAAATCATTTTATGTGTGTTATTCTTAAGGGAAACATAAACTATCATTGTGGCACCTCTAAGAATTACTAAATACTAAAATTTGAGTAAGTTTCAGGTCGCAGCAATATATAAGCATGGTGGACTTGTATTTTCGATACTTTTAGTTATGCGAGTGTATATTACGGTTATACGAAAATATACTCCTACTTTCGGACTCTCTCTACTGACAACTGTATAAAAGAAATATCTGCATTTAGCACGAAGATAAATTAGAATTTGTGCAAATAATTATGCATATATGTATACATATACTCTGCCGAATGGTGCATCATTGTCTTTGTGTTGCTATTATTGTCGGCCTAATAGTGCATATGAGCTGTACAAATGTGTATGTGAAGTTAGCTGCTAATATTTTCATATCAAAAATTGAATGCCCTGCGGTCGTGCTCTCGAATCGCTACACAACGCTATTGACCCATATTTGACTGGCAATGATGAATGACCCTGCGCCATTATGAAAATGCCAGCGGTTAAATTTTTGCCAAATTTTCGCATGCCTTAGTGATGGACTGTCAGCCGGTGTATGTGTGTAAACGTCGCCGCAGCACAAGTGCTAGTGTTGCTGTTTTCAAATTCATTTTTTACAACTGTGTACCTGTCAAGCATACACGCTATTCGCCCTTCTCAGCGTCTATTTGAGCAGTGAGAATACAGATTTTCAATGCCATACATTCAAATTAGGCGAATTGGTGTATTGCATGGTCACACGCGATGAATGGGTCAGTAGTTGAGGGGCTCAAGTTTCAATGACTTTTGAGGCGCTACATGCAAGTCAAATAAAATGAAAAATATTCATATGAAAATAAATAAATCACCAATTAGAGAAAGAAGTCAAGTACAACTAATGACACTATACAAAAAAAAATATTTAACCCCAAATTGTATGTGTATACCCATTTTTGTGCACAGCTGTCGCAGCTGGGTCGCAGTTGGGTCGCAGCTGGGTCGCTGGCAACCGCAGGAAACTCAATTTCATACATCGCAAGTAGCTCCCGCAGTTCATCTAACGCAGCATCACGCCTACGCTGTGTCACACTCCATTCATTCATGTCATACGCCATAGTCAGCTATGCATAATTTCATAAATTGGTGTCACAACTCAGCTACCACTTTGCATATTCTCTGTGAAATTATATGTGTGAATCTCCGGCACTGCCACAATTTATTTAAAATGCATTTATTAAATCCAAAAAGCGTATGTATGTATGTACATACATACGAGTGCGTTTGGTGTCGCGGTGTTGATCGGTTGATATTAATGCTTATTTAGCCGTGTATGTTAGTTGCGCTTGCGGTGTTGCGGTATTTCCGAAAATTTTGCATACGCTTCAATGGACGTTTTTAGGCGCGTATATATTTAATTAATTTCTATTTAGAAAATGTGTATCTACCGTGTATTTTAATCACTCTCATGCACTGTTGAGCAGTTAATTAATGGTTTAAAGCGTAGTAGTGAAACTTAATTATGGATATTGAAATTTATTTTAGAGATGCTACAAATAAATGAAGTATAACTCTAATAAATGTATGATTGTTTTGAAAATTATATAACATATTTCTCGTACATGTTTAATGTTACTCGAAAATAAATTCATGTATTTATCATAAAATTTGTGTGCATATAGTAGATATGTAAATGAATAATTGCACATTATCATTATTATTATTATTATTATAGGCAAATGGCGATAAATTGAGAAGTGTAATAATACTGAAAATTTTAATTTTCTTCCATGATATTTGATTTTTTTTAATACTACAACGCAAAAAATAAAATTTTTTGAATATTCAATCTTTATATTTGAATAGTTTAGCCTAACAAAGTGATATTTGAATAAGAAAAAATTCATTATAACTTTGTACGAAATTCGTTTTATACAAAATAAAAGCAACAAACTCAGAAGAATCTTATTTAACTAAAACTGATTGAGATTTTTGTTAATTTAAGCAATGTGTTTTTCTCATAACTTTTGTTTTAGTTGCTTATGTTGTAGGTTCATATGAAAATATAGCACTTACTTACTAGACAAAACAGAGAAAAAATCAGGGCAATCGAAAAAATACTTTAATAAATATAAGCAGACCAAAATGGCATTTTATAAATGCAAACTTTAACACTTTTGGTGGACAAAATCTGTGTTGAAATGAAAGACCGGAATATTTTCTATCGACTTCTGGAAAAAAAAAAATTTGGGAAAAGAATTTGCGAATTTTAACGTAACCTCATATATTTAGTAGTGATAGCAGTAATGGTATTTCTAAGGCATTTTCGGGGTTAAGTATGCTAACGCAAGGTATGTGTTTGAATAAACCGACCACTCCCATTTTTTGGATATTTAGTTATAATATTATTGCTAACATATTGGCAAAATTTCGGAATGATATATTCATCAGTCTGCTTTTACGGCTTTTTTAATGCGTTTTTGAGGTTAGGTTTGTATGGGCGGTATGCTTTGAAATAAACCGATTACGTCCAATATTTAAGGATTCACATATCGACTGCTGAGTGGAAGATCGACTTATCTCGGCAGCCAGTTCGAAAACGCCCTATCTCAAAAAACTTTTCACTAACGCCCTATTTCAGAATTTTGCTGAAGAACGCCCTATTTCAGAATTCGATTCAAAAATGCCCTATCACACTTCAAAATGTATTGAAAATTTGCTGATATAGGGCGTTTTTGAAACGAATTCTGAAATAGGGCGTTCTTCAACCAAATTCTGAAATAGGGCGTTTTTGAAAAGTTTTTTGAGATAGGGCGTTTTCGAACTGGCTGCCGAGATAGGTCGATCTTCCACTCAGCAGTCGATATAAGATTATTAAAAATATATGGACAAAATTTCGGAGTCATATATTCATTGGTGTGCTTTTTAGGGCATTTTAAGGTTTGTGTGGGAGGTATGATTTAAAATAAATCAATCAGGCCAAAATTGGAAGCCTCACGAAAAGCTATTCAGTATTTGCGGAGATTAGTGAGTTCTAAGAGACAAACAGACAAATGGACAAATAGATAGACAAAAATTGTAAAAATGGTCAAAATGAATTTCGTGAATTTTTCACATCCATGAAGTTTTAAAGTTCTTTAGAAATCCCGCCGGCAGAAAGAAAAACTAAAAAACGCAACTTTACCACTGATTGGCTCGTGTGTTTTGAACTTTTTGGTTTGTATCGCATATATAGGAATGTCACAACACGTTTTTACTCAAGACGAAATTTGTTGATATCTGCGTGTAGAAACATGTTTTTTGTTTTTATGTACTTGCATATGTGACTTAGGCCAGTGTTATGCAGACGTATTATGTGCTGCATATATGTTAACACTTATACTTTCGGTGAGTGGTGCTCGACAAAAAAAAGTTAATTTTTTTCACCTTCATTTTGTGATTGACAAAACAATTTTTGAAGTGAAACTTCTTTAGCGGCGGTTGGTTGGTTGGGAGTAAATTGGCAAATTCAACGGAAATTGCACACGGAAATGGTGCAACGGAAATGATGCAACGGTAATGGTTGGGGCTGAAACAAGTGCTTCTTGTGTGTATGCATATGGTTTTAATTTAACAAAAATTTGCTAATAAAAAGACCAATACAAGAATGCAAGTAAAGGTGACTACGTACATAGATAAAGAAAAGGATAAAGGCAAAGGTAAAAATAAAAACAGAAACAAAGATGCGTAAAGATAAAGGGAAAAATGAAGACCAAGATAAATTTAAACACTTTACTTATATACATAAAGCAAAGGTGAAGGGGAATATGTAGATGAAGAAAATTGTAAACATGAAAGTAAAAACAAAGATGAGGATGAGGATACCGATAAAAGTATAGATGAAGATAGGGGAAGAAAGATTAAAATAAAGGTAATTAAAGAGGAAAGCATATAGGGAGAGACACAGAGACTCAATCTGGGAACTATTTTGGGATTTTAGAGATTTTCGGGATTCTTGAGGTTTATCGATATTTTTATCGATTTTGTAAGCGATATTTTTAACTATTTTGTTAGCGATATTTTTATCGATTTTGTTATCGATATTTATCGATTTTGTTATCGATATTTATCGATTTTGTTATCGAACACATGAATTTTAAGAATTACACATTTCGTGAAATCCGTTTAAAGGCAAATATAGTAAACAAAAGATTTTCAGAAGAACTAACAATCTAATTTTTAAAACCAAAACCTATGCTTTCCTTGCCATTCTTGCATATTAACTCGTTATTCTTATATATACAGATATGTGTATATAGATGTATGTACTTACAAATTAAACATTTCATTGAACAACAATTTTTCACTCTGAAAATTACTTTAGTTTGTACATTTCAATAATGGTGATTTCGTTTCTACCAAAAAATGTTGCCTTTTGATTGCCCCTTTCTCGTTTCGTGTTCGATTCTAAATTAAAGGCAAATAGTGAGAAAATTGTGTCTTCGTTTTCTAAAATGTCACGCTCTTAATGTCATGCACTTAATATATATATTGCGTAAACAAATACTTCAATAAAAACAAATTGAAAGATAAACTGACACATCATAAATTCACGAAAATCACTCATACGCACTGTTGGTCGAAATAACAAATCGTCATATTGCTACGCCAATTGGTCAATAACAAGATACATATATGTGAGTTGACAGAGAAATGCCACGAAGTTTATTAACATTAAACTGCATCACTCCTTATACAAAAAAAAATATGTACTGTGTTTCCATTGGAACTATAAAATCTATTATATTTTAAGACTTCCACCAAAATATTTAAAAGATTTACATGAGCTGGACCGATTTGAAAATACCTCTAAAACTGGAGTTTTTTATGAATCAAAAAAGTTTCGAAAATATTTTTTTGAAAAAAATTTCGTCAAACCAAAACGGTTTAAGCTTGAAAATTTTGCATAAAAATATTAAAAAAAAATTTTTCAACGGAATCCTAATAATGCGATTTTTGATGCTGTTTTTTAACGTTTTTCAAAGATTGGAATAAGAAAAACTTGAATAACTGAACCTAAACTATTCCGATTTAGACTTGTGAGTTATCATTGGAAAGGTATCATTCAAAGGATGAAAGAGAAAGGTAGGATGAACGAGCATCATTCCAAGCTGAATTAAGATGTGTTGCACAGAAATAAAAAGTGTGGTAAAATACCTTTCTACTGAGATCCCATAAGTCTAATTCTGAACAGTTTTGGCCCAGTTATTCAAGTTTTTCGTAAATCAATCTTTGAAAAAGTTAAAAAAACAGCATTAAAAATCTCATTATTGCGATTCCGTTGAATATGTTTTTAAATATTTTTATGCAGATTTTTTAAGCTTAACTGTTTTGTCATATGGGGGGGTTTTTTTTCAAAAAGTTCTTTAAGAAACTATTTTTATTCGTAAAAAACTCCATTTTTTTAGGTATTTTCAAATCGGTCCAGCTCACGTAAATCTTAATATTTTTCCGAAATATTTTGGCGGACGTCTTAAAATATAATAAACTTTGTAATCCCGGTGGAAAAACAGCAAATTTTTTTGGTGATGCAGTCTAATGTATGTATGTATATACATTAATTTTAGCTTAGGTGCCTGGCATTTGAAAAATAAACATTTTACTCAATAAATAACTTCTTTAGCATTTTTCGGCATCCGTACATGTCACTGAGATTGATGAAGTGCTGAGTGGTTTTTATAAAACTAAATTGTGGTTTGGGCTCTCAATCAATAATAGTTAACATATTTTTGTGTATTAAGAATTTTCATAGTTTATTTTAGTTAAAAATGCTTTAAACTTTTGGTGTTCAAAGCAAATCAACAGCCATCACATATACATATGTATAACTATGAAAGTTTATTATAAGTGTATGATGGTTTTCAAAAAGCTAAGTTTTAATGTAGTAACAAGATAAATATTTTTGTTTAAAGCATAGAAAAAAGTTTTTTTTAAACAAGAGACTTTTAGGGCTGCAAGGACTTGCTAACCCATTTCAAATTTGTTTAGCTGAGAATGTCGCTGAAACTGCGTTAACCTTCATGCGCTAGGGATTGAAAACTCGTGTAGACGGTCGGAAATCTATATTCGTAGTAAGCGAAAAATTTGTAGGGAGAATCATTTTAACATAAGAACAAAACACGATTATGCTAACTGTTATACTTGTGTTGATATTTTTAAATATTTTTTAAGAAAAAAATTGTTGAACACAAATGAAGGTGAAAAAAAAACTAATTTTTATTCATCGACCACCATTTAGCGAAAGTCTAAGTGAGAATATTGAGCCGTAACCGACAAAAAGATGTAAGCGACATATTTTTTCAAAATTTTATTTTTGATGCCGAAACATTCCTAGAGCATCTGACTCGTTTCTGCATCAATATTTAAATTTGGAAAAAACTGTCGCTTACATATTAGAATTGCAAAACATTGTCAAATAGAATACAATCCACACGTTTATCCATGACATTGTGTGAAAGTGTAATCAAGTTTGGTAATTTTTTTTGAGGATTTTTATTTGTTTCGTATTATTCGCGCCCTCTTTGGGCTCCCTAAGCCATACCATAAATTTTCGACTCACTCGCATGCATGGACTTTAGTGGCCCTTTCATAAACTTTATAATAATTACACATTTTTGGTACTGCTTTTCATTATCACGCATTTACAACTGAGTACATACATACACACATACAATCAAACCAGAATTTTTGGAATAGGCGCTTAACTCCATAGCGTAAAGCGCTGCTTAAAACTAAAAGAGCTTTTCATGTGAAAGTAGCAGCGTAATTTTAAAATATAAATTGTGCACAATTTAATTAAAACTATTAAAATTGAACATTATTATGGAATTTCTCAAGCTTTTTTTTTTTTTAATTCTTAATTTGCCACATTCTCGCTATTGGCTGCGCTATTTCTGCGCTGCAAGTGCTAACAAAACTGCCACGCGACTACGTTTTAGTCCGCCCTTCAACGCTTTACTTGCGGACATCCTTACTTCCTGACCCTTTACCTGCCTTACTGATGGCCTTTTATTTTCCTTGCGCCATCCACCCGACTTGTTAAACAATTTTTGAATTTCTTTATTTGCTTTGCTTTTCACAACTTTTTACCGCCTTGTCCATTTTAATGAATATTCTTTAATTTGCCTGCAAAGTGTGCAACGACCCGTTGCCGTGTTTTTTTTCTCACTTCAACAAAGTTCAACTTAACGAGCATAGAATAATTTTCGCGGACATTGCAGTAAGGCTTAGCTAACTGGTGGAGGAAGTGTACGTTGTGAACGAGGAAATAAGAAATCAACTAAAAAGATTACTTTAGTTAAAAGGACAAGAAAAATTGCGGAAGGAAACTATAGAAAATTGTGCTCTTTAAAAGAGGGCATAGCTTTGTTGTTGTACGGCATGTATTAATGGCTTCTGAGTAGAAGCGTGAAGATAAAATTGTGTGGGTATGATATTAGTTGTGGCACAAAGCAGCTGGTTATTTAAGTAATTTTTGCATATGTTGGTTAAATAAACTTTCAGAAAGCAATTTACATGTTCAAATAATTGAGTTTGTAAGTAAAAGGGCATTTTAAATGAGCGTTGACAGATAAGCTATGTATTATTAGATGGAAAGTAGTGCTTTTTGTTAACTCTCCACTAATTCAAAGTATATGTAAAAATTTAGTTGTAGGTGCCAATGGGAAAATAGCTATGCATACTTTAGGTGGAAGTCAGTATTAAACTTACGAAGAGATTACCGTAATGAGAAAATCTTAAATGTACATTTACATTAGGCGATTTACAGGCAGGCGATTATCGCCTGCAAAGGTTGACTTGTTGTCTACTTTGAGGCAACCAGTTTTCGAATAACTTTTTTAAAAAGCTAATTTTCTTGAGCAATTTTGAAACGCCTAGAGAGTAATTTCATATAGAGGCAGCTTAATACTAGTCGATGAGCGGGCGGCGTTAAAGCCAATTTCATCTTTCGATATTTATTTAGCTCCGATTCTGGAATGACCCCTTTCATAGTTAGAATAACATGCAGCTCTGGCGGATACCAAGTCAAAAGAAAACAAAAGGAAATGAGCTAGGAAACATACGAGTATTACTCAATATGCTTGCGGGCAATAAACCATTGGGTCTTGTGCCTTTTTTAGCACTGGTTGCAAATACTTAGTGGTTGTCTGCATATATTACGACATTTATGGTTAAGTGATCTTTATTCATCAACTTTGATTGTGACATCGACTCTAGAGGGTTCGACCGAAAGGAGTTTAGGTGAAATGTGGCTAGAGTATGAGCACATAGGGAGTGTTGAGAAATAGCGTTTTGAAAAGCAGAGGCAACAGTATACCTCCAAGTCACAATACACAACTAAAGTCAATATCTATCCATCTAATTTCTAAAATTCTAAAGTCCGTTAGTCCATTTCCTCGGGCATACGCTCCTAGCGAATTCACAGCCATCACCTTTGTTCAATGGCAAATATGATAAGCTAAATAGTCGATTTTTTCAGCATATCACAAATTGGCGGTAGTTCCTCACTGATTTGTCTTTTCACTGCCGTGGTTGAAGTTCAAAAATTTTGCATGCGAGGTGGTGAACTGGTTATGAATTTGCGAACTTCGAGTCTTCCAAAAGTCAAATTAGATCGGAGTTAATTGCAAGGCAAAAAGGTATAATAAGCTTCCTGAGAAGCGATGGTGAAATACTGGCTTCTGCAAAACAGACCATTTTCTTTGCAGCTGCCTTGCGTTGACTAGTCCGAGATAATAAATTTGAAGGTAAGATATTTGAGAATGGAGTTATATAACTCCTACACCCAACAAACAATTTAATCCGATTTATCAAAGGAGCTGGAAATTTCGTAGAGCAGTAATGGCTTTTCACGCAATTTTGTTTTCCCAATCCTACCTATTCCTTCTCAGGGCTTCAAGTAAAATGGACAAATATGACTCATTGCTTGGAGAGTCTATCTTGATTTCCTAACTTAATACAAATCGATTGCAATCCTTTTATTTTATCAACTACAGTTATGACTATTACAACAATCCTTCAGGAGACCAACTGGGGTTCCAAAAACATTCCAAAGCATCGCAAAAGAACCTTTGTCTTTCGATATTGCTTCAAAAGTATCTCTGCTTTTGCTGCCAACGATTTGAAGGCGAGTTTATATGGACGGTGATCTAGATATAGCTAAAAATCCTGTCTGGGTCCGTTCGGAGTTATTGGCAGTAATCTCGAAAATCCTTCTTTAAAAGAAAGCAAATGAATATCCAATTTAGGTTCAACGAACGCAAATTGTTCTGAAAAACACCTTTTTAAAAAAACTATTCTTCGTTTGTTAAAAACCTGTAAAGGAAACGGATTTTTCAAAACTTGATCCCGTCATGAGTACCTCTAAATAGACAATAAAGAAAATAATATTTTGCACTCTTAATTCTGGGCTAGAAAATCAGCATACTCCTACGCGATTTAAAAATAAACGTAATTTCACTCCACCTAAATGTACACACATGACTTAGTTGAGACAATCTGCAAGCTGGAACCTGAGCATTCCCATTGCCATTAGCTTTACGATTCTCATTACCACTGCCATTTTTTTGTCGGAACCAGGCACAAAACAACGCGTGCAGAAAACCGCAATCAAATCATTACCATTATAATTACCATTTCCATTAACACTACCATTACCATTACCACTACCATTGACATGATCATTACTATTACCAATCAAATTGCCAATAACATTACCATCACCATTTTCATTACCATTATCTACCATTTCCATTTCCATTACCACTCCCTTTACCATTACCGTTACCATTACCATTACCATAACCATTAACATTATAATTTCCATTACGATTACGAATACCGTTGCCATTTCCATTAGTTTAACCATTACCATTACAATTACTATTGCCATTACCACTACTATCATCATTAACATTACCCTTACCGCTACTATTACTATTACCATTACCATTAGCAATACCATTTTCATTAGTATTATCACTATCTACCATTACCTTTACAATTGCCAATACCATTATAACTACCACTACCAATACCATTAACATTACTCCTACCATTACCATAACCGGTACCGTTACCATTACCAGTGCCATCAAAAAGCACTTATGTAGTGTGTATTTCGATATTGTGTTTGTTCTCTCAATACTTATTAGCCCGCTGATTAGCTGAGTTTTAAGCTCGACTCGAAAATTTCTGTATGCGCGAGTACTTAGACCCACTTGTGTACGTTAACGCTTCTTTAGGTTCCCAATTGGATTATTTTTCCAGTTAATTTTATCATACAAATAAATAAATTATGCTAAGTCATTTTCAAAGAAACTGCATCTGCTTCACTTGCTAGTAAATTCTCCTCTCCTCTAATGTATAGAATGTACTAAATAGTTGAAGTAAAATCCACTGCTACCACCAGCATTTGTGTACTAGTGCACACGTGTGCGTAAATGTACACTCCATTTAATTCCAATTTTCGTTAACCCATATTTGCCAAAGCTTCTTAGGTAAGCTGCGAGTGAAAATTAAGAAGATTAAGAATGTGCTGAGGTAAAACTGTTGAAGAAGCAATTGACTGTTGCGCGCAAAATTGCCTTTCCAAAGTTAATAAAATCTAACCAAAATTCAGCAGCTATGCTGTGTAATCTGCTCAATAGGGTGGTCCAAAAATGCATGTGAAAAAGTAAAGTCGGAGTAGAAATGGTATAGAATTCTTAAAAATCAATATTTTTCTTTCGGAAAGCTCTGTTTATCTGCAGGAGATTCCCAGTAGTAATACCCAATTGTTTAGTTAACCATTTTTTCATCGCAGCTATAATTTATATGTCCGCCAAAAACCCACAAAAACCCCGAAAAACGCAATAGGGGGAACAATAGAAAAATCGTTAGTATTAAAAAATTGTTAAATAAACAATTGGGTATTATTATTGAAAGTCTCCTGAAGAGAACCAGGGTTTTGCGATCGAAAAATATTGCTTTTCAAGAATTCTATACTATTTCTTCGAAAATATTTTTTTTTTGCCATATAAAAATACATGAAAACTTTGAGCGACCTCAAAAAAATTAGGGGTATACTGTTTTTCGATATAGAACAATCCTAGGGGGTGAGAGCATTACAATTCCGACTTTACTGTTTTCGGACCACCCTACTGCTCAAGCTCAACAAGAACCTGCTTTTACATATATGTAAATATGTACATATGTGCGTGCAAAGTTATCTACAGGCACACATGCAACGGTGAGCACGCACGTTTTAATGGAGCATTGCACTGAAAATGTGTTAAGCAAGTTTTACTCGCTTATTGTTTGTTTGTTGTTTGGCACTTAAGTTGAAAAGCAAAAAATTGAGAATCAGGAGAGTATGTTTGCTTTGGTGTACATGTGTGAGTGAGCATCGCTTGAGTTTGCTAAGTAATAAACTTGTGAACCAACTAGTAAACACCAGACGCCCACCTTCGAATCTAAAGTATTTTGCGAGGCTATTTCAAAAAAATAAAATATTTTTTTGCCAAACTTTGCTTATTTTAAATTTTTGTCATATCTTTTGCATTTACAGTCGATTTTTAGAGATCATTATTTTTCTTAGAAAGTATTTCCATTATTTCAGTAGAGATACTATAAAATTTTTTGCTGAAAGTAGGTGTCACCGGAAAATGTAAAAAAGCGATCCCTAGACTAATCAAAAAAAAATCGTACTTTTCTTGCAAAAATACTTAAGCCCAGAAAGTGTACGGCGATTTTTTCTTTGTCTGTAAGGTGGTCAGGTCTAATGTGCATATGTATACATAGGTTCGTATGTGATAATTGCATTAACATACATTTGAGAATGTGTGTAAGAATGTTATAGAGCTTTTGGCATGCTTTCCCTTCGATACCTGTTTACGTCAGCGAACGTTAAATCTTCGCTCCATTTAGCGCTTTGGCTGCAAATTCTTACCTGCGCGGCTTGGCAGGAACTTAGCATACAAGAAGGAAAAACTAGGACAAGGCGAACTCTACATACAGATGTACATTGCGGTGCTCGCGCATCCTTGCCTAACTTGCTGACTTTGCTCGAAGCCGTTAAGTTTGTGTGCTTGCTTGCTATCTTGCCTGTGTTTGTTGAGATAAATTTGTTTGCCACTCATAAGCATTTGAGAAGCTATTGCGCCTAAGCGTGCAAACATACATACGTACATGCATGCATGCATAGCCACATGTCAGTCTCCCGATTGCATATGCATACAAACGCTTGCTTCCATTTGCGTTTGTGCACATGCACTTACATACATACATATGAACAAAAAAGTTTCCTAAGCTATTCAAATTAATGAGTACTTATACACAAAACATCCACTTAAGTTCACAGAAAATACATAAGCTTTGCATAAGCATGTACTGACAAGAGCTTATGAAAATTGGAAAGCAGGGAAATGTAGAAGTTTTAACATTCATACAAACTAACACCAAATTATTATGTATGCGTATAAACAAGCTTCGAAACTTATTTACAACGACTTGTCGGAAGAAATTGCATATACTTTTAAAAGAAAAGTAACTTATATGTAAGTTTATAGTCATCCACAAATGAATACAAAGAAAATTATGTATGGATGCAATTATAAGCAGCTATATTTTTGAGGAAAAAATGGAATTCATAAAGGGGTAAAACCCGCGAAACTAGTAGTATTTAGTAGTACAACTGCGTTTTTAGATTTTCTTTCAGACGTAAGGATTTGTTTTTAAGGACTTTTAATCTTCAAAAATATAATTACATACTTAATTAATTTTTTTTTAAACTTGAGTGCAGTGTTTGTGTATAATAAAAACTAGTGTTCACCCTTGAGGTGAGTTAAGGTTAGTTGAGCTTAGTTGAGCTTAGTTAAGGAGGTTTAAATTGAGTTCAGATGAGGTGAGTTTAGACAAGTAGTAGCGAGTTGAGCTGAGGTGAGATGACTTGAAGTGATATAAGGTAAGGTGAGGTGAAATGACATTGAGTTGGATTGAATTGTGTTGAGGTGAGTTGGAGTGAGGTGAGGTAAATTAAATTGAGTTGCGATAAAAGAGGTTAGTTGGGGTGAGGTGAGTTGATGTGAACTGAGAGGAGATCGGGTGATTTCAAGAGAGCTTTGGTGAGTTGAGGAAAGGCGTTGGACATGTTATGTTGTTCACATAACATAGCATAACATTACAGACATAGCATGCAATAACATGACATAGCATCACTTAAGATAGCATAATATCACATTTCATAACATAATATAAAATAACATAACATAACATAGCATAACATAACATAACATAACATACCATAACATAATGTATCTCATTGCTCAGTTTTATATTTTTCTTAAACTGCTACTTGCACGTTTATTTAATTCAGTGTCAATATTAAATTATACATTTAGGAGGCATTTCCTCCTCATGCATATGTATGGCATCTGTATTAGTGTCAATTTCCAATTGATTTTTTCGCTTTATTTTAAACTAATTTGAAATTTGAGTAATTTTCTGATAATTTAATCCTGAAAAAAAACTCCCGATATGATCTCATTACCAGCCGAATGCTACAGGAATTACCCAAAGAGGGTCTCACTTTTTTGACTTACTTGCTTAATACTGTCCTTATTACGGGATTTATACCACCACAATGAAAGGTGTCATAAATAAAATTGATTCTCAAACCCGGAAAAAATGCTGACGTAAAGTAGAGTCCTATCGACCAATTAACTTACTACCCACATTCTCCAAAATCATAGAAGTTCTCTTCCTTAACTTACTTTCAATCATGGCATAGCGAATAATCATAGCTTATCATCAATTTGGCTTTAGAAAAAAAAAACACAGCACATTGTACTGCTGCTTTCCTCGGTATTTTGCAAGCCTTCTGGCACGATGAACTGCTTTTTAAAATTAAGATTACACTTCCAGTGACCTACTATTTATTTATTCAGCCCTACCTTGAAAATTCTTACTTTTTCGTTAAACAGGGTATGGAACAAACCAATCTTCAGTGGATACTGACCCTAATTTCGCCTCACTCAAACTGCAAGGAAGCTTAAATAAGATAAATCTCCGCTTGAAAGGTTGGCGAATAAAATCCAATGAGTTAAAATACGTCCAGATGACAGTTACCCTCAAGCGAGCCTGTCCATCAAACTCAGCGGTGTATATATACCCCAAAGCAACGAGACTAAATATCTTCTTATGAACCTCGATAAAAAGTTAACCTGAAGAACGCATATATATACGAAGCGAAAGACCCTAGTACTAGCCTGCAATGGCTTATGAATCATCCAACGCAATTTCATTGTGGGGAACTGCAACAAACTTTAACATAGAAATACTCCAAAGATTTCAATAAAAAAAAACTATCAGAGTTATTGAAAATGCACATTATTATATTACAAACGAGCAATTGCATAGCGACCTTAAAGCTCTAACCGTCCCATGAGAATACAGCAAATCGACTGCTTGCAGCAACAGCAATTTTTCTAAACTGGTTGCTTCGGCTGACTGTCAAAGTAAAAGCCAACTATGCTGTAAGCGAAAGCAAATGATTTCATGTCTGTGTTCGCTTTTGCTGTCTGCTTTCGATATTTTGTAGTCAGCAATAAAAGCCCTGATTTCCTGCTGGCGACCGCTCTGATCTGCTACGCTTTCGTTATGTCGATTGAATGTAAAGAAACGTCAAATTACAGAAAGTATTCGTGGCTGCAGAGGAAGAAGAGGAAGAAGACACATACATAAGTAATTTTGTGTGGTGAACTTCTGATATGTAAATATTTTTAGTGGTTTTGAAGTACAAACCCTTCAAAGCTTTTAATTTTTAACTGGCCATCAAAAAAATAAAATAAAATTGTCTAGTGCCTGTGTGCATAAATACTACTAAATATTTAAATTTTGAGATTGGACAAATATTTATGTACACATAGTCTCGCTTATCTCACAGACATATTTTATTTCCGACTGTCATACAAAATATGCATTTCCTTATCTCTGTTTAGCATTCTCTCTCCAAAGGTATTTAAATATTTAACTGTAAATTTTTGTTACTAGAAAATACTAATCTCTCTATTTTTGCACGTTTGCTCGAACATAAAATTTCTTAACTTTCCAACGATTTCTTAACTTGCTTAGCATAATTGAATTTCTTGATTTGATTAAAGTATTTACACAAGTATTTGCTATGACTTCTATGATGGTCTAGCAAAGGCATGCGGATAGATGGAATTCATAGCAACCAGTATTTGTGTGTTCATATGCGTGCGTATACAATATATGCACATACGTGTAAATCTTTAAATCTAAATTTCAACTTTTGCAAAAACTTAAGCTCTCTTACATACATCAGGTGTTCATAAAATGTCAAACTTATGCTTGTAAACTTTTAAATTTGTATGTTTGTATCTAAATACTTCAAATCAACTCTTGGCTTAATTTGCAAATATTTCGAAATTTCATTATCGAAAACCACCTAACCTTTGAAAGTTTTTCCCAAAATATAAATTCTTCCATTGTAGATGGAAGCAACTAGTAGGATGGTTTAAATAATATTGGATAAGTTGTGTTGCCTCACACCCGGTTGGTTGGTTTGAGTGGATTGTCATTCTGGTGACATGTAATTAGCAAGTTTTGCCATTTTAATTCCATGTATGAAAAAATATATATGTCCTTTTAAACAATAATATCTAAATATAAAATAATATTATAAAAAAAAAATATATTTAAATCCACTGACCATTATTTGAACCTCGGATCTCTCGGAAATTGCCAATTTTTTCCTTTAATTGTCGGTAAATATATCGCGCACAAAAAAATGTGAAAGAGAAAAATCAAAATACTTAGCACGCCATGAATTCGATAATGCAAATTTGCTTTTTCATTGTACTTCATATTATATGTATGTACATTAAAGGAGAGACAGAAAAATTTAAAGTTTTTTGTTTATACGGAAGCTTTCAACTTTTTGAGGAATTTCCTTTCGATTGCTCTCATAAATTGTTTTGAAATTTTTTTGGGGAACTTGGATATCTTTCTTTGGGTTCTGTCCTTTCCTAGCATATTTCCTCGTTGACCGGCTACGTAAAAGTCGTTGCCTGAGACCTTCTGAACTTTATACGATTTAAGGCCAGCTTCCCTTTTCACCTTCCGGACAAATAATTCAGAGCAAACGTATTTTTGACAAATGACAATGATGCGCTGTATTTTTTTTATCGGACCAGCAAGCTATCAATAGAATAGAATGCGTACAAAAAATGTTTCCAAAATTTGCACTTCGGTCTCTGAGCTTTATGGATCCCACACCATCCTATTCTGCTCGTCTCATGCTTATAAGTAAGTCTCGAGTCCTTAGAAACGCGTAGGCCTATTCTGTACCTGTCCTTTACTCATAATATCATATAACTGGAGTCACTGATTGTCCTTACTTGTTGGAAAGGATTCGATTTAATATACCGCAGCGATCTCTTCGGATTTCCTAACCTTTTTATAAGGATAACTTTAGAACTAAGTGGGACAGTAATTCCCCCATTCCCTTAATAGCAATGCTTATCTTGATTTTTCACTTTAAAGGATTGCTTTTTTGAATCTTTTGAATCCTGTATTATAGTTTTATTGAAATATATGTAATATATATATCAATAGTTTTTACTAAGTTACTTTTGTGTCTGTAATGATTGAGTTTCATAGACTTAAATAAATAAATAAAAAAAATCGTGTTAAAATTTTTTCGTGGGCACACCTTGTATACAAAATGATCGATAATTACATGGCTAAGCATATCGGTAAAAATATAGGCAACGTCATCGATACCTGCAATACAAATTTAAGATACATGAGAAAGGAATTAATTCCATGCATCATATCTTCTTTCTTGTTGAATTTTTAAGCACTAAGCATTTTTCAGCCAAGATCTCTAGTTCCAAATGTTTTTACGAAGAAATATATTCATTCATATTCATATAGTATTTTTGATCTACTATACCAATGTCCTAGAGTACTGCCTATGCATTTAGAAAATAATATCGTGTGTGGTCAAAAATGAATGCTTAATTTAAATTTAAATTATTTTTTTAAATTATACCGAGAACATGGTAAATTCTCTGTTTTACTACCATACCTGAACCGTAAGTACTTAGTTTTCTTATCGAGAGTATTAAATGAAAGGGAGCTAAATCACTGTAATTGGAAATGGAATCTTTAATCATTAAAAAAAATTAATAAATTTACTACCAGTAAAAATGGAATAAAATCAAAACTTAGCAAAAAAATTTCACACAGCACACTCGCACCTGCATAGATACACATTTATGCTCACATGCCTGCGGAAAAAGGAAAAATTTCTCCATTTCGTTCAAATACGCAGAGCCAAAAAAATGACAATTATACTAGAATGGAGTACATACTCGTTGCATGCCACTCCACAGCAGTTCCACTTGGAGCTCTTCATTTGCCCACTTCTCTCGCTCTACATTCCACGGGCAGCACTTTGTTGCCAAGAGGGCTAAACACTTAAAAATACCCATACTTACAAACACAAAAGCGTGCACAGTGTTTAAATTGTTTCGCACATGTCATCCAATGTACATCCATCCATACATATGTAAGCTTTTGTATATGCATACATTCGTGTGCGCCATTCAATGCTTCAACACTTTCGTATAAATTTACAATAAGAGGCGGATATAGCGCCATATTGTCTGTCCGCTATTATTGTCATACAAACGGAAAAGCGTGTTAAAATCCACCTCCGTGTTGTAAATGAGTGTTGCACTGAGTGGATAGTGGGTGGATTAAAGGTGGTGAGTAAAAGCGCATAAAGCGAGTGATAAAGGAAGTAGCTTTGGAGTGGAAGCGGAGGCTGTAACTGCCGCTGTGCTATGTACTGCAAGGATGCTAGTAACGGCATTGGCATCACGCTGTTCCGGTATTGCAGTCGGTTGTAGGCGTTGACAATAACTGCTATCGCTGTAGTTGATTTCAGTTTTATGTTCATTGTGCTGAGTTTTTGCACGTTTACACACAAAAAAACGAGTACCAAAAAGGAAGGCTCCATACTTTTTTGATTTGAATTGGAAAATTTGGTGTAAAATTTTATCAAAGATTTCTTATAAGTAAAATACTAATAACAACATTTTGGCGCTTAAACTTTTGCTAAGTGTTTGGCCGAGCTTCCGTGCCAATTTTTGGTGTGCGTCTTGATGTTTTCACACTGCAAATGACTTTTATGAGTGGCTTCTTCATGGCAGAAATACACTCGGAGGTTTGTCACTGCCTACCGAGTACCGACCGCTGTTATAAAATACTTTTTTTTGGAGCCAGGTCCTACGAAGTGGTATCGCGCAAGTCTAACCACTCTCAGCCACAGCTCGTATTTCAAAACTCAGTAAATATTAAAGCTTATTTATTCAAAATTGATGCTTGCAACAATTCTTTACCAAGAAATAGGTTTATCATAAAATTTTAGAAAATGGGCGTGGCACCGCCCACTTATGATCACATACATATATGTATCTCGGTAACCGTTCTACCAATTTGTACCAAACTCGGTATGGTTATTGTGCTTGCCACATAAAAGTAAATGTTGAAAATTATTGAAATCGGACTAAATCTACGGCCGCTTTTCATATAACGGTAAATTCCAGAAATGCTTGAAACTTCAATATTTCGAAATTTAAGGACGCTAATTTACTCAAAATTGATACACCCCGGCTTACCATGTAGCGGTAGCTTTCGGAAAGGTGAAAATCGTATATTTAATACTTGCGCCGGGTATTAAATGTTCGGCTCCGCCCGAACTTAGACTTTCTTATTTGTTATTCCATGTTTCTAAGAACAATTCGTTTTCATCGTTTTGTATCAACGAAATTTTGATTTTGGCTATTTTATGAGCTCGGTACGGACCCATATTGTAATGACCCCTAACTGCTTACAGAGTGTGCTTCTTTTCGCGACTCAGTTAAAGGTGCATTCACTTTTTTTTCGGCAAATTATTCAGATTCATAAAAGTCTGTGGTTAATTTAGTGAATATAATACTCCTCTTTTTCCTTATTTCTTTCATCTCATTTCTAGGCCAAAGGTAAAACGTCTGAGTGCTATGTAGAGAAGTCTTGGATTTTGCGGCCGACCACAATCCAATCAAATCAAATTTAATTCAACCTGTTAGTTAAACCAAATGTGGCTGCCTTCAGCCCCAAGACTATACAGAAACTCCTTGATGTCGAGAGTAGTCACCATTACGCAGTCTTCTACTTATCTACTTCAAAACAGTATCAGTTGCGTCTAAGTGTCGGTTTGCGATACCGATCGAAAATCAAGTTATATTAAATTTTTGACCATTTTCGAACGGCCTTAAAGTGATGGATGGAAAGGAAGCTCCTTAAATTGTTAGAACGCCTCTTGGTATTAATAGAAATTGTTATTAAGAGTATCCGTAGGGAAGGCCCGCTGTAAAACGCGCTGCATTTTATGTAACTCTGCGCGTACTTTGGATAAATTCTGTAAAAAAAATGTAAAAATATATCTCCAATATATAAAGTTTTTTTTTTTAATTTTCACAATCCCCATAGAGCTCGACATCTATATGTTAATAAATGCAAAATTTTAAATACAGCAATTAGTAGCATATTCCACTTTGGCCGAGTAAAAGAAAAACGCGGTTAATTTTATGTCATATAAAAGTATATAGAAGCATTATGGGACTGCTCTTTCCTCATCCTCCTCTTCGTCATCCGTTTAGGTTCACCTCACAGTCATCTTCATATTCATCTGCAACATCATTAATTTGCGATTACTGCCTTGACATCCACGAAACCGGCGACAACAGCGACAGCATTCCATAATGGAACCACGACATAACCAAGAGCGCAGTTCTTTATTTGGTGTCAAAAAGGTGCAAATGCTGAATGAATTAGGTGAACGAGAGTAGCATATAATTGAGTGGCAATGGAAGTTTTCACTACGAGCGTGGAGTTATTATAAGAGTATTTTCGTTCCTGAGTGTATGCATGCTTATGTATGCGCTAACGCTTTTAAACACTATCCCAGCATACATACATGCAAAAGCTAAAAGCTAAGCGTAGATGTTCAACTTAAATGGCAGCGAAAAGACTAAATATGTGTATTCAAACTCATATATTTAAATAACTGATTATTCATATATGTGTACAAGTAGATATATGTGCACCCTGCAAGCAAAACTTAAAACGTGGTTATGAAGCTGTGAGGCACTTAAGAGAGTACTTATTTTTAAGTTTAATAAAAAACCAGAGGCCAAAAATACAGCTTAAATTTGTGAAAATTTTACTTGGGCGGATACCATCGATTGGCGTTTTCTTACTTTTATAAAAAGGCGGTTGTATGGTTATTCCCGAATTGATTTTCTAAGTGAGCTCTGTGGTTCGTTTGAAGGTCTTTATTAGCATACAAACCGTTTCCTTTTTTTACCCTCAGTATCCCGGTTTCAAGACAGCCATAAGTGTTAAGTTCACGCTCTAGTTGCTCTATACGAGTTCAACTAAGGGCTTGTCTATTAAGAGATCCCTTATAGAAGAATTAATTGCAATCGGGGGTATTTTGTTAAAAGCTACGTCAAGGAATGCTAACGGAAAATCTTCTGTGACGGTTGTCCAAGGGCATGAACAGACCCCTTATCAAAGTATTTATCATAAGAACGATTAAAAACCATTAAATTTAAGTTTATTATTACGCATTCTAAAATTTCTAGTCTATTAATACCGAAACTATTAAACCGGCAAAATGGACTTGTCTCCAAACCAAAATTTGGGAAGAGAGTACGAGAGTTCATTCCAAAATACACCATTACCAATAAAGCTTTGCTTTCGAGTTCTCACAAGCCATTCCATTCAAATCCTTTCATAACGATTTTAATTCGATTTTCCTGCAAGTATAAGTATGAATAAGCCAGACCACTTTTTGTGTTTAAAAATACGAATATATAAGTGACATGTGCATTAGGGTGGTCCAAAAGGTATATGGGGGGAAAAAGTAAGTCCGAATTTTATTGCTCTCACCTGCTAGGATTGTTCTATATCGAAAAAATATAGCCCTATTTTTTATTTCGAAATAAAAAAATACTTAAAGATCGCTCAAAGAGCTCAAATTTTCGATGTATTTTCTATGAAAAAATAACAACTTTTCATATAAATGGTAAATAACACTGGTTTACAGCAAAAATGTTCTATGGATGCCACTATCCAATTTCCATGTAGAATTCCTCGGTGATTCCGAAAATCGAGATCATTTTTTTCTATGGACAACTTTTCGAGATATTTGCAATTTACCGTTATTCAGCTTTAAAAAATAGTGGTTTCACTTAATCACGTATATCTTATGAACTAATTGAAAAATCGTAATGCGAGATACGGGAAATGAAGGCAAATAAAATTCTCCATAAACAATATATATACATCAGTTTTCGATAGCCCTGATAGTTTCTGAGAAATTAATTAATCATTTCTAACACCTCTTTCTTTCAATGCAAACACTCTACCAGGGATGGGCGTTTTCGAATGAATTTTTATTCAAATAAAAAATAAAATTTTATTCATAATTTTTATAATTTTGAATGACGAATAAATTTTTATTCTTTATTCAAACATTTTCGAATGATGAATAAATTTTTATTCTTTATTCAAACACTTTCGAATGATGAATAAATTTTTATTCTTTATTCAAGCACGTTCGAATAATGAATAAATTTTTATTCTTCATTCAAGTAATTTCGAATGAAGAATAATTTTTTATTCATGATTCAAGTAATACTGAATAACGCATAATTTTTCATTTATTCTTTCTTTCTTGATCACAGTACCAGGTAGACGATTAGAAAATATAATATTAAAATCTACATGTGTATGCATATAAGCGTGAATTTGTTTAATTATCTGTATATGTACATATATAATACGTGAAGGGATTTTTTGTCCAGGTCACCAGATCTGCACTGTTCATTCGATTTTAAAAAATGAGGTGTCAAATGAAAGGGCTCGCGCTGTAGAAGTGCTATAAGATTTTACTTTTTCGAAAAGAGTTGCCACCGTTTAAAAAATTGATTTAAAATTTTTAAACATAAATAAATTAATTAGTACAATATGGGTATCAAGCTAAATGGTTTTGAAAAGGTTTTTATATTTTTATTACATACAAGGGGGTTGCCACCTATTCATAAAAAAAATTAAATTCAATTTCAATTATGGAAATTAGATAAGTGAACTATGCATCACAGTATAGGTGTCGGGCGAGAGAGGGTTTAGTTTGGAAATATTTTAATGAGGGTTGTCACCTAATTTAACAATCGAAAGTAATTAAATTATGCAGAAGTTACTAAGGTATGTGAAATAATAAAACATGGGTGTCAAGCAAAAGTGAGTTCAGAGCTTTACTTTTAGCATCCAGACTATTGTTGTGGTTTTTAAAAAGGGTTGCCACCTGTTTTAAATATTAAATTCGAATTATATTAAATTTATTAAGATGGGTATCAGTCAAAATAATTTTGAAAAATGTTTATTTCCAATCTTCATGCAGGAGGGTTGCCACCTGTTCAAAACACCAGGTTTGAGATGAATTAAAGCAAGAGGTCTAAGAACGTTTTAGTTTAAAAATATTTTCAAGAGGGTTGCCACCTAATTGAAGTGGAATTTAATTCAACTATACACAGGGTGTATGAAAGAACAATATATGGGTGATAAACTAAAGAACGTTAATAAATCTTTAGAATATTTTTGAGACGTTTGAAGAGGATTGCCATCTGTTTGAAAATGTTCAGATTAATAATAAATGTATATAATCCTGTTTTTTGTTCATCTGAAAGAATTTTAAAAATTCTATAAAAATATATTATGTTTGAAATGCAACTAGTGATGGGTGAAATAGCTATTTTTCTGTATCAGAGAAAATATTGATTGCGACTTTTAAATCACAGCGATTTTTTATTGCTATTGTAATCGCTAGTTCTTTTAATAACACAGAAATATATAGTAGTTCTAATAAATGCTGACAAATCAGTGCTGGTAAATAGTACATGGTACATGTAGGGATAATTTCCTACCCGTTCCCCGGATTTCAGTCGAATAAATGAGTGTAGGGAAAAGAGGGAAAAGGTTCATTTATTCTTAATAAATTTCTATATTTCACTTCGTTTTTTATTAATATTTGCAGCCATCTTTATCCGTTGAGACAAATTTTGAAATAAAAATATGAAATGCAAATAACGCGACCAAGCAAATTAAACTCCGTAATTGAAAATGTCCATTTAAAACAACCGTGGAACGAATAATCAAAAATTGTAAAATAACCATTTCTGCCATGATACAGAAAAATCTCCATTTGCAACTTTTTAACCATTCTTCAGTTTTCCTTAAAATCGTTTAGTTCTTAATTTTTATTATTTTCTCAAAATATTACTTTAGTGTAAATACATATGTACATATATTTATACATATAAGATATCACACCCTAACATGTATACCAAAATTGAACAAATTTTAAGTTAATATTTTTTAAGAAATTTTGCCGTATGATCATAACTTTTTTGTTAAAAAATATTCCCATATCGAGCACATTCTTTAAAAACGTATTAATTCGAAAACTCTCATCTTTGATACTACGTGGTAGAAATCATTTTGACACATTTACCTCCCTGGAAAAGCTGATGCTGTATTTTATTGTAGTTTGTTTAAACAAAATCGTTGCAAAGACTTCTTCCACATTTAATTACACTAGATCACATATTAGTGTTTTTTTTTTTTGTTCTACGAATGCCCCTATCAATTTCTCATGTAGAATCGCCGAAATAGAATGATTCCGAAAATCGAGTTAATTTTTTATTCTATGGATAAGTTTTTGAGATATTTGGTTCCACTTAACCAATCTTTATTTATCAATCTTAATACCAATTACGGAAAACTAAAGCTAACAAAATTCTCCATAATCCGTATATACATAAATCACTTTTAAGATAGGTCTGATATTTCCTGACAAATAAATTAATAATTCTATATTTTTCTATTTTTTTATGAAAAATAAAAGATTATCAAACTTTAACAGGAGAAAAATTTTAAAATAACAGTTTCTGTGTAGATTTGTTGCAATTGTGTTAAAGCCTGCTCTGTTGCAAAAAAATCAAGGTACTAATGAAGAAAATCCATGGATAAATAACGAAGCAATGAGAGGTCAAACGAAAACGCGCAAAGATTTTTTATATGAAAAATGAGCACGAAAGAGTGTTACTCATACGCAATGTACACCTGAGTAACTCTCTCTTTTGTTAATATTTCATACAAAAAATCCTTGCACATTTTCATTTTACCACTAATTTATTTCTTATTTATCTATCGATTTTCTTCATTGGTAGCTTAATTTTTTCGTAAAGGAACGGCATTCACCAAAAAATTTACAAAAAACTGTTTTTTTCTTCCTGTTAAAGTTTGAATTTGTTTTAATTTTTTCATAAAAAAAACAAAAAATCTGGAGTGATTTATTAATTTCTCAGAAACTATCACGCCTATCGGAAAGTGGTGTATATGTGGTTTATGGAGAATTTTGTTGGCTTTAATTTGCCGTACTTCGTATTATGATTGTTAGATTGGTTTCGTAAGATATATGTGATTAAGTGGAACTATTTTTTGTTTTAAGCTGAGTAACGGTAAATTGAAAATATGTCAGAAACAGAATAAAAAATTAACTCGATTTTCGGAATCAGTGGGCGATTCTACATAGCAATTGCATAGTGGCATCCATTGAAAATATTTTGCTGTAAACCAGTGTTAATATAAGCTTAGAACTAGTTTTTTACGTTTTTCCATAAATGGAAAATTTCGAGTTAATATGCTTTTGAAGAAAGTGAGCGAAATGTACAAATAAATATGTTAGTTCGCTTTATTGATCTTTAATGTTAAGAAATTATAACGCCTGAAGTAAATAAATGAATTGTGAATTTATATTTTTCGCTTTTTTTAATGAATAGGTGGCAACCCCCTTGTACATATGTAATAAAAATATAAAAACCTTTTCAAAACCATTTAGCTTGATA
>NW_023458559.1:30653292-30667612 GCF_013731165.1 Rhagoletis pomonella
TTTAATTGACCACACATATACAGCACAGCAGTAGCGCAGCGGGAGAGTAAAGTCCGAGTGCTGGACCGAAAACTGACTGAAACAGCCAAAAGTGATTAAGGAGAAAAATTTATTAGCCAACAGAAATGAGCGAAAGAAAAACAAACAAACTAAGAACTGAAAAAGCAAAAAATTCCACCGAAAAGCCAATCCACTAAGAGTTAATAGTCATAATATGTGGCTGCGCTTAAGTGTGCGTGTGTATGTTTGTATAATTCAAATGAAAGACAGACAACGGGCAGGAGACGGCACTGCGGTCAGTCTAACCAAGCAGAGTGGTAAGTGAATCAGGCCATTTGAATAAGCCACAGCAGCGGCAACGGCGGCTAACGAAAAGGAATCACACACCCTTAATGGGAAATTATGAGGCGGGAAAAACTCAATGGCAATGAGTTAATGGCATCAAATGTGGAGCAGCCCATGGTGGACATGGAAGTGCAAGTGAATTTTAAGTTGTGTGAATACATGTAGACGCGCGTTAAGATGTGCTCTTGCACATGAGCTTTTAGCGGAAGTGAGAATTTACTGCACATAGATGCGCTTGCAAACGCACGAGTGCGCCTATGTTGCACGTACATATATACGTACACGCATGCAAGAAGAAATGAATGGCCAAGCTTAATAGTGCAATCAGACCGAGAAGCTGGCTTTGAGCAGGCGACAGGCATGATATAGTATGTACGGAGGTTAGAGCAGCGCATGCAAACATATATAGGTATATATGTATACATATACACTGCTGTATGCACTGAAATGCAAAAACTCCTTTCGACATCAAGTCATACACACGCTTCCTCTTACTCTCTTTTACACTGCCTCCCAGTCGCCATCTCTTTCCACTTCCCTTTTCATGCTCTCTATAACTCTCGGCCTTGTACTGCACTAAAATTTATTGACTTGCCAGCACACCGACAGGAAATTTAATTTTGAGTACGTTCGAGCCATTAAATCGCAATGAGGAGGTGTGCAAACGTCCTTTGCCACTTCACTTTACCTATTATTGTAGTTGAGACTCTCGTTAAAGTTGTTACAAAAGTGATTGTACACGTCATGTACGCGTTTGTCAAAGCTAAAATGGTAATGGATTGTTAAATTAGATTATTCATTTTGTGGGTTGTTTGTTTTAGTAGCAAATTTTGTTACTCATACGCCATGTATGCTCTCTTGTGATCAAACTTAGTCCCAGCGTAGTACTTACCATTGCAATTATCTTTATAATTTCTTTTTTAACAAAACAATATTTATGACATCTTTATGCAATGAACGAGAACAAGCCGTCAGTTATATTAGCGCTAATTGCCAACAGTTTTTAATTAATTAAAAAACATTCCTGTCAGTATAAATTTCCCTTCAAGACGCATATAATTTATCACTTAGGGAATTGGGCTAGAAGCTAGTTACTGCAAAGGTGAAGTTGTAAAGCAGGTAAAAGACTTTCCTTAGGAAGTGACACTGGTACGTGTTTGATGAACACGAACCCAAACGAATAAATATAACTTCTTTCCACTGTGCAAAGACGAGGTCTTCTTCTTCTTGATTATCTCTGTGACCAAATAAGCGGTTTTTGGGCAGGGACCGTAACGGTATTGATCTTTAAAATAAAAATCATAATTCAATCTCTAAAATAGGATTTCTATTTTTCTGATCAAAGGAAATTCTATGGTTTGTTTTTATTTTCGATGGAAAATAATCGTTATTTTTGGATTATTTATTTTTATATCAACTTTTCAGCATTATCTTTAATTTTTATCAGGTACCATAACGGTTATGATCTTTATAATAAAATGTAAATATAAAAATGATCGAGAAAATTAAAATCCAAAAGTAGGAATCATTTTTGTCCGAAGAAACAAAAACCTAAATTTAACGACTTCTATTAATTTCAAAAATTAAAATAAAAATAAAAAATTAAGATTTTTCAATGATCCAAAAATAAAAATCTTCACATTTGCTCTGTCTCTGATTTTTATTTTTTCGATCATATTTAACAATTATTTTTAAATTTATTTATTTAAATATATCATAAAAGATTCAAATCGGTCAAAAATACGGTGCCACTATCATATATACTCGATATTATTTAGAGCACATTCAAGTTAAAAACTGTACATGAAATATTTGTTTTGATTATATTGGTTTGAATTTAATAAACAAATATGTACAAATACAAAATATTTAAAACACAGACCAAAAAAAAAAAAATGGGAAAAATTTTTGTGCAGCAAATGTTAAAGTAGTTTTTGATAGAATTTTCGTACTTATTACGAATCTGTAAGTATAAAGTTTCCATCAACTCCAGATTTTGAGAAAGACGAGGTCAAAATCCAAAAAATCGTGTTTTTGGCAATATTTTAGAAGCTTTAGCAAAGAAACAAAAACTAGAACTCTAGGCTACTATATCTGATAACAAAAAAGGAGTTGATTTCTAATCAGCACAAAAAAGTCTATAAAAAATAGCTTAAACATTTGCCGCACCAAAACCAGTGTTGCCCTTATTAATTAGCAACAGAGAAACAGACCCACGTTAACTCCAAACATATCACGAGCATCTATCTATGAGTTAGTATTTGACCAGCGCCATCTGTCATTACTTCAGTTCATTTTTGTTTCTTTTCATAGATACCGCAGAAATTTGTGTTATATTTAATATTAACTTAAGTCCTAGAAGATAATGTCCTTCGTCTTCCGACTTGTGTATAAGTTAGCTAAATTCGACTTTTAAAACAGGTGGCAACCCTCCAAAATATGCTTAATATATGTATAAGTAAACCTCTTGCGTTTGACATTGTGATACTCATTTCAATTACCTGGTGAATTAAGATAAATTTAATTTTTTAAATACTTGGAAACCCTCTTAACTATGGTTCAGAAATAACGCCCTTTTAAAGTCATTTCATTTGATACCTATCTTTTCATAATTCCATTAAATTATTAAATAATTGGATTTTAACCTTTTGAACAGGTGGCAACCCTCTTTAATATTCTAAATATTCAAACTAAAGATTTCTTTAATACTCCTTCCTTTGACGCCCATATTTTGATATTTCGTATAACTTGAGCATACTATAATCAAATTCGACTTTTCAGTGCTGTTCAAAATATTTTAAAATGAAAACTATGTTAACCTTTTTTATTTATTGTGATACATATTTAAATTATTTAATTTTCTTAATTCAATTTGAACTTTTAAAAGAGGTGGCAACCTTCCATTTTGATTGATATCCATAATATCCTAATTGCACGGAGCTATAAAAAAAATACACCCGAGACAAAACATAGTTTAGGCTGTAGATTTGTTATAGTTCCTGTACCCTCCATTTTTATTTTATTAAAAAAAAAAACATTATTTTCGTGCTTGCTGCACTTTTCCTCTAACAGCTTGACTAGTCTTCATCCGACTTAGAAAACAAATATATTTTGAAAGGGGATTTATAGACTAGATTTAAAATGGTGTGCAACAATATATTTTTAGACTTAGGTTGTTGTGAGTTTTCATCGAGAAAATTAAAAAAAAAAAAAAATTTCTTAATTTTTTCAAATTTGACGTTCGCTTATTTCATAAATTTCTATGAGAGTAGCCAAAAATGTAATATTTTTCTGCCTCTAAAAATTACAACCACAATATTTTAGCAATATATCCAAACCGAAACGTAAGACGTATTCTACGTCAAAAATTATATTTATAAATTTAAAATTTTTTCCTTTTGGGAGAATTCTAAAGTTACTTTTAACTAGTTTTAGTAAAATTTATTTACAGAAAGAAGAGAATCAATTTTCTTCAAAATTGCTACTCTCTTTGTTCTTTTCACTAAAAAATTTAATACAAACAAATAAAAATTTAAAAATTGGACTAAAAAATTAATGCTCAGAACAGTAAATTCCTGTTTGGCACAACTACGCGACGGTCCATAATGAGCAAAAAATTTTGTTCCACTGCTCGCATATGTCGTTTCTCGACCCAGTCTAATGTTGTTCACAGCCATTACTTACATGTGTTACGCATACGCAATGTCGAACCGTAGACTCCAATCACCACATCGTGCATCATATAAAATAATTCAAAAATTATTTAAGTATTTATTTTTTTCGCAAATAAATTCTTATATTTATGATCGTTCGATTATTTTTACATTTATAAACAAACGCTTATTTAACTTCGTACTTCGCGCTACAGTTTTGCGTAACTAAACTTACATCGTAACATGCTTACATACATATTCATGTGTCTGAATATATTTACATGTAAAATGAAATCATTAAAAATTTTACTTATTCACACATAAAAGAAATTAAAGCAAACAATTTGTGTGCATTGTAAGTTAATAAGGTAAACTCACGCGAAGACCTTGCGTAAGAGCAGTGCAAGCTTCCTAGAAATTGTAAAACAACAATTGAGCTGCTTTAAGTAGAAAGCACGTGGGCAAGAAATAAAATGGCAGCAGTGGCTGAAAAAATTTTTACCAGTAGTGACCTTCAAACGAGGAAAAAATTCCTGGTATTATAAAAATCAAAGGCAAATGTCGAAGTGCATAGCAAGAAATTTGAAATTTGAAAAAATTAAGCGAAATTTTTTGTAATGTAGCATTAGGTGTGTTCTTTTATCTTTATGATTGCAAAAAAAAAAAAAAAATTGTTTTTGATATTGCTGGTGTGTCTCTACCTTGGATTTGAGCTCTTTTAATTTGTTGCTATAGCTTAGTTTTTCGAGACTTTTATGAGAGGCTATTCATAAAACAACCAGTGAATTCGTAAAAAGGACACCCTTAATAGGCATACAAATGTATTTCAAAGTCTTTATTTCTTTTTTTTTCACTTTGATTGCCACTGTCAACCGTTCAATCAATGGTGTGGGTGCTAAGCTGTCGCTTCGCTTGGCGCGCATTCTTTAGCTATTTTATTTGTCAACACCGCGCTTTATTCTACTACATACAGACGCCCTATAAAAGCATTTGTCACCCTTTTTCTTTCTTTCTTACTACTGGCTTTTTGCCCATCTCTTAAGCATTCACTTAGTTTTTAATTGCCCGTCTGCTGTGCAATCCATTGCTCCACCGCTGCTTCTTTGCTTGCTAACTGCTGCCTCCTCTTCGCCGGTGGTTCACTGTTGCCCAATGCTTGAGCTCGCAAGACTAATGGCCATTGGCGTTGGTAATTAAAATTCGTAGGCCTGTAATAAATAAACAATGGATAAGAGCGTGTGAATGTGGTTGTATGTAGTAGGGAAATATTAAAGAGTAAGAGAGAGCGTAAATCAAAATAAAGAAAATGCAGGCACAATTGGCTGAAGGTGAAATTTAAGGAAAAGCGCTTGTTGACGTTCCAAAGCGAAGGCAAAAAAATGCATGAAAAATGCTGGGCAGAAAAATTAAAAATAAATTTGAAAATTTTATAATAAAGTATGGTTTTTGCAATATCGTTAGATAAGGCGATGGCCGATTATTGTTTGATATTTATAAGCTGACGTTGAGAGTAAAATGTTTGATTAAAATGATATTGTTTTAATTAGTACCAAGAAAAGGAATAGAAGAGATTGAACTAGCTGCCTGTTACCAGTAAAGGAGAGACGCACACTTAGGCCGAATGAGCCCGTATGAGGGACTCGTTTCGTTTACGTCGACTGGCCTTGAAATATAACCAAGTGGTTATACTATTAAAACATCAGGATTGATCGACGCCTGCTACGATAGTCAAATGCAGACAGTTTTTCTTTTGCCATGGAAAATTCAGTACTCAACTTGCTTAGGACTTGCCTGCATTCTAAGTCTACTATTGACTAGGTTTCGCAGCGGTCCAATGATCTAACTGGCTTCTCTATCACAGCATATAACTGCCGTAGGCACGTTAAGAGCAGAGCCAATAAGCCAAAGTGCAGCCTTTTTTAACTGCGAACTCTGCTTTGAAATCGCTGTATTGGTCTGTTGGAGTGAAACAGGGTTTCAGTGAGAGGCTTTTCAAGTGTATTCAGCTCCTAATTTAAGATTAAAGTCTGGGCCATCCGTGCAGTTGGCTTCAAATTTATCTTGCAAGCACACGGCTGTATTGTTTTCCCAATTATTCATAAAAGTAATTATTGGCGGAGAAAATTTTTTTGAGATTGATAGGAATTTTTAGTCTGGAGACCTAAGAATGGCGTTGTGTCCATCAAGCAGTGATTTTATGGATTGAGATGGCACGCACAGCTCCTATACACACTCAATGCACTTTGTGTGGTCTGATAGAAAATTTCTTACGTTTAGCCGTTTTACAGGCGCATAGGAATTAGGAGACGTAAGAAGTTCACAGGTTGATACAGTCAAACATGAAGTACTGATTTCACGATCGCTTAGGGAAGGGCGTTGTTTTTACTCAATCCCTAGCAAAATAAATAAAAAACTATATAATTAAAATAAAATGTGGTAGTTCCTTAAACGCGAAGGCAATAATTTGTTGAAAAGCGGCGCCCATGGATACTTTCTTAATAATGGGTTACGTATGTTTTGAATGGTTATGAAATGGTCCAAAACAAAAGTATTTTTTTGTGCCGTGATTTAAGGAAAATTTCTACATTTTATTAAAACGTAATTTAAATTTTAATTGAGTGTACTTACCCAGTGCACTTTAACTCGTAAAGCATCTATTTTTATAGATCCAGTCGAAGAGGCAAAGCAAGGAAGAACAATTAAAACACATGGAAAACATTGATTAATTATACCAACCAAGGGAGTTATTACTAAAATATAATTTTATGGTAAAGCGAAAACACCGAGCGTACCGTTCTACTTAGAAGTTTTGTCAATATGCATACAATTTTGATATACGTACATAAGTAATTATTGTCTTCTACATAAATAGTATCATCATCACTCGAAGAATATCTAAGGGAAAGTCTCAAGATATTACTGAAGAAGGAACTGTGTTTTTTTTTTTATGTGAGCGTAAGAAATGCTTTTAGAGCTACATACATTTCGTTGCCATAAGGAAGAAAATATTCAAGTTATTTGCTGGACCAAATTTTTTTACCGTTGACCTATGTTTATTTGAAAATTTAGTATAAAAAAAAATTTTGTTTCGTCCGCCCATTCATTTTGATTTTTAATACAAATCTATTAAAGGAATTTAAGTTTCCATAAATATATTGAATTTTTACGCTATTTATTTGTGCTGTCGCGACATGTTGATTGATTTTATAATGCCATTCAAAATACATATTGAACGTATTTAGCTAGCTATCAAAATAAGCTGATAAATATGTAAATTGATTGCATAATGACCGCAAGGTAATATAAAGGGGCATTGTCCCTTTTTTTTTACAAATATGCGTTCATACATTAAAATAAATAGCGGATTTATCCAAATATTAATTACAGAAATATTTCAATAGATTTAATTAAATGTCGAAATCACTAAGCCACAATTACTTCTGTATGTATGATTTTGATTACTGTGTGAATGGATGAATGAACTTAAATAGCATGGCATTGCTTCATGCCGATAAGTGCATATGTGTGTGATCAGGCGAGTACTTTTTTTTTTTAGAAAAAAAAAGAACATACAGTTTCTTTATTGTTCAAACATTCACAACTGCTAGACCCGCCTAACCTCTTTTTCGCTGCTTGAGGTTTCAATAATGAATATAAAATAATTAGTGCACCAAAATTTTTCTTACGACAAAAAAGTTCCAAGGCAAGCCGAACCACACCCACCAACCTAAATGGTAAATACGGTGTCCACAGGTACACTACGTCCCAGGCTAATATTTTTCATAGAAATTGTAGATACGAGCAACATGTAGCACAAACATTTTATTGCAGTAAGGTCACTAGCCAAGTAAAGGCATCTCTGGAACTTGGTGGGGATAGATACAGGACCCCTTGAGGACGTGTTGTTGGGCCAAGGTCTTCACTACAGCTCCATCAATCAGAAAGGGCCGGCGGAGGTACGCCAAGACATTATAGAAAGCTTTTGAAGCTCTGTACCATTACAATTCAGAACCAGAGCTTGGGTACCGCACCCAGCCTGCGTTGTCATAATTCTTTGCGTATATTTATGCTATTTGGGTCAAGGGGAAAATGTGAAACTTATTCAAACTTTCTTGGCTGCTAAAAATGCAAAATAAAAAATCTCGAATCCTGGATTTTGTACAGAAGGATATTTTTAAACACAAAATCCTTTTTAATTTCTCTGAAATCCTCCTTTAACGCAAGTAGTCTTCATTTATTCTGGTTTACCTGCTTGGAAACACTACCATAGGGTACTAAAGACTCTTCTAATCCTCTAATCCTCCTCATCGATCGTCTTCGACACCCCTTGACCTACGCCCACTTAACTCTTATCTGTATGCAACATTTAACTGCTTGTTTACGTTGCTAAGCATTACTGTCTTTGATGGTTTTGTCTACAGCGATCTCTGCCGTTTAGTTATTTGCCATCGTTTGGCTGTCTTCCAACCAGCATGATGCCTTTTACCTTTCGGCCTCTTTTGAACGCACATTGTGCTCGCGTCACTGCAACTAGCAGCATTAGTTGGCATTAAAATGCAATTCAAAGAATTTGCACAGTCGCATAGACAGAATTTTGGCAGATTCGTGTGGAAACGCAAACACACATATGTATGTACTCGTATGTGTAGGCAATTGAAAAAGAAATTTCTTTTAAGTAAATATGCCTTAGGAAGGACATTTATTCCACCGGCTAAGAAAAGATAATCCTCTTATGTTTGCTTATGTATTGCTTTAGGAAAATGTACCGTAAAAATGTAAGGGAAATTTTTAAACTAAACGCTAAAAAAATCATTAAATTTTTAACTGACTTGAATATGTTATACTGATATAAATATATTTTTAATTCACTGACTGCTTAAATAGCAAGAGTCTGCAAGCTCTGTTATCATTTTAGGGCATTATTGTGTCAAGTTTATCAAAAAAATGTATTTACAGTCAATCAATAAAGCTTAGGTACAGCGACTTTTCTGCAATACGGGCAACTGTTTTTTAATTATTTTATTTTTCGCAAATATTTTATAAAAATATGGTAAATTCTACGACCAAGACCCCAAAAATCCGAGCTCCAAGCATTGTGCCAAATTAAAACAAATTCTGCAAATCTTCATCAAAATATTACAGTTTTTAATTACACTCTTTAGAAAAATTTGGGTATGCAGTTTTTTAGCTCATTCAATTTTAGTATAATAATGTGCGAGTCTGAGGTAGCTAGGACTTATCAATGATTTTTGGCAAATTTTTTTATTAATGGTGTCGTTCATTTTCTCCATAAAAAAAATCTCAGACTTGCAATATTTTAATGAAAATTTACAGAAATTTTTATTTTGCACAAGGTTTGAAGCTCTGATTTTTGGGAATTATGTTGTAGAATTAGCCATATTTTTATAAAAAATTTTCGAAAAGTAAAATAATTACGAAACATTTGCCCGTATTGGAAAAAATATCTCTGTACCTAAACTTTATTGATTAACTGTGCATACTTTCATTTAAGGATGTACGAGAACTTTTTCTGCCTTTTTTTATTTTGTAATCACCTTTTTGAGATATTAGCTTCGTTTTTTTTTTTTGTTGTAATCGAGCACCAAAATATCGCTCAACTCGGCTAAAATTTCCTTTTAGTTACTTAAGAAAAAGGATTAACCGAGAAACGTAAACTTAATTTTGGGGTCATAGATTACAGACCTGTATACCGTTTTTCTAGATCAGGTCATTTTGCCAAGATGTTATTTTGAGTTAGCATTGCGAATGAAAAAAATCTAACTACCGATAGTGGAATTTTCTGGCGAATAATTTTCTAGAATATTTTAACTCTTTAGCGATCTCCTAAATGCCATTTTATTCAAACTCTCAAAAAAGGGTATCAACAGGACCGTTTCTTGCGAGAACTAATGGGTTAAAATATTCTAGAAAATTATTCCTCGTGAGATTTTGGTATCTATACCCAAACTATACATTTCGATCCGATATTAATTTTAGACCGCTTTTTCTCTCTGCTCTTTTTTTGTTCTAAAAATACTCAGGCGAAAAATTGCAAATCTAATATGATAATACAAAAAGATATTTGACCTGAGATTGCAAAAAGATTGGAGGTTTTATTGAATAGGACTAGGCCTTTCATCCTGAGTTGGAAATATTCCGTCCCGAGACAATGACCTTAAAATTTTTGCACAGTGAAATAAATGGCCTCATATTCTATTAACTATTTTTCGGTGGAACTGAGATCCGAAATAAATGTTAAATGTTACTCTCAGTTTTGAAATATATTTCGCAAAAGAAAAAAAGAAAAATTATTGATATCACTTCCCTGTTTACAAATCTAGAGTACCACTGTCCAATACAGTGGACGCTGAATAACGGTTGAACTAAGAGTTCTATAAAATTTTTGATTGTATTTTTGAAATCAATGACCCAAAATTAGCCGGTAAACAAATTTTCAGATCTTTAGCTGATTTTTTGTACTGAGATGGTTAATTTTAGTGATAAATTATCTGTGCAGTATTACGCCAGCTAAAGTTTGTAGACTTTGCTTGAATGCATTTTCTAAGTAAAGAAATTACCCATATATTTCTGTAGATGAGGAAAGTTGTTATGGTTTCAAAATTGGCTGAAAATTGCGGCCAAAGTCGTCGTTTAAAAATTTCCATATATATGTGTGGTTGTTGTTGCAACCTGTTAAATTTCAGTTGTTTTCGCATGCTGTTTTACTCTTCGTATTTGAAAAGCAACTATGAAATAAAGATAATTGTGAAGATAAACGCGAAATTGAAAACAATCTACATACATAAAATAAGAATTATGGAAACTGAAAGTGTATGAAAATTCATTAAAATTTTTCGATAATAATCAAAATATGTATATCCAGTCATCAGGAATTTAGCTATAGAAAGTTATCAAGTTATCGGATTATAAAAATTTATTAAGTTAATGAATTTTTTTTATAAGACATATATTCAATAATCAATACAGGGTTATGGAGTTAATGAAATTTATCGAGTTGTGATATATATGGAGTTTTTTCAAACTATCGAGGTATCCATATATATTGATTTATCGAATTTTTTTCTAGTTATCGAAATTTGTCGGTTTATGAAATCGAGGTTTTTGGAATTTTCAAAATGTATCGGGTTATCAAAATTTCTAGAATTACATGAATTTATCGAGTTATCACTATTTATCGATTTATCGGATTTTATCGAGTTACCAGTGAATTTCGTCGATAGACATGGAAATTTATGAAGCTATCAAAATCGAGTTACCGATATATATCAAGATATGTACAATTTTTAGCTATCGAAATTTATCCAGTTCTGGAAACGCGCAGTTACCTAATTTTATCGATAGTTGCCGAAATTGGTAGAGTTATCGAATCTTATGGAGTTGTCGGAATTTACTGTTTTTGAAATTCATTTACTTAGCTATCAATACGTATCGAATTGTCTGAATGTGACGACTAATTGAAATGTATCTAATTATCTAAATTCATAAAGTTTCTAAACTTTGAAAAGTTCTCGAGAATTAGCGAGATATATAGTGCACTATGATTTCCGGGTCATCCTAATTGAAAATTGTATTAAAACTTAATCCATCGCATTCATTTGTTCTTTTTTGGCACTCTTTTGCAGGTTTTCGTCCAGCGTACACAGCTTCCAATAGTTCCCGCTTTTTATAAGACCTGTATTTTCTCGCCGGCTCTCATTTGACAGATTGCAGTTCTAAATTTCAGATAATTCAGACCAAGGTAATTTGTTTGACGGCCAAAAAGTTTTCGTAAAAAACATTGGTTATGGAGAAAGTTTTGCCCTGTTAAACTTTAACGCTATTAAAATTAAAATAAAAGAAAAAAATAAATACAAATTTTTAGTTACGTTTTAGTTCCAAAACAGGAGATTTTCCTTTGAGTAATTTTGTGCCTAATAACTTGATCGTCGTGCTATGTTTGAAAAAATCACCAGGGCTTCAGAAAAAACGTAGAAAAACGGTGGAATTCCGACAGTAACTGGCACTCCTAGTATTTACTTAAATTTCTCACGAACTCACTGGAAAGGAAATTTTATTTATACACAGCGTAAGAATACTATAATTCCGATCAATGGTAAACGTTTGCTGTAAAAGTGAGAAAAGTGAGAGGGACAAGGAATGTGCTTCGGAGTGTTCGCTATCGAATGTGAAAAAGACCGTCTTGATCTCGTAAATACCCCAACGTGGGTTGGAAACAAACTACAAGAAAATTTAAGTTTTTTTTTTGGTTTAGTTTTTAATGTAAATTTAGCAGCTAAAAATTTATAATACATAATAATACATTAAAGCAAATACATTCATATACAATTCATAAACAATAAAATTACATTTTTATACAAACGAAGCTAAAAAGCTTACACTCAAGCATACATTTGTTGCTATATATTGTGTGTTGCTGTGTATGTGTGTGTGTTTAGGTGCTTCTATCGTGTACAATAGCAACGATATGTACTTGCTACTTAAACTAAACAGTTAAACCGATTTGTGGACGTTGCTTATTTCATAAGTAGATTTTTATTAATACATATAGTACTTTTCTGTTTGGTTATTTTCTTAGTTTTCCTTTTTTTATGCTAAGCTACATACATGAATTTTTTTAAGACTTTTTTACTATTTTAGTTATAATATATTTTTTTAGTTAAAACTACTATGTTTCATATTTCACAATTTGTCGTTGTGTAGCATTTAATGCTTTTTCACTGCTTGCTTGTTTGGTTTTTTTCTTTTAGTGAATTTATTCTTTGTTCTGCATACATTTTAAAAGTTACGTATACGCCTAGGTGAGCGAGCGAGCGTCAAATGCAATACATTTTACAAATACAAATACAAATACCAACAGCTGCTAACTACGATTGTGTGTGGAGGCGTATGGGTGTATGTGTGCGTGTGCATGTTTTTTGTTAGCTTTGATATTCCTTTTGTTTGTATGTATGTAACTATGCGGTAGCTAACTGTTGCTTGCACCGTTAGCTGAGAGACATTTTTTTTATTTGTTTGTAACTCTGTGGCTTCTGTCACTTTGTTTATTTTATGTTGACTGTGCGTGTACTCTGTTTTTTCCACAAGTGTGTGTCTCTGTGTGTGTGTGTGTTTGTTTGTTTGTTTGTGCGTGTTTGAGTTTTATTGCACATTTTGGCATTTATGGCACAAGTTTCTTGAATCCAGCACCTTCTTGGCCAAGTTTGAGCTCTTCATAAATTGTCGGATTTATTTCGTTGCATTGGGTGTGCGCGTCCGCATTCGCATCGTTGACAATGCCCTCACGCGGCGCTGGTTGGGCGGTGGAGCCCGCATGCGTGATGGCAGATGTCACTGTGGGTAGCTGCGTGCGTTGTTTTTTTTTTTTTTTGTGAAACAGCAGCGAGAGCAGAGCGCGCAAAGGGGTTACAGGATTTGCCAACCAAGCAGATTTCAATAGCAGTTGGCGTATTTTTGTAGCGAAAAGTCAAGGCGAGTGAAGTCAGCAGCAGAATGGGGAAAATAGTGCATGGATTATGAAAGCAAATGTTAAAGTAAAACGCATTGAATGGAAATGGCACAATGGAGAACAGCAGTTGTGGTTGGTGAATTATAGTAAACGGGTAGAGCGCGGGAGTGAGGGAATACAAGCAACAAAAAATGTGAAAAATGAAAGATTAAAGCATAAAAATCATAAAAAGCGAAAAAGAAAACAAATGCGAAAATATTGTCAGTGAGGTAAGTGGATTGTTGGTGGCATTTAGTAGCAGTTGTGATATTTTTTCCACAACATTGCCATTTTTATTCCATTCCATTGTGTGTATTGTTTTTGATAGCATCGCAATTGTACATTTTTTTTGTTGCAATATTTCATCGTTAGCCATTTTCATAGCGTTCGTTATTGTTGCGTTTTTGTTGTTGTGAAAAGCGCCATTTGTTGTTGATTTCAGTTTTATTTTCATTGTTGGAAGCATTGAATGTATACGATTTTTTTTTGCAAGTTTTTCACATTTCAACGCCGCAAGCCGATTTTTAGCCGCACACATGTAAACACAAATATCCAAAGCGTATAGCAAGCAGTCATCGCCATCGTAGTTGTTGTTGTGGTGGTACAAATATACATACATACATATGCAATAAATTGTGATAAAACCGAATTGGTTAAGTAGGTGCGTACGGTGTTGTTTCAGCGCCCAAGCCACGCAATCAAATATACATACAAAAAAAAAACAAATCATGAAAGTAAAAACAATACAGAGAGGGAGAAAAGAAAATTGGAAAAATACACATTAAAAACATTAAATTGAAGTATTTATATACACATA